>NW_022437021.1:7606614-7754114 GCF_009761245.1 Sapajus apella
TATATATAATAAAGATCATATATATTTATTAACAGATTATATAATATATAATCATTATTATTGCTATATAAGTGCAATAAAGATCAAGGATAATTGAAACTTTCCATAACATCTAAGAAGTCAAAAGAAGTATAGCAGAAATATCCTTTGCAATCATGGGTAATTTGAATTTCATAATCTTTATCTTTTCTCAACATTCAGGTCATAACTAAATCTCAAAATCACATCAATAGAACTGTTGAAAAGTCCAAAAATATTTTATGGCTGTGTATGTGTATGTGCACAATGACAACCCTTTTACTTTTTTTTTTTTTTTTTTTTTTGGCAAATTCAACCAGTTGTTCAAGCATTAGGAAAACACAGTCTAATTTTGTCGTGGCTCACAGTTATACATATATTGATGGAAAATAAAATCTAAGTGCTACTTATAAAAAATAATAGTTGGAGTTAAATGGAGATTTAGAAGTACAGTGCAATCACCTCACTTTTCTGATGAGGATCTGAAATCCTGTGATTTTCATAACTTCTCTGTGGCTTCAGTGCTTTTCCACAGCAGAGTCTGGTCTGCTGAGTGTCATTTAGGGATTTTCTTCCCCTTATAAAGCTTTCTTCTCAACATCTTCTAAGCAATTTACTTAAACATAGAAATATATGTGAAGAAAGATAACATACCTTTCAAATTATTTCATTTGTATAAAAAGTTTGTCTTTTGATTTCTACTTTTTGTCTGTTGTGTTCACTTGAGACCAAAATAGGTTGGTTGTTTTTGCTTTTGTTTTGAGATAGAGTCTGGCTCTGTCACACTCAGGCTGCAGTGCAGTGGCACAATCTCAACTCACTGCAACCACCACCTCCTGGGTTCAAGCAATTCTCATGCTTCAGCCTCCTGGGCTACTAAAAAGGTAGCATAACATTTCATAGACGAACATTTAGAAAGCATTAGACATATGTTAGCCAACCATATGACATCCCTGAAAGCCTGATTCAAAGCTACAGACTATTTTTTGTTTGTTTTTTAAATTTTAAGTTCAGGGGTACATGTGCAGAGTTGTTACACAGGTGTCATGAGGGTTTGTTATACAGATAATTTCATCATCCAGTGTGATGGTTAATACTTGATTGGATTGAGGGATACAAAGTATTAATCCTGGGTATGGCTGTGTGGGTGTTGCTAAAAGAGGTTAACTTTTGAGTCAGTGGGCTGGGGAAAGCAGATCTACCCATAATCTGGTGGGCACAATCTAGTCAGCTTCCCGCAAAGATAAATCAGGCAGAGAAATGTGGAAAGGTAGACATACCTAGCCTCCCTGCCTACATCTTTCTCTCATGCTGGATACTTCCTGCCCTCGAACATCAGACTCCAAATTCTTCAGTTTGGGACTCAGACTGGCTCTCCTTGCTCCTCAGCTTGCAGACAGCCTGTTTTGGGTCCTTGTGATCATGTTACTTAATACTTAATAAACTCCCTGGATGTATTAGTCAGGATTCTCTCAGAGGGGCAGAATTAATATATAATATATATATACACATATATATTTATATATATATCCTATTATTTCTCATTAGTTCTTCCCAAAATCAACATTTTAATATATCTTAGAAGAGTTGGCTATCGCAGTGTTATATGGGAGAAGATTCTTGTTTCCTTTTTTAATGAATACTAAGAATTTATATATATATATATATATATATATATATATATGACCTATTAGTTCTGTCCCTCTAAGAGAACCCTGACTAATAGATCCAGGTATTAAGCCTAGTACCCATTATTTATTTTTCCTTATCCTCTCTCTCCTCCTATCCTCCATCCACTGAAAGGAGGATCCTACATCTATGGAGGCTCCCACTTATAAGTGAGAACATGGAATGTGGTTTTCTGTTCCTTGGTTAGTTTGCTAAGGGTAATGGCCTCCAGCTCCATCCATGTCCCTGCAAAGGAGATGATTTCATTCTTTTTTAATAGCTGCATAGTATTCCATGGCGTATTTGTACCACACTTTCATTGTCCAGTCTACCAGTGATGGGCATTTAGGTTAATTACATTAGTTATCAATTTAAGTTAGTTTTTCTCATCTGGGACTTACAGGGGCCAAAAGTATCTGGAATACTCTTAAGTGCATAATGAGAACATGTTGAAAGAAATATTTATCAAATGAACACTCATCAGGTCATAGTTCTCAAACCACCATAAAAGTAGAGATGAAGACCTAAGAGACAGATTGACATAATGAATTTCACTGGCATATCAGATATTCTAGCTCCTTCAAGTCTGAAAGATATGATACTGGAATTTGAATCTTAAGGGTTTTGTCAGTGAGAGCTATATCTGCAAGAATCTGAAAGGCCAAGGAGCAGGGTAGGCCTGCTTTTTGTGTCTGAGTGAAAATATCAATGCTTAGGATAACTCTGGTACCTGAATTTACCCCAATCTTAGTGGTTCACTGTAATGCCAAACAGTATTACAACAACATTTCATCTAGTACCACTCCCATCTAATATATACACGGTTTTCAGCTATTAATGTTTTTGTGTCTCCTCTGTGGGGAGAATTAAACATCAGTACACAAACAAAATGGAACAATATTCTCTGCCAGGCAGGATTATCATTCATTTTGTTTTAACTATGAATGTCTGATTATGTGTTTCTATAATTTCTTTTATAATAAAATAAAAAGAATCATTTTACAATAATCTAACCATCATTAACAACTATGAAATTAACTATCCCAATGGTTTTTTTTTCAATTTAAAGGAGATTAAATTGCTCATTTACATGTCGATTGGCATTCACTTTAAAAGGTGCCAAATGTAATTTCTCTGAAAGCCAACATTTAATGACAAACTTATTTCATCTAACCATTAAATGTAAAGGGGTCACTACTTTGTAAGATATTTTTAGATACTAGTGTCTCAAATAAACTTATTCTAAATATACTGTTTTAAAATATTAAAACTACTAATTTATTCACTTTCCTTATCGTTAATAAAAAAAAACTTCCTAATGTGGCAGGTATAGTATTTCTTAATAAAGCCAAAGAGTTTTCCTAAATATGTGTGTTTAAAATAAAGAATTGTGCAAGCCGACATTTCAGGCTAGAATTTGTTGCCGTAAGAAAAAAGTAATCATCAGCTTGTGTTCAGTGGCATTTGAAAATTGAAGCTTTTCTCCTACAGCACCGGTATACTATAGTATAGCATTTAATTGGTAAGTAAAACACATTATTCAACCTCTTATTAAACTAATATACTTTGTATTCCAACATTTATAAGATCAATACATTATAAATTATGACAAATATAACAAAATGAAATAAATGTAATTTTATATATGATATGCTTTGGAAACAGCATGTATTTTGATATCTAGTTTCTTTGCTTTTACTTAAGCAGAAGTTTAGTCAAATCAAAATACTGTATTATTTTATCTTTATTTTTTCAGTGTATAAGGTGACCTAAAGGCTTCTTTGTATCTAAAGTAAAAAATATTCATAGATCAACCATTAGCTAGTTAAATGTTGTCCACACAGTGGAAATAAGAGAATGTGGTTAATTACATGATAACATAAAAGTAGGGGGTGGGAAGTGGGAAGATAGGAAATCAGCTTTGTCTATGTGAGGCAGGGGAATAGTAAATATTCCATAACTATATATTAGGCTGGTGCAAAACTAATGATGTTTTTGCAATTAAAAGTAATTTTAAAATGTAGGGGGAAAAGCAAGGGAAAAAAGCAAAATCAATTGAGATGCACCAATTTATTTCATTAAAATTTAGATTCAATTAAAGCCACTTTAAGGTCTAATAGCCTACTTCTTTCCAACAATATTTATAAATTTAATCCATTCATCTAACAGTTGAGTGTCAGTGTGTGTAAACACTGTTCTAGGCGCTGAGTTGCAATAATAAGTAGCCCAGTCTCACCAATTAAGGATCTTGTTAATGAGAGAAATAAGTTATTAACAATTCAGTTGATTGTGTACTTTGATGGAAATAAATATTAAAAACTATGGCAACTTACAATAAAGGTAACTAAAAAGCTTTGGAGAATGAGGTCAAGTTTTGTAGAAGGCCTGCAAATGGAGTTTTACAGGATGAGTAGGAAAAAGCTTGGAAAAGAGAAGTTGCTGGAAAGTGTGAAAGATCACAGCATATTGCTCCTCTAGGAGAAAAAAAGAAAAACAAAAAGATAGACTCTTCCAATAACCATTCATTGAACATTACCCTCTAGTGTTCGTACTGATTAAAATAGGACTGCAGGAAAAAAGATTACTCTCACTGCATAAAAGCGTGTGACTAGTGATGGAGTTGAAGGCATAAAAGACAGAAAAATGTGGGAACTCTTCATATGCAACCCTCAGATTTATCACATTGGTGACCACTGGTGCCCTACCCATGCAGTGTAAAATAGGTTATTCTACTGAGATACAGAGGGAGCAAAAGTATATTTTGGAGAAAGTACTTAGAGGTTAAAGGTAACATTTCTTTTAACTAGGTGCAATAGTATTAAAGTACCTATTATGAATCAGAGTCTGCACATTTATTTAATTCTGCCAAAACTGAAGTGTTTTTACTACTTTATAAGTCAGAGAACAATAATTTCAAGAATGTTAGTGAAACAGACTCTGAAACAAAGATTTGAGGAAAATAGTGTATTTCAGAGGGCCAGGAAACACTGGCAGGGAGTAGGGGTAGTGTTTCGGAGAAGAAAAAACGGGTCAACATGGGTGTGTTATTAAACCAGCTACCTCGAGTGAGTAGCCGAAGATGTATCTCTTGGAAAAGTACTGGAAATTGGGATCAGGCCTATGCTTCGGAATTCTCCTGTTTATAAAAAAAATGGAGTGTTTATATTCGGAAGAGTTATTTGTTAGGGATTTGGGGGAGAAAAGTTGTGTTAAGTCCAGCCTCATATCTCTTCTACATAAAAGCAGAATGGCCTTCAGTGGTTTCAGGAAATAAAACAACAGTAAAACCAAAAACAAATGCCTCAGACGTAGAGACAGATATGTAGGTACTGACAGCTGGGGGAAAGAGAACACTTAAAAGGCTTGCGTAATGAGGAGAGGGCCACGCCAGCATCTGCTACAGACACGGTAGAGTTTGGAATAGCAATTAAAATCTAAACAAAGAATAAAGCATGACTAGAAATGGACTAAAGCAGGGTGAGCCTATCTTGTCTTTTAAACAATAAACCACGAACAATTTGGAATAGTGAAGGCCTATCTTCTGAAAACCACTGGGTAAAGCAAATATAAAATAGAATGAAATAGAAAAATTTTAAGTACTCAGCAAGAAATTCTACTCTGCTCCAAAGGGTTGAGACTATTGTCTAGTATTTTTACTCCGTGTAGAGAGCAAAGGAAGATGAACATAAAAGTAGAAAAAAAAAGCAAGATAAAAAAGAAAAATCAGTTGAGATGCACCATACATAAAATGAAGAACATAAGCAGAAAATATAGGAAATATGTCAATTATAAATCAAGCAAGAGGTCAAGTAAGGAGAGAATTCAGTTCTAAATCATAAATAGTAGAGGCTATTTAGGAGAGGTAAGATAACATTGCCAACTATGTAATTATTTTTCATTTAAAATCTATAAGAATTACGTTAGCAGCACAAAATGCTCATTTTACAGAAAAAAAAAAAAAAAAGAGAAAGAGAAGGAAGAGTCTTTTACCTCAGCATGGAATTTATATGAACAATCCCGTGAAAAGCTCATGTAACCAAAGGGGAATTTGATAGACATATCCCTTGTAATTCAGTTTCAGTACTAACTCACAACAGTTTGAAAAAGCTAAAGTACATATTCAAGCTAGAAATAAAGGCTAGGCTCTGTTACTACTGACTAGCAAAATGACTTGTCAAATTATTAAATATCTATAGAACTCAGTTTGCTACTTACAAAATGATAGTTTGAATATGATGATTTATAAGTTATTGTCTGAAAAACAAATCATGCTTCTCTTTTAAAAATACAAGTAGTAACTAGAAACCAAGACATTTTATTTAAAATATTTACAATTAATAAATTATTTCATCCTAATTTAATATGCAATACATAATTCACAAGGATGGAGAATTTATTTTAATTGAGAAGTTAGATACCATTAATGATGAAGGAATGTATTTGCCCAATATTAAACACTCGGGTGAATTTAAGAGACCATATGAAATACAGTTATTCCAGGGCAACACTGAATTTTTCAATGAAAATTTGAAACTAGTGAAATAAAAACATCAATCTATTGAATTCTAGATATAAAGAAAAATGACATAATATGGACAGAGTCCATGTTGTTGAAATTGAATAAAATTGTAGGCAAAACTTCTATTGCTCATTCAATGTATCTGTAAGTATAAATAAACTAGTCTATGTATGGGAGGCTTTATAGATAAATGGGTCTGTCGATGTGACCAAACACAGAATCAGTCGTTCAAAAACAGTTGATGTATCCAACTTTTTAAAGTAGCTTCATTATATATTCAATTGATAAGTTCCTTACATGTTCAGAAGGACAGTAAACCAGCCAGTGATACACATTTAAGGTATTCTAAATAGCCGGATTTAGAAGAGTTGAAGGGCTGTGCTGTTCTGAGGATGTATGAAGGGTTAAAAACCCATGTGAAAAAGCTGAGGAAAAAGCAGGAATAAAGATTTAAGAGGGTCATGTTCTTGAACTCTGGGGTACCAGGCTCTTTCTCAAGGCATATTGCCAATTCAAAGAGAGGGAGAAGAGTTCAGAAGTGATGTTGTGGTTGCCATCTCTTATTTTTCCTGATTTGCAGTTATGCATGTGTCTGGCCTCTGCTTACCCACACACACCGGCCCCATTCACTTTGAGCATCCTCAGATTCGACAGACTCTGTGCTGCACAAACCAGTCCCTTATCATGCTTACACCATCAAATAACTTTTTGTACCCACCCTTATCAGCTTCTAGGCCTTTAAGGCTCTCTGAACTTGCATTACATTTAGACCCAAATGAACCCAAATAACAATAGCTATTTTTAAATACACAAAACTCCTTGTTGTAGAGAAGTAATTAGATTTATGGTCTGTGACATCAGAAGATGAAATCATACATATTGAAAGTATGCGTCTCAAGAAGGTAGACTTGAAGCTCAATGGAAAAGATATTTTCCGACAACTGAAGCTTTAATATTTGATGATCCCCTCACAATAGTCTGGAAAGTCAGGTATCCCACCTTAGACCTAGCCTCAACAACAACCAGAACTTCTTCACTTCCCTAACAACCCTAACTCCACTGGGTCCAATCTCTAACTTTTTATCAACATCATTAGTTTCTTTAGGTGTGCTTCCGGCCTTCTGAGAACCACTGGAGAAAGGCAGGCATTGTATTGGCTACTCAACACAAAGCTAAACCAGCATGCTACATACAAGCTCTATTTGCCCTTTGGCAATATTTTTGTTCAGTTTATAGAGAATCTCTAGTTTAGTGGCTTTTGGGATTTTTTAACTGTACCCCACAGAAAATTTCCCTTTTATTTCATGACCCAGGATACACATACCTATACATTTAACTGCAACGAAATTTCACAAAACAAACTTGCTCTTCAAAAATGCAGTAGAATGTAATATTGCCTGTTTTAGCCTATTTTATTTTTTAACATTACTAGTTGCAACCCACTAAAATGATTTAATGACCCCATAATGAGTCACGACCCACTCATAGATCACAACTCTGAGTTTAGAAAACGATTAGTTTCATGAATTTAGAGATGACGTTCATCAGTTGACTCATAAAATCAACATCAGACATCAGTTTCCTCATCTTCCTCTCTCCATTTCAAAATACACATTTCTATAAATATTCCCTCATTAATGCCCTTGTTCTCAGAGTTCTGCCCCCTCCTCCTTTCCATGTCTGCTTTACTTGTGCTTTGATCTAATCCCACTTTGCCTACTGAAAACTTCTTGCTTTATTACCTTTCCTCCCCTCACCTGCATTCATTCTTGCATCTTGAATCTCTTTTTCCCTACTTGATTCTCCCCTTCTGCAGACAGATATGCTCAAGTCTCTAGTATTTGTGAGAGGGGCAATTATTTTCTTAACTTGTCATTTGTCAGTTAACAGATTCTTCTTTGTAAAACATGGTAAAAGGTTTTAAACTTTTTATTCTTATTAGAGTACTTTTGTGTTTATTATCTCTTTGTCTGGATCGTAAGTATCTTTAATAAAGGAATTGCATATGACAGATCGTTGGTGTGTAATTTTCCCATAGCATGCAGAGAAGTGCTGGCAGCAATCATCTTGTACTGAATAGTTGGAATAGTTACAAAACTTCATGTCAGGCAGTTCTTATGGTCCAGTTTCTCTGGAGCACAACCAGTGGTGAACCTAAGATTCACAGTTCTGACTCAGGCTTGGAAGCCACTGACTACCCCACCAGAGCTTCTCTGAATTGTACTTATTCTTGCAACTTCTGCTTAGAGCTTATATTCTATACAAATACATTTGTTTAGAAAATCAAGATGAGAAAAATAAAGTTATATGTTTTAGGAACTTACGAAGTGCTTTAACATTTTTCAGTTGAACTCATCATCATTACCACATCAACATTTTCAAGTGGATGGGACAGACCTATGAGGCTCAGATCACACTTAAGGAAACTGAGAGATTCAGTAAAGATGAATGATGTGACAGAAACCAGAAAACTGAAAAGTGATTGGACCAGGGCTCAAATCTAAGTTTTCTAATTAAAAACATGGCCTTTTCACTGTATCAGGCTATTTCCACAGTAATGGGTCAAACATATTTCTTCTAACCAGCTAACTATACCCATATTTTTTAAATTACAAGGCCTAAATAAACACCAATCTATAAATGTTATTGTTACTTATGTTTACATTATATCTTATATTTTTAGAACTTCTAAGTTTTTTTCACAATTTTTATTTCCTTGTGGGATAAGTGAGAAAGATATTATCATAATTTTCACATGAATATTAAAACTAAGAAACACAATATGACATTCCTAAATTCTAAGTGTTTATTAGTGGTGTAGTTATAGCTTTAGATTTTGAGTTGCTATTCTGCCCACTTCTACCTTCATGTCATTAGCAATATAATAATCTTTCCTAATGTTTCACATGTAAAATATGAAAAATAAATTTAAATTTTAAAATCATGTTAACTAGAAAACAATTCTAACCCTAAAAACAAGACTACAAGATTCTAAAATTACTGGTCAGAATATTTTTATGGAACTGCAAAAAGAAGACAGTGAGAGGAGCTATATTCATTTCCTTATATAAAAGCAGCATCTTTGAAATCTAAGAAAATAATTTTATAAAACTTAAATTATGTATGTTAATCTATAATTTATTCTCACAAAAATCAATATAATTTTAAATCTCATTATAGTTTGGGATTCTGAAATCCTTGTATTTTACCATGAATTTAATATAACTAATGTGAATTTCTAATTATACTAAATGACCTGGTGAATGTCACATGTGCATTAGATAAATTGGAAAGTTCTCATTTTAATTATTTTGAGAATCAATTTTTCCTCTATATATGTATGAATGGAACTTTGCTGTCCATTAATGATTTTCATATTGATCTTATTTTCTCTTCTTTTAATCACCATGGGAAGTTTTATAATTTTCATGACAGTTGGCTCAATATATTAGATTTACATATATATTTATCTTACATGTTCTCCTCTTCCCACCTCACTGCTCTAGGAATCATTAGATATGCCCAGCACTCTACTGGTTTCCAAATGAAATCTGGGTATCTGGTCACCATGCATATGCAAGCTTCCTGAAGAGTAGAAGCATGTCTTTCTTCAATTTTCTCCTCAAATCACCTTAGGCAGATATTTGCAAATGTTAGAGGCTAAATAAATATTGACTGAATTTAATCAAATATGAAGCCCAAGTAATGATAAGACTTTACCTGCTGAGGTCATTGACAAATATTATTACAACTACTAAGCATTGTATTTGATGTGTATTTGAAAAGCTATACAAATTTGAGAATCAAGTTTGAAAATAGATATATGGTTCCCCCCCCCCAAAATAAATACATAAAGAAAGTGGTTTTAGTGGCTGGTTTTGATACAAAATAAGTTTAAATTTTTCTTTTTTTTCTTTTTTCTTTTAATGTTAATAGACTTTATTCCTTTGATACACATTTATTTACTATCTAAGCATTTGTTCTGAGTATAAAAACATTGTGGGAAGCATTCAAATAAGAGTATTTTATTTCAGTTTAGTCAATTGTTACATTCCTCAGGGGGGAAAAAACTATTTGGGTCCAAATTAATACAGTCATCAGGTATTGCCTGCAGAGGGCAAATACATTTCATCCTCAAACTGTTTCTTAAAACACAATCCTAAAGAATAGGTGATAATCACTGCTATTATTATAGCCAGTTATGTTTCTTTTTTCAGTTATTTATCTGGATCCAGGATGTTTTTGCAAAGGGCAGCTTTTAAAATACTACTAAAAAAAATACTACTCAAATTTAATACACATTAGTTATTCAAAACTGAATCTCAAATGTATTCCAGCTTCCTTATGTATGAAACATATGGAATTCTTTAAAGTAGAAGGTAAGTCAGACTTTTGAAATGGATTTAGTCCACATGTCCCGTCCTTATTTTGTGGGAAAGTCTCTTTTTGTTTACCTCCATTTAGCTTTGGCTTTATGGAGAAGACTTGACAATAATCTAATATATGGAAGTGCAATATACCACTGCAACTGCTAATACTTATAAAGGTTTTACAAGATTCTTTAAGATTCAGATCTTCCTATATTTCTCTAGATAAACAGAAATTTCTAGTTGAGTGAGGAAAGGTTTGATTATATTTTTATTTTTTGTTTTGCCATTTTATGATACTGAGTAATCTAGAAAACTGATGCTCTCATAGAGAATAAAAAAATAAGGATAAAAATGCAGATAAAAAGATATTTTTACTACAGAATATTTATTTGATCAAACATTGCATTTAGAGAGTTTATGATGGTGTATTAGTCCGAATTCTCCAGAAAGACAGAACCAATAAGATAAATGAGAGAGAATATATTAGGGAAATGAACTCGCAGAGTCAGGAAAATTTCATGACAGGCCATCTGCAAGGTGGAAAACCAGAGAAGCCAGTAAAATGAATCAGTCTAAGTCTGACAGCTTTAGAATCAGGAAAGACAACAGTGCAGCTCCTGACTGGTCCTGCATTACACACCAATTTTCTCTGGAAATGCCCTCACAAACATACCCAAAAACAATGCTTCTTGAGTCATCCTGGCATTCCTCAAGCCAGTCAAACTGACACTTAATATTAATCATCACAGATGGTATGTAATTTTATAGAAATCTCATAAAGTAGGTATCATTTACTACACAAAGAGATTAAGTAGATTACATTTAGAGTTAGAATCTAGTTTGATATTAAGAGCGGGTAATGGCTCTGAGTATTTAGTCAATTTAATACGCTTCTTTCCATTTGACGAGTTATTATGAAAGTAAAGGGAGTTAACCACAATAAAAAAACAAAAGGGAATATTACATAAGTATAATTCAAAAGAAACAGATCACTTAAAAAGTATACACTTCAACAATTAATTGGCATATATTTAATAATTCTATTTAAATACAAGCTCATTATATTATCTAGGCTTATCTTGGATTATAAGTCAAAAATTATATTGAGTTAAAACTCTGAATGATTACTTACATGGCTTTTTGGCTGAGTTAAAGAATTAGCTCCCTTTTACAAACAGGTATGACCTTATGTCTAAAATTAATAGATTCACATTCCACTGTAGAAAATGCTAAGACTTTTACTCTATGCACAGGAGTAGATACAAAACTACTTCTTAAGAAAAAACTTGGCTCTGTTTTTCAGTGTCCTCCCAGCCTATCCCTCAAACGGAAGCCTACCCCCACAATGAGCAGGGCTTATTTGGCCTTCATTTATTTCATCATACAACCAAACCACGTAAGTACACCTTTAGGATGCAAAAAATTTGGCTGTAACTAATACTTCCTAAAAAAATATCTAACTCATGATTGTAAAATATTTATCAAAAGAATATTTCATTAAAAAATACTAAATATTTATTTTTCTGTTCAGAGTTACTTTCTGAGTAAGCCAGACAACCATCTTTCTGTGCACTCTGGCACAATTTTATTGGTTCTCCATAGAATTATTTTAAGAAACCCATTATTATATTAACAGTTACTCTAAGAGTTCAGGATTGGCTAAAATCAAATAAATCTTTAAAAAAGAATAAATAATACATAAAATAAGGAGGAGAAAGTATATTATATATATATCAGAAGAGAAATCAGAAATTAATGACAAGTAGATTTTTAAAAAGTAGAAAATAAATGAAAACAAAGGTTTCATTTGTAAAGATTACTAATGTTCATCAACATTTAGCTAGACTTACTGAGAAAAATAGAGAAGACATGTGTCACCAAAAGCAAATAATGTAGGTGATATTAGATAGGATATGTTAAAAGTATCATGATAAAATACTGTATATAATTTTATGCCAACAAGTTAGATAACATACATGAACTGAACAATATCTACAAAGACAGAAATTACCAAAATCAAGCCAAGAAGAAATAGAAAAATCTCAATAAATTTTCATTAAGTAATGAAATGAATAACTAAAAGTGGCTTCACTGGTAAACTCTATTAATCATTTAAACATTGAATAATAACTCTACAGAAACTCGGGAACTGGAAGAGCAAAAAACATTTCCCACTTATTTCTAAGTCTAGTCACACACACATCTCAAAAAAGTGAGCTACAGTTCTCTCATGAATCTAAAAACAAAAATCCTTAACAAATAATTATGAATTTTAAATCCTATAAATTATAAAAGATATTGTACACCATAAGTGAAATTTAATTCAGAAATGTAAGATCAAATTAATATCCAAAAATCAATCAATGTCGTATACCACATAAACAGAATAAAGAGCAAGCATCACATATTCATCTCAATAGATGCAAAAAGCATCTGGCAAAATAGAACTCCATTTATGATTTCAAAATAAATAAAATACCGTCTCAATAAACTAGGAGTAAAAAAAAAATGCTTTCATTTTCATAAAGGGTATCTATTAAAAACCTATAACTAACATTGCACTCAATGTCAAAATAATTACTTCTACCTGAGATTCAGAACACCAAAATGGCCATTTCTGCAACTTTTATTCAATACCACATTGGAATCCTCTACAAGAAACAACAACATAATTACAGGCATAAAGGTTAAAAAAAAAAAAGAAGAAGTAAGACTGGCTTTATTTGCAGATGACATATTCTTATACACAGAAAATCCCAAAAGTCTAACAAAAAAAATGCTAGGACTAACAACCAAGTTGAACAAAATTACAGGATCAATATAAAATAGTAATGTTAATATTAAAAGTCTATTGGATATTCATTTAGTGGTAACAATCAGAAAATCAAATTAAAATTTCCTTTAAAATAGCATAAAAATTACTGAAATATTTAGCAATATACTTAAGAAAATGTGTAAAATAAAAACTACACAAGATTTCTGCAATAAATTAAAGGGAATTTAAATAGAGGCATATATGTATAAATTGGGATACCTAATATGGTTAAGGATTAAAATTGCATCAAATTAATCTAAATTCAGTGCAATTTCTATCAAAATACACATAGGTTTGCTTTAGAAATTGCAAACAGAATCCAAAAGTTATATCAAAATTCAAATGACTTAGCATCGCTAAAACAATTGTTAAGAACAAGAGAAAATTTGCAGAACTTATACTATCTAATTTCAAAACTTGCTATAAAGCTACAGTAATTATGATAGTATGTATTAGCATAAGCATAAACATATATGTCAAAGTAATAAAATGGAGAATCCAGAAATAAACTTATACATTTGTGAATAATCTTGAAGCACTGCTTCCAATGTAAATCCATGGGACGAAAATAGCATTTCCTCAAATTATGTTGGAACAATTGGATATCTATGTAAAAAAAATATTGAACTTGAACCTCACACCATACACGAAAATTAATACTTAAAATTAGATTGGCCGGGCGCAGTGGCTCACGCCTATAATCCCAGCACTTTGAGACGCCAAGGCGGGTGGTCAAGAGATCGAGACCATCCTGGTCAACATGGTGAAACCCCGTCTCTACTAAAAATACAAAAATTAGCTGGGCATGGTGGCGCACGCCTGTAGTCCCAGCTACTTGGGAGGCTGAGGCAGGAGAATTGTTTGAACCCAAGAGGTG
Source organism: Sapajus apella (assembly GCF_009761245.1). Lineage (NCBI taxonomy): Eukaryota > Metazoa > Chordata > Mammalia > Primates > Cebidae > Sapajus > Sapajus apella. Next base: position 7,620,882 of record NW_022437021.1, read on the forward strand.
GAGGTTGCGGTCAGCCGAGATCACACCGTTGCACTCCAGCCTGTGTAACAAGAGTGAAACTCTGTCTCAAAAAAAAAAAAAAAAATAGATCAACATAAGAAAATTTAAATTATAAAATATTTAGAGAAATAAAACATTTTGTAATCTTGGGAGAAAATATTTGCACATCTTGTATCTTGTAAAGGATTTGCATTCAAAATATATGAAGAACTTAAAAAACTCTTAAGTAATAAGGAAGGCAAGCAACTGAGTTACAAAAAACAGCACAATTTGTGAATAGAAATCTTACCAAAGAAGATATGTAAATGTCAAATAAGCAAATGAAAATGTCCCATATTATTATTCTTTGGAGGAATCAAAATAAATCACAGTGATATACCACTACACACATACTATAATGACCGAATAAGGTACAATTAGGAAAAGGCCTGTAGCGTCTTTTAGAAAATCAGATGTATGTGGATGTCCAGGTGATTCAGCACCATTTGCTGAAGAGACCATCTTCTCCACTGAATTGCCTTTACTTCTTTGTCAATGAGCAGGAGTTGACTACATTAGCACACATCTATTTCTGGGATTTCTACTCTGTTCTATTGATCTTATCTATTTTCCTGACAATACCATACTGTCTTATTTACTGTAGTTTTATAGTAAGTTTTGAAACTGGAGAGTGTTAGCTAACCACTTTGGTTTTTTCCTTTAATATTTAGATTACCTATTTCTCCTTGTATGAGTTTTGATAGATTGTGTCTTTCAAGAAATTGACATTTTATCAAAGTTATCAAATTTGTGGGCATAAAGTCACTTACACTACTTCTTTATTATCCTTTTAATCCTTTATTTTTTATTATGCCATGGATCTCTCTCTCTCTCTCTCTCTTTCTCTCTGTCTCTCTCTCATTCCCCACTCTCTCTCTCATCTCTCTCTCCTTAGTTAACCTGGTTAAAGATATATCAACTGAATCTGTTTAAAAGAGCCAGCTTTTAGTTTCATTGATTTTCTCTATTGGTTCTTAATTTTAGTGTTATTGATTTCTGCTCAATTTTTTTTTTTTTTTTTCCACTTGGTTTTAATTTTGCATTTTTTTTTTTTTTTTTGGTTAGGAACTTAGATGATCAATTTTCTATATTTCTTCTTTATTAATATAACATTTAACACTATAATTTTTTCTAAGCACTCTTTGCCACATTCCACAAATTTTACTAAGTTATATTTTCATTTGGCTCTAAATATTTTTACTTTTTTGATATTTAGTTAATTCACATGTTATTTAATCTCCTAGGGTTTCGGGGTTTCCAACCATTCATTACAGATGTCAAGTTTAATTCTATTGTGATTTGAGAACATATTTTGTATGATATTTTATTTTAAAAATTTTAATGTGTATTTTTAAATCATAATTTAGTCCTTCTTGGTGAAAGTTTTATGTGAGCTGGAGAAGAATGTGTACTCTTATGTTGTCAGATGAAGTATTCTATTGATATCAATTAGATCCAATTGACTGCTGGGACTCTTCAGTTAAACTATGTTCTTACTGATTTTATGCCTGCTAGATTTGTCAATTACTGACAGAGAGGTATTGGTATCTCCAAGTGAAATAGTGGATTCATCTATTTCTCTTTGCATTTCCATCAGGTTTTGCAACCCATATTTTGATGCTCTATTGTTAGGTGAATACATACACATGAAAGATTGTTATGTCTTCTTGGAGATATAATTCCTTTATCATTATGTAGGTTCCTCTTTATCTCTGAAAATTTTGCTTGCTCTCAAGTCAGCTTTGCCTGAAATTAATGTTGCTCCTCTAGCTAGTGTTCATGGTGTATGTTTCTCTATCACTTTTCTTTTAATCTGTCTTTATATTTGAAGTGGGTTTCTTGCAGACACCTGATAGTTGAGTCCTTTTGTGAATTAGGACACTAAGAACTCTGTCTTTTAATTTTATATTCAGATTTTGAAAGAAAACAGAGAAATAGATTATAGAGGATGATATTGTCAAATAAATAATATTAAAATACCATTTTCTAAAACAAATGACATAATTTTTCTCTATTGTGAGGTCTCATGGAAGGCCCTGCCCAGTAACTGGAAAGCCCTCCAAAGGCAAGTCAATCTAGAATGTCAATGTGGGGTATCTAGAACACTAAATGGCCCTATTTCCCAAACTTCATATTTGGCATTCCCTCTGTCTGGAACACGCTGTCTCAGAGAGATGGCTAGATGGGTTGCTCCCTCAAGTCTTTTAGGCCCTTGTTCATAATTGCTGTTTAATTAAGGTCTTTATGAAAACCCCCAATTAAAATGCTATTTACCCCACTGTATTCTCTATACACTTCACTCCTTTATTTTTCTCCATCACATATAGAACATCTGATATCCTATAAATTTTTCTTATTTTATATGTTCACTTTCTTTTTTACACACTCACTATGATGTTAGCTCCATGAGGATGGAGAAGATTCGTTCACTCTGTACTGAATCTCCAGCATTTGGAATAGTGCTGAGCATACAGAAGGCACTAGACCAATTTTTGTTGTAGGAGGAAATGATGAAAAGTTTAAAAGTTTCCTGAAAGAAATAATTAGGATACAAGATGTCATATAGCTTCTCAACAATAAAACTAAAAGCTGCAAGTCAGTTTGAAAATAAATCAACTGTGAGGGTAAAATAAACACATTTACTTTTACTGATAGACAAGAGTCCCCAGATTTTCTCTCATATGTATCCTTTGTTAGGTACCACTAGAGAATAGGTTCCACCAAAATCTGTGAATAAAGAAAACATAGAAAGCCATGTGATCAAGGAAACAAGAAATATAATCCCAGATAGAAGTAAAAGCATTTACAAAATGATAGTGAAAATAAGTCCCAGAACAATAGCTATGCAGCTGACCTGACGAGCAATCTGTCAAGATTGGAGCAGAAAGATGGAGGCCTCTACTACATACGTGTAAAGGAGGAGGGAGAAAGGACTGACCAATTATCCGACTTACATGATGCTTTTAATGAAACTTTGTTCTTACATATGGTAGATAATTCAGGAAATTAATGAGTAATAGGCGCTGATGCAAAATTGACCAAATGTAAGAGTTAAGCAATTTCTAACTCCAGGAAAGAATACTTGCACAAGAAAGAAGTTATAATCATAAAGTCATCATAGTACGTTATGAAGCTCAGCTGGAAAAATATTTACAAGTCACCATAATGTAAATTCCTGGAATTTCTTTAACAACATAATAAAATCTAGATCTCTATGGACTTATGAGACATAATGTTAAGTGAAAATATATGAAGACAGAATATTTTATATACCATAACCACATTTTATGTTGTTATATTAAAGTTTGTGATTGGACAGTAAATATTTAGAGACTTATCTGAAAAGATGTGAACCAAATTATTAAATAATTTTACATATTTTTCACACTTCTTAATTTCTTGATTGATTTTTAATATAAATAATTAAGCATAACTTTTAAGAATTAATACAAATAGAATTAATACAAAAAGAATATATACAAATAGACCCAAAACATAAGTTTAATTCTAACACATTATTCCAGTTTAAGTCCACCATAATTTAGCCACTCTCTCTTCATTGTTTATTTAGATTGTTTCCAGTATTTTTTAATTTTACATATCCCTATACGTAAATACTTGGAGTTCGTTTGATTATTTTCCTAGGATGCTTGCAAAATGGAACTCCTGATAGGAAAAATTTACATTTAAGCCTTTTCATAATAATCAAAAGTGGAACACTGAAGAATTAAGACAATGTATACCCTCATAAGCAATGTTTTCTCACACCTTGTCAACACCAGGTGGTATAATTCTTTTTTTTCACATTTGACAAATTTACTTTTTAAAATCTCCTCAAATTTTTATTTAGTTTATTACTAGTTATGCAAACCATATGTTTACATTTTGTAAGCCACTGACAATTTTTAGAATTGATCCCTTTCTCATCCCTTCATTGTCATTGTTATAAAGAATCCTTAACTCTTAAATGCCTAACTGATCACAAAGCCAAGCTCTCCTTGTGTACCAACATAAACTGCTTTCGGGTTTATTTTTCTAAATCACAAATCTAGTCCTATCATATTAGGGTGGCACACCTTGTCAACATTAATAATGGATTGAACATTTTCTTAAATTATAAAATTGTGTTTTTAAGACAGTTTTTGTTCAATAATCATAAATAACTTGATATTAGGGACCCCATATGTTTACCATAGTATTTACTTTTATTCACTTAAGAAATATTTAGTCAATGATAGGTCAATATATTGACATAGGACAGAGTGAAATGGCCTACTCTAAAAACTAAGTTATTCAGCTACTGTTTCATTTTTTAAAAATACCTTTTGAGTATTACTATGTGGCAGAAATTGCTCTAAGTTCTAGATACACAGTGGCTAGTAGAACCACCTGTGGCCTTACCTTTATGAGCCTAATAGCTGGGAGTAGAGTGTGAGGTAAATAAATTAAAAAGTAATTTTTTTTCTTTTTAAAGAGTGATAAGCAGTTTTGTGTTATTCTAGCAACTCTTTAGAAAAACCAAACAAAACACAGAAAGCCATAATTTGAGTGTTTGCAGATTCCCCGTTATGGCTGATTTCAAGCTATCAATGGTTAAACAACCAGCTCACAAAGTTCTCGAATACTGAACAGCTGGCTCTGGAGAGCCATTACAAGGTACATCACCACTGATAGTGCCAACAGGATATTAGAATTGGAAAACTGCTAACTGACTACTTAAGGTAAAAGAGAAATGTCCTACTGAAAAGGTGACATTTAAGCTGAGACACAAATGAAGAGAATAACACTGAAGGTCAGATAGAAGAATTTTCCAGACAGAGAGAACAGTCAGCTACAGCCAATGCCCTAAGGTAGAAGGAAAACACTTGATATATTTGAAAGTCAGAAGGAGCCAGAATGCAAAAATTTTAATTTATTTTTCAGTTAGGAGAACATTGAGATAAAAAAGCCTCTTAGCTAAGGTACAGGCAGCAATTTGGGAAAGTTAAATATGAGCAGAAAGCTAGTATCAGCTTTGGTTCTTTTGTCTTGTACTTCTCTGCTAATGCTAATAAAGGTTGCAACTACTGCTGGGTGATTTGAGGACACACACATATACAGAGAGAGAGAGAGAGAGAGAGAGACAGAGAGAGAGAGACAGAGAGACTTCGCCAGAAATCTTGGTTTACAGAATGTAAAATGGAGGAAGAGATAATATTATTTTATGGCACAAAAATGTTCATTCCGGGGACTCCAGTCTATTTCTTCAATCTTGCTGACCCCACAAATCATCTACACTTTGACATTTTGTTACCACTTTTAGAATACTAATAACTAACATGCTATATATCATTTGAGCAGCGTTTGAGGAAAACATAAATCAAATTGCATAAACAAAACAAGAGATCATTAGATTAAATTATTTTAGCAATTTTGGGGTCTTTTCCTCTTAAAGTCAAGATGACAACAGTAGCTCTGTTTTGATATGTTTCCCAGAGCAAGTAGAGATCGGGTGAATCCAAAATAATATTTTAAAGAACGAATCCGTTGGAGTTCAAACCCAGGGACTGACAAGTGAACAGTTCCTTCTGCATAAAAATAAATTCTATTGTGAAGCAAAGGAGATTAGAAGGATTAAGAGTCATATGTGGAGGATTTGAAAGTGGATTTGTTTTTTATTATTAAAGATATTTTTATGGGTTAATTGTACAGGGATCTGGCTCCTTTGTTTTTTTTTTTTTTTTTTTTTTTTAAAAAGAGATGAATCAGAATGTCCCTGGGGCAGGAGAGACTTCTGCTGCATGTGAAGATGCGTATTATTCATTCCAGTTTTGCAGCTAACAATCTTGAGAAAGGAATTATGACTTGTAGGTAGTCTCACAAGTAATTAATTGTTGCTGACATGTTACCTATATTGCTAGTTACAGTTCTGTCTTTATCAAGCGATTATAATTTGTATACACGTTCAAACTGCATTAGGAATAATACTCAGCATTTACACAGAATTTTAAGAAGCTCAAGGCAAAAGCTAAGATAATTGAGCTGTTTCCAGAAATGTGAGCTATATATAGAATGAGTTGTCAAAGCTAGAAATTCATTATTTTTCCTCACTGAAGAAATTTAAAAATTCACGTTTGTTATTGATGAGCTATCTTTCTCTACAAATAACACCTAAGAAAATAACTTAATTTTTTTTTTTTGAGACAGGTCTTACTCTGTCACCCATACTGGAGTACAGTGAGGTGAAAAAAATCTTAAGTTTTGATCAAATTGTAGAAAATCATTTTTAAAGGTCCAACGGAATTCATTTAAATATATGCATCCCATACTGTTTTATTTTATTTCTTGAATTTATACATTGACTTACTTGTCTAGAATTATAATAAAACCATTAAAAATCTACTCTGTGATAAAATAAACACATGATGCTGACAGAAGACAACAACAAATGCTTCTGAAATTACTTTTTCAGCTCTGGGATCCTCAGTAATTGCACATGAATGAAAGAAGGCAGAGAAAAGCATTCAAGGATTATTTTGTTATCAGATCTAATGTGTTCTATTGATGAGTAATAGAATGAATTAATGAGAATTTGGAATTACCTCTAAGTGTACCAAAAAGAGCATATTTTGGGAAGTTAAGCAGAAGAGGCCATATAGTTCATCGGAATCTACATGGAAAATAAAACTATGGCAACTGTTCACATTACTTAGGCCAAATAATAGCCAAATTCCCACCACCATCATTGTAATCATCAACACAATCAAGAAGAGCTCTTAATGAAGCAAGAACCAAATAGGAAAATTGAGCTTCGAAATCTGAAAATATATATATATACTTTTGCATGCTTTACTTCAGTGAATAGTTCCTTTTTCTTTATATAAAATTCAGTTTTAGTTGAAAGAAAAATGTTAAACTCACTTCACTTTAAATTGAGGTGATTTTTAAAATATTTTGGGCTAAAATAAGTCTTTAAATGGAAATATTTTAACATTATCCAAACAGGCAGTCTAACAAAGTTTATAGAAAATTTAATTATTCCAATGTTTTTTTAAAGTGGGAAACATGTACAAAAATTGGCCATAATATTAATAGATTTCAAGTGAAAGGTATTTTTAAAATGCTGTGTTAAATTAGTTTACCATGAAATCTTGGCTTTTTGAATATCTCATATAAGTTTTTGACCCCTGCATTAAATATGCAGAAGTATGTGTTGAAAAACAGACACAAGACAAGAGGGCACTTCAGAGAGTGGGAAGACAATGAGCCAAGATGAGCATGTGGGAAAGCATAATACATGTTTTAGGAAACTGTAAGGAAATTCTGGATTTATAGAGGATAAATCTGGAAATGAAGGCAAGAGCCAGATTGTGGATTCAAATAGCATGATAAGTAGTTCAGACCCTTTCAAAAATCAGTCATGAAGCACTAAGAACTTCCTAGGAAAAGAGTGATCATATGAATGGGGTAGTCTGGAAAGATTTATCTGGTTACAAGTGGATGGGTTGGTGTGGAGCAGGGAAAACACTGGAAGTGGGGAGTCCAGCTGGAAGACCTGAGCAAAGATTCAGAGGTGAGATTAATGATGATGGTGGAGATGAGAATGCAAAATGAAAAATGAGGACAAGATGCTCTGCAAAAAGAGAAAGAGGTAAATAGGATACAGTTTCAAAGATTTCTAAAGAGGTCCCCAAGAGAGTGATTATGGCCTTAGCAGCCATAGGGAATCATTTGCTCCTTCATAGAGTAGTACATTTTTTAACTGCCCCCATACCTTGATAATAGGTTTTCTACCATATAGGACCTATTATTCTTGAGTACACAGTTAACTTCTATTCAGTCTTTAAGAAACCCAGCTCATTTATCTTATCTGCTTTCTGGAATCAGTTTTGTGTTCTCCCTTTTAAGTGTCCTAGGTATAAAATTTTTATAACACTTAAGTTAATTTATCATAAGATCTATTGACTTGTCTTCTCCTCAATTAGATTACCAGCTCCCTGAAGGTGGAGACCACATTTGTCCATTTTTCACAATGAACCCAGTAGCACACAGTAGAAACCGAATTATTGTTTGATGAAGAACACCCAGGAAAGTTAGAATGACACTAAGTCAATAAACAAACAAACAAAACAAGCAAATAAGTGAAAGACAGAAGTGTGCATATATATGGAATAGAATAGAATAGAACAGAATAGAAAGATCGAGGAAAGTTGTTTATCAACATGTTGGATAGCTAATAGAAATAAGATTGAAGAAAATGATAAAAACCAGAAATTGACTAGTCAGAATTCCAGAGTACGAGGGGTGCTGTGGTATGCAGGCCTGGTATGGAGGGTTCACCCTGGTAGTCCAATACTTTCCACAGTTTTCAAAAGATTTCTTATGCTCTTCAATTTTCTCACCTCAGCTTCTTATATCTCCATTGTCAAGAATGCCATCTCATCTTGATCCTCTATTTTAATATCTACTTATGCATGTGTAAAGCACAAATCAAATACCACTATTGCATGACACCTTCCCCGGTCTTTTATTTCTCCGAATCCCTAAGTAATCTTTTTTTCTTAATATGCAGCCTGAAGCCCACCTGCATAAAATCCCATAGTGGGTGGTGCAGAAGAAGTTTCTCTCTACAGACATAATCTATCTAACAAATGTAGAAGGGGTAAAATAATTTGAATCATCATTTTACAACTACAGATGAAGGGATTTAAGCAAATAAGCATTGATGTCTACAAAATCATTAGTGAGGAAAAAGCTAGTAGAAACTTAATGATGGATGGATCAATAATCTGATAGTACCTAAACGCACTCATCAAATTCAAGATTATAAAAAGAGATGAGGAGACATTATATGCCTCCTTATGGAAGGACACAAAATACCTTCTAATATATTCTTGTCAAGAAAAAAATATGTTTGAATTTGGCCAAATCTCTTTCCATAAAATCCAGTTAAAAGGAAAACGTGAAAAGATAATAGTGAGTAGAATTTTGCATAATCCCGTATGTGGGAAAAGAACTGCAAAAAGTAAAATTTTAAAAGAAATGAAAAAATGTGTAGATTAAAATATATAAAAAGAAATTTCAAGACATGTCAACCCGAAGTGTGGATATTTGGGATCCTAATTTCAAAGAATCCAAATTTGCAAATCATTTATAAGATGCCAAGGTAACGAGAACACTAACTGGTTTTTAGAAATTTACTGTTAATTTTTTTTTAGGTTATGTAATAAAGCATCAATTTTAAAGCATTGCTACATATCTTGAAATACTTTTAGATAAAATGATAAGATGTCTGGAATTTGCTTCAAAACAATGTAACAGTGGCAGAAGCATGGTGAGTGTGATGGTATAAATAAAACAAGATTGATTATCATTGAAGTTGGGTAATAGCCACTAGTTTACATTTATATATGTTTAACATTTTTAATTTTTAATTCATTTTAAAATATAGGTTCCTAGACCCTATCTCAGAATTATTGAACTAGAATAGCTGAGAACGGTTCTGAGAATCTGAACAATTAACATGTTCTGAAGTGATTATTACGCACACTAGGATTTGGAAATTATAATGCTAAAACAATTTATCTCATTATCTTACCCTTGTCAGAGAAACGAAGCCAACTATATATATATATCTTATCTTTAAGGATAAAGAGCCCTGTCTTTATCAGGTTTGCATTTCCCAAGAATATGCATGTGTGTGTGTGTGTGTGTGTGTGTGTGTGTGTGTGTGTGTGGTCATATATAAATATATGTATATATGTGTATGTATATAGTTAGTATGCACTCAATAAAATGCTAGTGATATCTGACAAAATATTTACTTTTGTTTAGTTTGAACAAATATTTCAGATAGAGTATACAACACTTACCCACACATTCCAACATGTCAGGTCCATTTGGCATCAAAAATGTGTACCTTGTTATAGCTGTTAGCAATAGTCTTTTGTCACATGAAATTTATTTCTCAGCTGGTGGTATTTAACATTCTTAAATTGCCAATATAGCCATACCTCAATTCGCAAATATAACATCTAACAAGAGTAGAAAAATAGCCTCTTCTTTCACATTTGGAGAGTAGGTATTATAAGCAGCCATGTGTAGTATATCCACACTCATACTATAGATACCCATATAATATTTCACGAAGATAAACTAAAATGTTTTTACCTGTGATTACTCCTAGACTTTTTCCTTTTGAATTTTTTGTTTACCTGTTTGCAATGTTTCATTTATTAAATACAACTTTGACTTTAAGAGACTATGCTTAGGAAAATGTAATCTTTTGAGAATTGCTTTCCCAAAGACTTAATATTTCCTATAATTGGAATCTTTGAAAGATGTAGACTATAACAGATTCTGTAACAGAGTCTGTCCTACTACCAGTCCAGGGTTCTGAATTTGTCACTAGCTAGTTAAGTAACTTTGAATAACACACTATTTTTCCTGGCTCCTGGTTTCCCTACATACAGTTGATCTTTGAACAACATAGGTTTGAACTGAATGGGCCCACTTACATGTGGATTTTCTTCTACTTCTGCCACCCCTGAAACAGTAAGATCAACTCCCCCTCTTCCTCTTCCTCCTCAGCCTACTCATGATGAAGACAATGAAGATGAAGAGCTTTATGATGATCCACTTTCACTTAATGAACAGTAACCGTATTTTCTCTTCCTTATTTTCCTAATAACATTTTCTTTTCTCTGGCTTACTTAATTGTAAGAATACAATATATAATACACATAACATATATAAAACATGCATTAATGGATTTTTTATGTTATGGTGAAGCTTCTTCCTGGTCAACAGCACACTATTAGTAAACTTCTGAGGGAATCAAGGGTCATATGTGGATTTTTGACTGCATAGAGGACTGACATTCCTAACCACTGTGTTGTTTAAGGGTTAACTGATATAATTCTAAAATAAATATGTCAGTCTACTCTTAGATCATCTCTAAATTTGCCTCCAGTTTTATAGTACTTTGCATAACATTTAAGCACAAAACACAACCTCTACAGAAAAAAAAAGACATAAAATGTTCTCACCTCACAGTCTCATATGACAGTTTTAAGGTCAAATTCATACAGTTCTGTTCTGAAGGTATAAATACAGGAATATAAAGGACTTTTCCCACTTTGGCTTACCTGCTTATGAGCATGATCATAAGAATTAATATGATTGTCAAACTCCTGGTGTTTGTGATACTGCTTGTCACATAATTCACAGTAAAAGTTTGCCTTTACATCACCCAGGGCCTTTGCTGTGGACTTCTCCTTCTCTGCAAAATCCTTTAAGAAAAAAGAAAAAAAAATGTTGGTTACACTTTTCTCTAATACCATAACCAGCTCTCATATTAATCAAGTTGGTATTTAACTTAAAGGAATATGATGGAGCACATTATTTTCTGGGAACTCATGGCACTGTGAAAGTAACGTTTAGTTTAGCATCATCCCTAACTTATCAACCACCATATTATGAGTTCTCCTAATATAGGCCTTTGGTGGAGCCTGGTTTTTACTCATTCTTCCTCTTGTCACCCATTTCTAGGTTGTGATTATGCCTATTACCAAGGACATCACTGGCCATTTCTTCTTTATCTCCTTCATAGGCCTCTGTTTTTCTGATACTATGCCCTAAATGTTTGTGTTCCATGTAATTCTATCTTCAGGCAAATGATTTATCTATTTTATATGCTCTCCCAGGGGTGCCCCCATTCACACCATAGATAGAGCCTGCCGTATCCATAACGTTCAACGTTGCCTAAGCCTCTTCCACAAACATCAGTTACTGCTACACATTACTGAAGGCTTTATGTCCATGTTCTTCAAAATATTCTCCTTAACATTTTTAGTATGCTCCATTTAAAAAAGTTTTGACTACATAATTCTGCTTAAAATCCTCTTTAACACTCTCTTTGATTATAGAATAATAATGGCAAATGTTTACTTAGTACAAACTATGCACCAGGTATATGAATTATCTCATCATTCCTTACAACAATTCTGAGTTAGGTTCTATTTTTATCTGCATGATAGATGCATCAACCAGTGCTTAGAGAGATCACACTCATGGTCACCAAGTTTACAAGTGGAGAAAGAATTTAAATTCAAATAATCTATTCCTAGCTCCTCTGTTAGTAAACAACAGTAATTTGCTAACTTCCTTAAAAGCCAACCTTCTTAATATACCAAAAACTTCTTACCTTGCATGTATCATATTTTATCAAATGATTCTTCTATATTTTCCTCTTTAATTGTATTACCAGATACATTATATAGCATTAAATTATCTATTTTCATGTCTATTGTTTCCACCAATTTTTTGAGAGAAGAAACTAATTTATTCATTTTTCTTACACAGTGCTAAACAACATGTTGTCTAGCCTAGAATAGGCGTTATTTAATATGCATTACATAAATAAATGGATAATCATGATTTATATATTTATACCTTATACTCTTCTACAACTTCTGCTATATTATCCCAATACCAAATAAAAAGAGTGATTGGCACATTGAAAATACCAAATAAATATGTATAAAGAATGAATGAACAAACTAAAGCATGGGTTTTATCTTTGTTTCTCCAAAATAACTACCCTCAATAGAAAGAAACTGGATCATAAATGTACATCATAGGCAAATAGCTGACCAGAAAAGAAAGTAAGCAGAAATCATTTAGGCATGTTTTCAGAGTAGGGTGAAGTAATGGGGCAATTAATTTAGACATGTACATAACATAATGATTTAAGAGCAAAAATAAGAGGGCAAAACAGATGGCAAAAAGCAAGAAGGGTATAGACAGCATTAACTAACAATACAACCAGACCAAATATAGGGACTGCCTATCTCAGAGAATTAAGGTAAGAATTTGGTTACACTCTAGAATAATGGTGGATATAAAAACTACTGGACAGGCTATATCCAGTAACAAGAATGTAGACTCTGATTTCAAGATCAAAACCCAGGTGCTGAAAGAACTAGGACAACTGCCTGCTGATACAGTCGCTATTGAGAAGTGAGACAGCAGTACAGCATTGATGTGGTGCTAAATCTCTTGATTTAGTAGACTTAGAATCAAGGGAAACCATTACTTCTCCAATCATTCTAAGTTTTTTTTTTTTTTTTTTTTAGATGGAGGCTCACTCTGTTGCCCAGGCTGGAGTTCAGGGGCACGATCTCGGCTCACTGCAACCTCCACTTCCCGGGTTCAAGCGATTTTCCTGTCTCAGCCAGAGAACAGCTGGGATTATGGCATGCACCAGCACGCCCAGCTAAATTTTTTGTATTTTTAGTAGAGACGGGGTTTCTCTATGGTAGGCAGGCTAGTCTTGATCTCCTCACCTCAGGTGATCCGCCCGCCTCGGCCTCCTAAAATGCTGACATTACAGGCGTTGAGCCACCACGCTTGGCTGTTATTATTTTTTCCATGTCCTTTCTTAGTATAATCACAGGGACTGGATTCAAACTAGGGATTACTTTATTTTAATCATAGTTCTTACTTCGTTATGACAGCAGCCTTAGAAAACTGACCATGTTCCTTAGAAATTGGTCAACCCTGCCTTAGTGCTCAAAAACACCTCAGCCTTGTGAACTAGGGTAGGGAAACAAATGAAAATTCAGGATAGATTTGGGACTAAAAATGTATTTTTATATTCTTTCAGATTATGTAAGATATTTTATGACAATAGTTCAATGGCCAGGAGTTAATGTTTACCCTCAACTAAATATTCTATATTTCTAAAATGTTCTTTAAGTATCATATTAGATAATTTTTAGCTCAAAATGTTATAATTTTAAGACAGTTTCACCAAAATTTAAGTTTTATATCATTTTTTCCTGAATGCTTATATTTTACAAAGTCGTTAGACTAAACTACATATTACATTTCTTGCTTCATTATTCTTGTGAGGAAATTATGCAGATACCCTTATCTTTCTTCCCTCTAAGGCATTAATGACAATCTCCAAGGCATATTCTGGTCCCCTCATTAAGAGAGAAAGAGGGCAGTCATGGTGGCTTATGCCTGTAATCCCAGCACTTGGGGAGGCTGAAGTGGGCAGATCACCCTAGGTCAGGAGTTCAAGACCAGCCTGGCCAACATGGCAAAACCGCATCTCTACTAAAAAATGCACCAGGGTGGTGGTGCACACCTGTAATTCCAGCTACTTGGGAAGCTGAGGTAGGGGAATCGCTTGAACCCAGGAGGTGGAGGTTGCAGTGAGCTAAGATTGTGCCCCTGCACTCCAGACTGGGTGAAAGAGAAAGACCATGTCTCAAAACCCAAGTAGCTGGAATTACAGAGAAATAGTGAACAGGTGGAGTATAAATTCTACCACAAAACATATAGATACAGATGGAATTGTAACAGTAGAAATCTCTATTATTTTTCAAAAGAGTCAACTGATATTTAGCAATTTCATGTTTTGTGTAAACTCTAATGGCTAGGTAATGGTAAAGTAGAGGCATGCTTTACTGTCTCATGCAATTTCATCCAACCAACCATCTATCTACATGTTTAACCATCCATTCATCCAACTATGTATTAATACATTCAGGTATTTTTTATTTAGCAACTTTTAAATTTCAGTTTCTTACTGGGCCTTATACTTATTAATTTATAGTTTAGTAAAGAGGTAAAAACTATAAGTTGTGATAGAGTGATAATCACAAATTGCTACAGAGGGTTACCTAGATCAGACTAGCTAAAAATAATTAGAAGTTAATGTGTCTCTCACATAGCATTACATATACATTATTAGTACACATTACTTCTTGGCTTTTTGTTGAATGACAGAATACTTTTACTGAAAAATAGGCCTGAAGGTAAATTAAGATGATTTACTTTCTAAAGTAATTATGTAATCTTTAAATATATTTAGAGATACAGTATAAATATGAAAGGAATAAAAATGATGACCTATTCTCAGTATAATTATTAAAATAAAAATAATTACAGATACAAGATTTGATATATAATTCATTCATTGATTTGCCAGTTATTTAAATTTCCTGTCTTACATTTTGCCTACAGGAAGAGGTTTTGAAAGCTTATCTGACAGAAAAAAGAATGTATGACATAAAAGAAAGCTTCTTGTTAATCATTCTCAATGATTAATTAAAGGGTGAAAGTAAATTACAAATGGAATATGACAGTTATCTTAACAAGAGTCATTTTTAAAACATTAGGTAATGCCAATGGGCATTTTTTGTTGTAGTTCAGTATAAATTCTGTAGTAATTAATTACTTTTTATAATTAATGTTTGGGGTGCAAGGAGTGAATATGTACTTTTTCACAACAATAATTTTACATTAACACATAAAACAGGTGTGTTTTTTAAAGTGGGCAAGTATTCTGACTAGAGTAATACACTTAGAAATATGAATGTTTGCTATCAAATTTTTATCATTGTGATTATTATACATTAACTCCAAGTAAACTACATTGTAAACCAGAAATGTACCACGTCACAGTTGCTAACTCAATCTTCACAATAGCTCTATGAAGTATGTTCTATTATTATCTCATTTAAAGATACGGAAAATAAGGCACAAACATGTTTAGAAACTCATTCACTGGATTAAGCTCAAATCTGCCTGACTTCAGAGGTATGATTCACCATACTCAAGGCTGCTGCAATTTAGCATTTATCCAGATGCCAGGTAAGTCCAGGCTATCTCTGCTAACTCATTTGTGGATTCAGGATGGCATGGAGCACTTAACTCCCAGAAAGACGGAGAACTAATTATCATTTTAAAAATTCATAATGCTCTTGAAGCTGAGAAATGGCTACTAGGAAAATGCAAGGCAGTAGTCTTGTTGCATTGGTTGTGAATATGTGCTCTGATTACGAAAAAGAAAGGGAAGAAATCAATTGCTGCTCTTCATAGCTCCTTATTGGTAGTACCAGCTCAGAGCTTTAAGAACTGAATTCATATTCTTTGTGAGAAAGCCCACATTTGACCTTTCACTGTTATGTGTAAGTGACTGCTTTAAGAATTCTAACATTCTCTAACTCATTCTAACATATTAGCCCCAAATGAAATCCTACTTCAAAGAAAGTGAATTTTCCCCTCCTCCAATCAAGTGGCTGCTGCTGAGTCAGAACACTCTTTTGGCTCCCATCATCTTCCTGCATTTCTGTAACAGCTTGGATAACAGAAAACTTGCTTTAGAAGTTTCATTCACTTATTTATTCTATTTTTATAATAGGAAAAAGGTATCTTAGTCTTTGAAAGCTGACTAGCTTGAATGTCAGCCTCTTCAAACACTAAAAGTTTCAGTTATCTCAGAATAAAGGGGATAATAATAAGCAACTTGCATGATTATTGTGAAGAAAACATTGGATAATTTTTATGGATGTACTAAGTATACCACATTGCAAATATAGGTGATGGGGTTCGGAATATGCCCCACCAAAATACAACTAGGAAGTTAGGAAACCTAATGAGGCCACTCCAGTATTCCTCCTTAGCATAAAGATTATTTTGAGCTAGTTATTTTGAGAAATTATAGACACAGGTGAAACTTTTCGCTTCTCCTCTTATTAATAATTCATCAAAATGCCCACATTAAAAGATAAATACAAGCACATTAAACATGTGAAACTCTCTCTCTGCAGCATGCTCTGTGGACAGCTCAGCATCATTTCTAATTTGCAAAGAATGACAAATTTCTGACTTACAGGCAGGATGCCAGAGTCTTGACTACATTTTTTTACATGAAGAAACAATTAAATATCTAAAGTTTGCTTAAATAACTGCCTATTTTGGAGATGTGTCTTAATTCATTGCATTTGAACAGAGATTATTTTTTAAGAACACAAGCATTTCTGTTAGGACCACAGTTATCAACATTGGCCAACACCAACTTCATCTTCCTCTGCATGAAGTAACATACAGTTCTTCTACCAGAAAAACATGTTAAACATGTTAGAAAGGAAATAAGGAAGTCTAGGTGAATCCTAAAATAATCATAACAGCAGCTATTGCTTTATTGATTAATCATGGTTATCTGCCTAATGGAAGGAAAAAGGGGGAAGGCATAATTTCCAGATTCCTTAAAGATAAGATACAAATGCTACATAGTACAAGTTTATAAAGGATACATATTGTTTTGCAGAGTTGATTAACAACCAATAAAACAGTAAAACCAACGAGCTTTTACTGACACAATGCAGTATTAGGCCACCAAAATGCAAAAACGATCAGTCTCTTTAATACAGAACATTCCAACCCTCACCAAGAAAATCAGACAACATACTTAGGTGAGAAAGAAAAAAAAGAGTGACTAAAAAACGTGTATATCAAGTCTGGGTCAGGAAAATGGCTGAATCAATTAAATAACAGTGAAGTCTTGACCTAGAGTTTATGTTTATCAAATGTCCAATAAAGAATGCATGAATAAACGTAGTGAGCAAAAGAATGAATACATTTTATTTATGTATTTATTTTTATCTAGTTATTTAATGTGCTAAAGGGGAGAGAATTAGAATTCCTGAAATATATATGATGGCATAAAGATCCATATAACTTTAAAACAGCAAGAGTGCATTCTAATGTAAACTAGATTTTGTTAATAATTTATAAATATGGCTTTATCAATTACAACGTACAAACTGTATGGTTTGGCTCTATGTTCCCATCCAAATTTCACCTTGAATTGCAATAATTGCCATGTATCATGGGAAGGACACAGTGAGCGGGAATCAAATCATGGGGGGTTGGCTTTTCCTGTGCTGTTCTCACGATAGTGAGTAAGTCTAATGAGGAACTAAGGCTTACACAATGGTTTTATAAAGGGGAGTACTTATAAAGGTGGTTTTATAAAGGGAAGTTCCCTTGAACATGCCCTCTTGCCTGTAGCTATTTAAGATATGACTTTGCTTCTCAGTAACCTTCCAACATGATTGTGAGGCTTCCCCAGCCATGTGGAACTCTGGGTCAATTAAACCTCTTTCCTTTGTAAATTGCCCAATCTTAGTTATGTCTTTATACATACAATTTACAGACTAATACAGTAAATTGGTATAAGCAGGGTGGGGTACTGCTATAAAGACACCGGAAAATGTGGAAGCTACTTTGGAACTGAGTAACAGGCAGAGGTTAGAACAGTTTGGAGGGCTCAGAAGAAGACAGGAAGATATGAGAAAGTTTAGAATTTCCTAGAGACTTGTTGAATAACTTTGACCAAAATGCTGATAGCAATAGGGACAATAAAGTCCCAGCCGAGTTGGTCTTAGATGGAGATGAGTAATTTGTTGGGAAATGGAGCAAAGGTGACCCTTGTTATGTTCTGGCAAAGAGACTGGTGGCATTTTGCCCCTGCCATAGAGATTTGTGAAACTTTGAACTTGAGAAAAATGATTTAGGGCATCTGGCAGAAGAAATTTTCTAAGCAGCAAAGCATTCAAAAGGTGATTTGGATGCTATGAAAAGTATTCAGTTTTGTGGGGGTTGAGCTTTTTTTATTCTTGTCACCCAAACTGGAGTGCAATGGTGTGATCTCAGCTCATTTCAACTTCCACCTCCTAGGTTCAAGCAATTCTCCTGCCTTAGCCTCCTGAGTAGCTGGAATTACAGGCACCAGTCATCATGACTGGCAAATTTTTATATTTTTAATAGAGACTGGGTTACACCCCATTGGCCATGCTGGTCTCTAACTCCTGACCTCAGGTGATCCACCCTCTTTGGCCTTCCGAAGTGCTGGGATTACAGGCATGAGACACCACAACTGGCCAGCATTCAGTTTTTTTCTTTTTTTTTTTTTTTTTTTTTTTTTTTTTTGAGACGGAGTTTTGCTCTTGTTACCCAGGCTGGAGTGCAATGGCGCGATCTCGGCTCACCGCAACCTCCGCCTCCTGGGTTCAGGCAATTCTCCCGCCTCAGCCTCCTGAGTCGCTGGGATTACAGGCATGCGCCACCATGCCCAGCTGATTTTTTGTATTTTTAGTAGAGACGGGGTTTCACCATGTTGACCAGGATGGTCTCGATCTCTTGACCGCGTGATCCACCTGCCTTGGCCACCCACAGTGCTGGGATTACAGGCTTGAGCCACAGCGCCCGGCCCAGCATTCAGTTTTATGTATTCACAAATATATGGTTTGGAACTAAAACTTCTATTTACAAGGGAAGCAAAGGATAAAAGTCTGGAAAATTTGCATCCTAATGATGCAGTAGAAATGAAAAACCCATTTTCTGGGGAGAAATTCAAGCTGCTTGCAGAAATTTGCATAAGTAACAAGATGCAAAATGTTAATCACCAAGCCCATAGGGAAAATGTCTCCAGGACGTGTCAGAGACCTTCATAGCAGCCCCTCCCATCAAAGGCCAAAGACCTAGGAGGGAAAAATGGTTTTATGGGCCTGGCCCAAGCCCCTCCTCCAGTGCGCAGTTTCTGGACTCAGTGCCTTATGTCCCATCTGCTCCAGCCATAGCTAAAAGGGGCTAAGGTACAGCTCAGGCCATGGCTTCAGAGGGTGTAAGCCCCAGTCCTTGACAGTTTCCATGTAGTACTAAACCTGCAGATTCACAGATGTCAAGAATTGAGATTTAGGAATCTCTGCCTAGATTTCAGAGAATGTATGGAAATGCCTGGATGTCCAGGCAGAAGTTTGCTGTAGGGGTGGGTCCCTCAGGAAGAATCTCTGCTTGGGCAATGTAGAAGGGAAATGTGGGGTTTGAGCTCCCACACAGAGTCCCCACTGGGAAACTGCCTAGTGGAGCTGTGATAAGAGAGCCACTATCCTCCAGACCCCAGAATAGTAGAACCACCAACAGCTTGCACCATGTACCTGGAAAATCTGCAGACACTCAACAGCTGCCCATGAAAGCAGCCAGGAGGGGGACTGTACCCTAGAAACCCACAGGAGCGGAACTGCCTAAGATCATGGGAACTCACCTCTGGCATCACTGTGACCTGGATGTGAGACATGAGGTCAAAGGAGATCATTTTGGAGTAAGATTTGAGTGCCCCACTGATTTTGGACTTGCATGGGGCCTAAACCCCCTTTGTTTTGGCCAATTTCTCCCATTTGGAGTGGGTGCATTTAACCATTGCCTGTACCCCCATTGTATCTGGAAAGTAACTAAGTTGCTTTTGATTTTACAGGCTCATAGGTGAAAGAGACTTGCCTTTTCTCAGATAAGACTTTGAATTTGAACTTTTGGGTTAATGCTGGAATGAGTTAAGACATTGAGGGGCAGTGAAAGGCATGACTGATTTTGAAATATAAGGACATGAGGTTTGGAAGAAACCAGGGGCAGAATGATATTGTTTGGCTCTGTGTCCCCACCCTAAACTTACCTTGAATTATAATAATCCCCACATGTCATGTCATTGGAGGGACCCAGTGGGAGGTAAGTGAATCATGTAGGGTGGATTTTTCCTGTGCTGTTCTCATGATAGGGAATATATCTCATGTGATCTGACAGTTTTATAAATGGGAGTTCCCCTGCACATGCCCTCTTGCTTGCTGCCATGTAAGATGTGACCTTGCTCCTCATTCACCTTTCATCATAACTGTGAGGCCTCCCCAGCCATGTGAACCTGTTTGTCAGTTAAGCTTGTTTTCTTTATAAATTACCGAGTCTTGGATATGTCTTTGTTAGCAGTGTGAATAGAGACTATTAAACTAACTCGCCACGCAACGTAAAATAATAATAAGAGAAATACGTAGGATTGGGCAGAGTGTATGGGAACTCTACATACTTGCTTTTTTCTAATTAGCAGGCTACATTGTTAGAACAGTGTTCTAAAAATAAAAGTATACAACAAAGTCATATTTTAATAGTCCTATCTTTATTGAAATCAGAAAACAATGTAGGGAATAAGAATAATCTAATCCATGCCACATGAAGCCTACAGCTGCACTGTAGAAGGCATGCAGAATGACAAACATGAGAGTTACTTCGCATGAAGAGATTTTGAGACTCTCAGTTCCCCTCCATCATATCCCATGAGATCAAAACTTAGAAACATTCCAGAAAACCAGGAACTACTCAGTGATCATATTTACAATCATTAAGTTCACTGGAAATTCAAAGGTAAAATGTTTATGATTGGAAGAAAGTTTTTGGAATGTTTGTGTGGGTGTATAAAATATGGTAAGAAAAAGGGTTTTCTTCCTCCAGATTGACAATGCTATTCCATTTAAAAGGGTTGTAATTACCATTTCATCAATTCAGCCCACAGATAGGTATAACTGTAATGAATATAGACATATTGCATTCATCTAAATTAAATACATTTAAATGAATATATCTATTATGCATTAGACAGGAAGTACTTTCATCTAGCCATTATTCCTGCTGTAACTGTTTATTGTAAAGAATGTAATTAATAGCATCTGACATTTCATTTTCTAATATAAGAAAAATCAATGAAAAATGTCAAATAATTACATTTTCTGGAAAGTTACTAGTGATACATGTTTAGTTACAAACCATTTTTCTTTTAATTTAAAATTTGTGAGAGCCATCTATGAGAGAAATGATCATTAAGAGATGCTGACCTAGCTGCTGCTTCATCTTTCCTTGGGAGTTGATTGCAAATATGTTTCCTTCAAATAGATTCAGCGACTGTCAGTAAGTTTCCCTTCTCTGAACTTCTTAACTTGTTCTGGTATTAATCTCTGCTGTATTTATGTTCTACATGTGCTAAAAACAGGCCTGGAAGCTCCTGAGGTGATGTATTAAAATCGTATAAAGCCAATGGCTTTGTTTCAAAAAAAAAAAAAAAAAAAAAAAAAAGGCAGGTCAGATGGATGTCAAAACACCAAGGACATTCTCTCTATTCTCCTGAACGTCTCTTATTGTGTCTAATAATAAGTCGGCTACTTGGTTTACTTGCTCTGTGCCAGAGATGTATAAAAAGTGATTGTCCTCACAAAGGCACATCATTATTTCAAACTGGCTGCTCCAGGCTTCTATCTGTTGAAATTCTAGTGGGTAATTTACTTTCAAACTTAGAGAATACTAGAAATTGTGAAAGAGGTATGCTTTACACAAACCCTGTGTCTTAAATCTTAAAATGCTAACTCTAAGCTGAGAAAATGTGTCAAAGTAAGAAAAAAACGTTAAAAATGCTAGTTTACATTGAAAGTAAGATATTCACAAGGGCCAAAAGAGCAGCTGCTATAAACTACTTATGCTTTGTCTATTAAATAATCTTTACATATAACTCTGCAAAACTTGGATTAGTGACTTCAGAAAACCACAAAAAGAAGGTCTATATATCAGTTTATGTAATATACTTGCTTCGATGAAAACTAACTAAAAATGCTTGTGAGCTGAGGTCAGAAAGACTAATTAGCTAGAAACTGGAGCCAATATTTCTGTGCCCATTTGTGGCAAACAGCCTACAGTTGTCCAAGACTGTCACAGCTGCATCAGCAGTTAGAGAATCTGTACTTATTGGTATCACTGGTGTCAACTCAATAAGCCATACTAAGTGGGGTTCCAATCTATTCTGCATGTGCATTTGTGTATGTACATGTGTATATACTGTGTAGAGAACTAGTGTAAAAAGAGATGTATTGTAGCTAAATAGAAGAGAAGTTGTGGGCCCATTGTAAAAAAGTAAAATAGAAAAGTTAGAATCATCATACAAGCAGGTAACTGGAAGCAATTTCAACAATTCTTTAAGAAAATTCATCTAGGAAAAGTTATTTGGCTTGTCAAAGATTTATGCAGAATAAGTAGCAGATCTGGAATGAGAATTCAAGTCCTGACTCCTGTCTTTGAGACCAATTGCAGAGTAATTAATTCTGGAGGGTCTATTTCCTCACCTGGAAAATGAGGTTGGTCTAAGGAACAGTATTTTTGTGTCTCGAAAACTCAAGACGTATACATAGATCTCTAGAATCTTTAAAATATAGATGTAGAATTCTTTCCTTTCTTCCAACTATATAATCAAAATCAAAATCTATTTAACAACATATTTAGAAATTACACTCATATTCTTGAGATGCCAGGGATAAAAGTTTTCTGTTTCAAGTCATCTCCTAGAGAAGACAGAATAATCCTCAGTAGAGACCTCCTCCTTCCTTTATCTCCCTAAGCTTTAAAAATGCATTTAGAGTTTTGCTAGTCCATAGATCACTAGTTGCAGCTATATTAGCCAGTGCTAAAAACGGTTTTAGAAAGGAGGAAGCTACCTCTTTTTTACAGAAGGGATATCTCACATGAAAGGAAAAAAAATCAAAAGATAGAAGAATTCACACCTAAAGTGATTTTTTAAAATTTTCTTTACATTACTATGGTGCTCATGAAAGAGTTTGCTGTAGGCTAGGGACTTGGTTGTGGTATGAATGTCTTAATGAGCTACTGTGCTATTTTACTGTGTGTGATAGTAATACACAATCCCTGTTTTCAAGAAACTCTCAGACCACCTGTAGGAATAGGATTAATTCATAAGATACAAAGGAGAACACAAATGGGTACAAAATCATATGGTAGGGATTTAAAGTACTGTGTATATTTCGAGAAAGGAAATAGTCCTGCTGCTCTGTAAGATGGGTACATACCTAAGCAGAATAAGGCTCATTAAGTTACAATTTTATAATGGATCTAGATTAATAGGCTTGGACTTGACTCTTAGATATGAAAGAAATGAAGGATACTTGATGAGCTCTTTAATTCCAGGACTTAAGAAGTGACAAAGTATTCCCGAGAAATAATGAACATACACTTGGTAATGAGAATGATACAGATTTTACTCCATGTATTAACAAACAAGAAGTCATACAAACTTTAGAGAGTATATTATTACTATTCCCCATTCCTCTTCTGTTACAGCTGGTCACATTTCTGACCAGTTGCTTGGGTAGTAATAATTATCCTTTCCATATTATTCCACTACATATTCCTTTTGATTATTTTCCCAGCACTTCTTTTTCAGACTTTCTGCTTCTTGTTTCAGAGGATTTACACAAAGTCTGAACTTACATTGTTTTTTTTTTTAAAATATCTTTTTATAGATTTGGGTTACAACTACAGTTGTGTTACATGGATTTATTGTGTACTGGTAAAGTCTAGGCTTTTGGTGGACCTATCACCCAAGTAGTGTACAATGTATCCAATAGGTAATATTTCATCCCTCACTCCCCTCCCAGTGGAGACACTTTTGGAGTCTCCATTGTCTATTATGCCATTTTGTATGTCCTGAGTTCACTTTGAATTGGTCAAAGCACAAGTAATTAGTTTTAAAAATTGATTTCTATAGAATGTTTTGCTTCTGTCCATTATGTTATAAAAATCTTGATTCTGGAATTGGTCAGTTTACATGCTGTTACTACTCTGGGCTAGAATCTGTGTCCTCATTAGTGGCTATATTTATTAGCAAATCTCTATTCTGTGATAAATGCTGTGATGGCAGGAAACATTTACACTCTTTTTAGTAGAAAAAGTCTCTTCTATCATGTAAAATGAAAAAAAGAACCTTCATTGATAAGAAACAACTATATCTTAAAAATCTAAACAAATACCTTGAAGTTCTTTCCATAGGATTGTCAGCAAAAGATAAGAGTCTGCCTCTTCATTGGTTACATGCCTGAATATCACTGTGGTTTAACACTGGAATGCCCAGTAGTGAAGAATGCCAAGGGACAGAAAAAAAGGGAAAAAAAACATACATGAGAAGTGCAATGAAAACATGGGATAGGAAGAGAAAACAGATGCCTCAGGTGAGCAAAATAATTCACATTTCCCTTGTGAAAGGGTAGAAAAGCAAACTAATGGAGGAAAGAATCAGGCTTGTGGTGCTGGAAAATAGAATTTAAAATTAATGTGCTGGAGCAGACAGAAGAAAGAACCATAAATGATTTCCTTGGTCTTAGGTAATTTTTTAGCCAAAGGCTATTTGTGTGGGAATTGGGGACATATCCCTTCTAAGATTGTTCATGATTTGAAATTTATTGGTGGAAACTTGAAAGTATAGGAGGGTCAACAATATTTACATCTACAGGAATCAATATTTTGTTGTATCAGTCTTGACCTTGACATTCTCTGGGTCTGATCAAAATCATCAGTGCTCCTTGGTAAGAAGCTCATGGTCATGAGACATTTTTCAGGAGTATAAGTATTTTGTAGTAAATTTAAGAGGAGATTTATAATCTCAGAGATTTTTACAAACCAGGGCAGAAATCCTAAGGTTGGAAATCAATTAACCAACTATGTATTAAATTCTTCCTATGTTAGGGGCTACAGGAATTGTATATGACTTGGAAGGTATTGATCCTATACTAAAAGAATGTATAGTTGGCCAATAGAGATAAAACTTGAGAAAATAAAAGAGCATGTTACATCTAATTACGAGTAAAGAGCATGTAAGTTGTACAGAGACTGGGACAAAAGTCTTTCAATCCTAGCTCAATCACATGCAACTCAACGATCTTCAGTGCACTATTTGTCTTCTGTAAAATGAGGATAACGATATCACTCTCACAGAATGACTGTAATGATTAAATAAGTTCAAACATGAAAAGCACAAAACACAGTTCTGAGCACCACAAAAAGGTAAACAAATACATTTTTAAATATATACATATATATATATATTACAGATGTATATATACCTATATATGTGTATATTATATAATATATTATATAATTACATATTATATAATATTACATCTATTATATATGTATATTCTCACACATACCTATACACATATATATGGATGTTTATATGTATATGTATGTGCATATATGTATATAAAATGTCATAAATTCTGAGGAAGTGACGAAAACAGAAAAACACCAGTGAGAATAATGTCTAGGAAGATCTGAGATTTGAAACTAGTTATTAAAAATGAGGCTGGGTGCAGTGACTCATGCCTACAATCCCAGCACTTTGGGAGGCTGAGGCAGGTGGATCACAGGGTCAGGCACTCGAGACCAGCCTGGCCAACATAGAGAAGCCCTGTCTCTACTAAAAATACAAAAAATTACCTGGGTGTGGTGGCAGGTGCCTGTAATCCCACCTACTTGGGAGGCTGAGGCAGGAGAATCACTTGAATCTGGGAGGTAGAGATTAAGTGAGCCAAGATTGCACTACTGCCCTCCAGCCCAGGCGACAGTGCAAGACTTCATCTCAAAAAGGGAAAAAAAAAAAAAAAAAAAAAAAGAAAGAGGCAGTACTTCCTTGTGGTTAGGAGTATCATTCTAGAGTCAGCCTGAGTTTAAATCAAAACTTCTGTTTATCATGGGTGTGAGACACTCAGCAATTTGATCTGTTTGTCATTTGTTAAACAAATGTATAAGTGTAACTAACTCATAAGGCCAATATATTGATTATAGAAACAATTCAAATAAATACTTAGCACAGTATAAGCCTTATATTACTATTATGCTGTTAATATGTTTATATTTTCTAAGTTTTGTTTGGGGTTATTTTGTCTTTTTCAGATTTTAACAGCAATATAAAAACGTGAAATTAGATTTGAATATCCTGTACTATGACAGTTTAAAAACAAAATAACACACATTGGCAGGTTAGAGCAGAAGAGTCTGATTTGGGAATGGAGTCTCAGGGAGTTTTGAGGATTGCCCTGAAGAATGCTGGCCCCACAGGGAAAGGGAAGGCCTGGCCTCCCATAACTGACACCCAAACAATGTAAGTAAATAAAGAATGGGCCTACAAAGCCCATTAAAAAGGATTTCTTCCCACAGGGAAGAGATGTAGTTATCTGTGCCCAACTGAGTGATATACTATGTGAATAACAAGTTTTTCTTCCTATGGGACCAGTCTTTGTGTTGCAAACTAAGGAAGGGGAAAAAAAAATCCTATGTAAGCAGACGCCTCAGTCAGACATTTAATCATGGCCTTCTGGGGACACCAGTGCCCTTTATTGCTGACTTTTTTATTTCTAAACTCCCTATGGCTCCACATTCCAGATAAGTTACTTGTTAAAAATAACGTTATTTGCATTAAACATACATTTTCCTTACTAAAAACAGGCTCTGCTTTCTACTACAGATGGTGAGCTAGCTTCCTGACCTGACCTTCTGCTACTGTGTCTTTTGGATTTCTGCCTTTGGCTGGAGTACAGATGGACTAGTTTTTAAGTATTTGTTTTGTTATTGATAGAAAGTTTTATATATTTTCCGTTATAATTTTACTACTTTATAAAAAAGCAGTTATTTAAAATTTTACCTATTTATAACAGATAATTCTACCCCCCGGTTGAAAAATAAGTAACGTTTACTCACTCTCTAATGACATGTATTAACTTTAATTGCATTTACAGTGAAAATATTCCTTGAGTAATGACAGGTAATCTCAAGGTCACTTTATTTTTTATTTAGAATTAAACATACTAGCTTGTAGTATTTTTCACTAATTGCAACATGATCTAGTTGATTCCATAATGCTTTCATTAGAAGAAAATATGTAGTATAACAAATGCTATTAATATTATTGTAAAGATATAAATACTCAGGATGAGCAGGAACATGCAAGGTGATTAGAAATTACTTGGGTTTTATGTATTTACTGTAAATAGTAAAATGGAAGGTATCAGTTTTTAATAGCTCTAACTAAAAAGGTTGTCAAGACTCACACCAATTATTTTGTCTGTTTAACAATTAAAGGATTTTAAAATTACATATGTCTCTGTATGTGTGAGTAGCATTTCCATAAAATATCCCCATCTAACCTATATGGATTAAATCATCTCATTAGTTGATTAAGCTAGTATTATAATAAAAATACGCATTTGCAAATGTTTAATAATCTGTTTGTTTGCTAATCCTATTGTTCATTTAGTGAATATTTTCATGAAAACTTGTACATTCTAAGGTCGGTGTTCTATTCATTAATCTTTAATGGCCAGATCAGTATGTGGAAACACACTAATGTCATTATTTAAATAACTTTTAGTAATGTCTAAGCATCCAATTTGCTAATCAATTGAAGAATAATTTATTCACATAGAAATGAGGTCACATTTCTTCAGTATTCAAAACTAAAGTGAACAAAAATATCAACTATCTTTTATCTCTATACAACTAAAATAAATATAACTCCACCAACCTGTGGATAAACTACTGTAACAAGAAAAAAAATAAGAACCCAAGTGAACTGTTAAGAGAAAAATATGCGGCCGGGCGCGGTGGGTCACGCCTGTAATCCAGCACTTTGGGAGGCCGAGGCGGGTGGATCACGAGGTCAAGAGATCGAGACCATCCTGGTCAACACAGTGAAACCCCGTCTCTACTAAAAATACAAAAAGTTAGCTGGGCATGGCGGCGCGTGCCTGTAATCCCAGCTACTCAGGAGGCTGAGGCAGAGAATTGCCTGAACCCAGGAGGCGGAGGTTGCAGGGAGCCGAGGTCCCCCCCTTTCCCCCCCACCCGGGTAAAAAAAGGAAAACCCCCTCTAAAAAAAAAAAAAAAAAAAAAAAAAGAGAGAGAAAAATATGAATTCTAATAAGCAACCAAGTGATATAGATTGAATCAAGATCTAAGATTCTTTTTTTCTCATAATTAAAATTTCAAAAGCACTTCTCTTTTTATTTTCATGTAGCAGTTACAAAAAAGAGGAGATAACATGAAAACTCTTATATACAAAATATGATAATGAAACAGCCAGTGGAAGAAAAAAGGGAAAGAAATGAAAGAATTTTTATGCAGAATACATTATTTGGTGGAAGCCAATTTGCAAAAAGAGGCCGTCAACACAGGGAGAGCTGGTATTGTGGCTTTTATTTTCACATATTTTGCATCTGCTTTTTGTTTTCTTTCTGTCAGGTTTTTGTGGGAACCCATATTATCCCTGGAAAAAAATTTCAAACTGCCATTGGCAGGCACTGAGGGCTTTTTGTTCTGGTTTTTTTCTTTGTTTGTTTTTGTTTTGTTTCGTTTTAGGTATTAGTAGTTGAAAGATGTAAAGCTAATGTTTTTTCTTCAACTTTTAATTTTAGGGGTACATGTGCGGGATAAGCAGATTTCTTACACAGATAAATGTGTGCCACAGTGGTTTGCTGCACAAATTATCCCAACCCCTAGGTATTAAGATTGCTAAGTCAAATAGTATTTCTGCCACTGGGTCTTTGAGGAATCACCACATTCTCTCCCATAATGGCTGAACTAATTTAGACTCCCACCAACAGTGTAAAAGCATTCCCATTTCTCTGCAAACCTGCCAGCATCTGTGGTTTTTTGACTTTTTTTTCCCATTTATTTATTTTATTGCATTTGCAGTTTTGGGGTACATCTGAAGAACATGCAAAATTGTTGCATAGGTACACACGTGGCAGTGTGATTTGCTGCCTTCCTCCCCATCACCTACATCTGGCATTTCTCCCCTTGCTATCTCTCCCCAGCTCCCCACCACCCACCGTCCCTCCCCTATTTCCCCCTAACTGACCCCAGTGTGTAGTGCTCCCCTCCCTGTGTCCATGTGTTCTCATTGTTCAACACCCGCCTATGAGTGAGAATATGCGGTGTTTGATCTTCTGCTCTTCTGTCAGTTTGCTGAGAATGATGGTTTCCAGGTTCATCCATGTCATTGGTTTGAGATGATATCTCATTGTAGGTTTGATTTGCATTTCTCTAAAAATAGTGATGTTGAACTTTTTTCATATGTTTGTTGGTTGTATGCATGTCTTGAGAAGTGTCTGTTCATGTCCTTTGGTGCCTTTTTAACAGACTTGTTTTTCCTGCAAATTTGTTTAAGTTCCTTGTAGATGCAGATATTAGACTTTTTTTGAGTGAATAGATTGCAAAAATGTTCTCCCATTCTGTAGGTTGTCTGTTCATTCTAGTGATAGTTTTCTTTCCTACACAGAAGTTCTTAATTAGAACTCATTTGTCAATTTTTGCTTTTGTTGCAATTGCTTTCGGCATCTCTGTCATGAAATCTTTGCCTGTGCCTATGTCCTGAATGGTATTGCCTAGATTTTCTCCTAAGGTTTTTACAGTTTGGGGTTTTACATTTACTTCTTTAATACATCTTGAGTTAATTTTTATATAAGGAAGGGGTCCAGTTTCAATTTTCTGCATATGGCTAACCAGCTCTCCCAGCACCATTTATTATATAGGGAGACATTTCCCTATTGCTTGTCTGTGTCAGGTTTGTCAGAGATCAGATGGTTGTATGTGTGTGGTCTTATTTCTGAATTCCCTGTTCGGTTCCATTGGTCTGTCTGTTTTGGTGCTGGTATCATGCTCTTTTGGTTATTGTAGTCTTGAAGTATAGTTTGAAGTCAGGTAGTGTGGTGCCTCTAGCTCTGCTCTTTTTGCTTAGGATTGTATTCACTATTCAGGCTCTTTTTTGGTTTCATACAAATTCTAAGATAGTTTTTTTCTAATTCTGTGAAGAATGTCCGTGGGAGTTTAATGGGAATAGCATTGAATCTATAAATTACTTTGGGTGGTATGGCCATTTTCACAATGTTGATTCTTCTTATTTATGAGCATGGAATGTTTCTCCATTTGTTTGCGTCCTCTCTGATTTCTTTGAGCAGTAGTTTGTAGTTCTCCTTGAAGAGGTCTTTGACTTATCTTGTAAACTGTATTCCTAGGTATTTTATTTATTTATTTATTTATTTTTTTAGCAATTGTGAATGGGAGTTCATTCATAATTTGGTTCTCTGCTTGCCTATTTTAAGAGTATAGAATTGCTAGCAATTTTTGCACATTGATTTTGCATCCTGAGATTTGCTGAAATTGCTTATCAGCTTAAGAAGCTTTTGGGCTGAAACGATGGCGTTTTCTAAATATAGGAATGTGCCATTTGCAAACAAACATAGTTTGACTTTCTCTCTTCCTATTTGGATGCCCTTTATTCCCTTTCCTTGCTTGATTTCTTGTCCAGGACTTCCAATACTATGTTGAATAGGATTGGCATCCCTGTCTTGTGCCAGTTTTCAAGGCAAATGTTCCCAGATTTTGACCATTTAGTATGATATTGGCTGTGAGTTCGTCATATATGGCTCTTTAATATTTTGAGGCATGTTCCTTCAATAATTAGTTTATTGAGAGTTTTTAACATGAAATTTAAATTTAACATGTTGAATTTTATCAAAGGTCTTTTCTGCATCTATTGAGATAATCATGTGGTTATTGTTTGTAGCTCTGTATATGTGAGGAATCATGTCTATTGATTTATGAATGTTGAACTAACATTACATCCCAGGAATAAAGCCTACTTGATCATGGTGGATAGCTTTTTGATTTGCTGCTGGATTTGGTTTGCTAGTATTTTGTTGAGGTTTTTTGCGTGGATGTTCATCAAGGACATTGGCTTGAAGTTTTCTTTTTTGTTGTGTCCTGGCCAGGTGTGGTGTCAGGATGATGATGGCCTCATAGAAGGAATTGGGCAGGAGTCCTTCCTTCTCAATTTTCGAGAATTGTTTCAGTACAAATGGTACATTGTCAATAGGCAGAAACATTGTGAAATAAATTTTTTTTTATGAGTAATAGGGCTCAACAGTGGGCTGAAAGTATTCAGTAAGCCATGTGGTAAAATGTTGTGCTGTCTTCCACACTTTGTTGTTGCATTTATAGTGCGCAGAGTGGATTTAGAGTAATTATCAAGAGTCTAGGATTTTCTGAATGGTAAATGAATGCTGGCTTCTACTTAAAGTTACCAGGTACATTATCCCCTGTTAGAAATTCTTCTCTTTAGTTATGAAAGTTATACATGGTATCTTCTTCCAAGAGAAACCTCTTTTATCTGCCATTGAAAACCTGTTGATTAGTATAGGCACCTTCATCAATGATCTCAGCTAGATCTTCTGGATCACTTGCTGCATTATCTACATCATCACCTTGAAACAGAGATGGCTTCTTTCTTTAAACCTCATGAACTAATCTCTCCTATAGCTTCAATCTTTTCAGCTACATCTTCCTTACCCCACTCAGCCTTCACAGAAATGAAGAGAGTTAAGGTCTTACTTTGGATTACGCTTTGTCTTAAAGCAATGTTGTGGCTGGTTTGATCTTCTATTCAGTCCACTCGAACTTTCTCCATATTAGCAATAAGGCTGTATTGCTGTCTCGTCATTCATGTGTTCACTGTAGTAGCACTTTTAGTTTTCTTTAAACTTTTTCTTTTCATTCAGAACTCTGCTAACTGGTGTAAGTGGCCCAGCTTTCAGCATATTTCAGCTTTTGACATGCCTTCCTCACTAAGCTTTCTAGCTTTTGATTTAAAGTGAGAGAAGTCTGACTTTCCCATTACTTAAACAGTTAGAGGTCATTGCAGGATTAACTAACGACCTGATTTAAATATTGTTGTGTCTTGGAATAGGGAGAGCCAAGGAGAAGGAGAGAGATGGGGGAACTGCTGGTCAGTTAAGCAGTCAGAACACATAAAACATTTATTGGTTAAGTTCAGTCTCATATGAACATGGTTCTGGTGCCTCGAAACGATTACAATATAAACATCAAAAATCACTGATCACAGATCAACATAACAGATATAATAATAATGAAAGACTTTGAAATACTGTGAGAATTGCCAAAGTGTGACACAGAGACAAGAAGTGAGCACAGGCTGTTGGGAGAACGGCACATATAGACTTGCTCAATGCAGCACTGCCACAAACCTTTAATTTGTAAAAAAAAAAAAAAAAAAAAAAAATGCAGTATCTGAGAAATACAATGAAATGAAACACAATCAAACAGCTTATCCCACCCACACAATCAAATGTGGTGTAAGTCCTGTTTTCAGGTAGGGAATCAAGGAGGCTTCTGGTCTGTACCAGGTCTTACTACCAGCTAGAAGTGTAAAACTTCCTTCGTTCCCCATTTTCTACCTCTAAAAGAGGGATTTGGTTAATTGACAAGTTTCTTTTGACCCCTATAACAGTGTCATTAATTTTTGTTACTTTGGAACAGGATTCTTACTTGCCAAAGTTATGTTTGAGGAGAAAAAGAAGTCAGTTAATATAATATTTTTGACAATAAAAAGTGAAAGTGAGACAAGAATTTGGGAGAAAGGAATCTGAATATTTAGGCTCACTAGTTTTCACAATGATTTCCTCAGCAGAACAAATGAATCCTCACTTGCTTCTCCAACCTTTTTTCACTGTAGACAAAGCCCAAGGCACAAGAAGAGATTACAGTTAATTTTATGTCTCACATTAAAATATTCCAAATAACTTTCATCTAATAATTTGTGCCAAAAGACATCTCATTTACACTTACAGTCTGAATGTGTGAAAAGCACTTGTTTAGACTGTTTGTTACTTTATTTTTGTTTTCTCCATAGTTTGTTTGGAGCTCTTTTAGTTTTTACTCATTCAAGATAAGTGATTAAAATGTAATGATTTTACTGATGTACTTCCATTTGCATTCGACTAGTGAGAAATAATATGATCCATCAACATTTGTACAAAATAAAATATATTATCTTTTATTTAAATGAGTGTCTATGTCAGAAACAAAAGGAAAAGACTTGGAAACTGAAAGGGTCAATGACAACCATTAAGGGCTGAAATTAATTCGCTGCCAAGGTTTTTGCATTTCAAATATAGAGTTCCACAGAGCAACATTCCAACTCTAGTGCTAAAGACTAAGCCAAACTCTTAAAAATCAAAGGACTCTTCTATTTGTGCTTTTGCAAATAAAATGCTGAGAGTAACTTTGGAATTGCATTCGAAGACAGTCATCAAGGTTGACAGAATATATCAGATATTGATGGAAAGATTTAGATTACAAAGGCAGGGGCTAGAGAAGTGGTTTGCCCGTGGATGTCCCTGAGATGATTGTTTCCTCAGGGAGATTACATTGCAAAGGGCTCTTATTATTTTCAAAGTAAGCAGAAGAAAAATGATTTTCTCAGTTCCTCAAAAATGTATTTATAAGTACAACACAACTACTAAGTCATATTACTCCAGGCTGATGTAGGTGAACAAGTATTTCGTTTTCTTTTTCTGAACAACTTTTTAAATCAAGAACAGATTACTATTGCAGAAGGAGTGAAAGTTATTTATTTCAAAACTAGGTGGCTGGAAGAGGGTTTAACAGGAACTACTCCTCAGACACAAACAAAATTGTTTGTCCCTTTATATACAAAAGAAGATTAGAGAAAAAAGTAACATTTAAAAGGAATGCAAATATGGGGGGAAAAAATCTGAAAGTATTCATACTTAAGTGCTTAGTTTTGACTACCTGTATTTGGCTACATGACAGAAACTGCTTTATTTCTTTCTGTTTTCACAACTGTTTTCTGCTAATATGGTGCTAGTTCTTATGAAATAGTATCATATAAATCTTACTGTATGAAACAAGCAAAGACTTTTTCTATACAAAATAAAACAGCTATTATATCTTCTTATTTGCCCAAAGCCTAACTTTTGGTAGGACAGAGCAAACTTTCTTCTAAAAATGTATCCATTTTATTTTATTTTTAGATAGAAGAGGTATTAGTCCTTTAGCTATACTGTGTATGATAATATTCCTAAGAATATTCTTCTCTGGAAGAACGTTTGTTACTTCAACAAATATTTTGTATCTTCTCAGTGTAAGACTTCTGTGTTGGATACTATATCTAAACTACACCTTTCCTTCAAAGTCCAAATCAAGTTGATAACTTAAGCCATATGTTTATTGGACTCTTAGTCCCAAACTACTTGTCCCTTTCTGAAATTGATCTGTTCACATATATGGTAAGCCATAATTACATCTGCGTACCATTCTCTAATTGCTTTCTTTAAATATGCTTTATTTTGCTCATTATTTTGTAAAATTCAGAAGACTCTGTTACTTCTTTTGTATCTCTTAGAGTACCAAATTCAATAATGGATACTTATCACTGATCAATACTTGTCAACTTAAGTCCTTAGTTAAGTCACTGTTAGCTTAAGATCTGTATAAGCCAAATCACTGTTGAATCCACATAAATATATTAAAATTTTCTCCCAGATTTTCTGGAATAGTCATATATCCTGTATAGTTGCCCATAGGAATACAAGTTTATGCCAAAATGTACATTTCAATTAGGTTTGGCAAATATGTTAATTACCATGTGGATATTAAACTGGCATCTAAGTTAATACACAACTTGTGAGTTGTCCCAAATATGGCTCTCTAGAGTAACTTGAGTCACTTTCTAAACATGATAAAGGGTGGATAGAACAACTTGCATAAAGATAACATGGAGTCATAGAAACTACAGAAATCAATAATCAAATCCATTTCTGTACTAAAGGGAGAGAATTATGAGTATTCCTTAAATACCAGAGAAACATATGCACTAAATCATTATTAATAAATAGAAAGCATGAAATTACATGAACAACAAACTCATAAAGAACTAAACATAAAGAACTGACATTTAAAGTTAATTTACCCCATCATAAATACTATAGACTACATTGTTAACCACTTTTTCTTCTCCAAGAGAAGTCTGAGGGGAAATAAGCTGTGATCCTATACAAGCCATTTATTCTTTTTCTAACTGTTACATAATCTGTAAAATGAATATAGAACCTGGATTCCATAAGCTGCTGGACTAGGTTTGCAGGTTTCTGTCTTATATATCAAATGAAAATCTAGAAATGCATTTAAATGAGGTCATATGAAAAGGGCATTGTTTTAATTAAAATATGTGTAAGATTGCAGTTCTACCACTCCATAAGTTTGTCCATGGTACTCCAGGACATGTCTGCATGGTGTGAATGCTCAAGTAGGCCATCTCTAAGGGCTCTTTACACCACAAACTAAATGATTCCATCATTTTATTCTGACTTTATTTGGAGCCTGCCTCCGTATGTCTAATCTTAGAACAGACCGGCCTTTGCATGACAGAGAGCCAAGAAGCTGTTTGCCTGTTTACTGGTGTTTGCTTGGTTCCACAGTGACATCAGCTCATAAAAAGGCTAACTAAATAAAAGACTGAAATTAGGGACCCACAAAAAGAATTTCCAGTGCCTGTCATTTATGCTGAATTCTGAATGACTCATATCTCTCAAAAAGATCCTGAATTTGGAAGCTGTATATTCAAATATCAGAAGGATTTAGACATGAATGTGCAGACGGATGCATAAATAAAATGACTGTCACTGACTTATTTTTCTTCACAAAATGAATGCTAAGATTCTAGCTAATCTTATCACAGCCATTGTGCCATAAAAGAAGGTATTATTTGAAAATTAAAAGTATTCAACTTTTTATTCACATCTAAGATTTGCTCTATCTAAACTTGTGGATATACTTAGGAATGCAGTATTTGAAGCTGAGGGGGAAAATCTTTAGATATATTGGAAAGAAATCTTTCCCACTTAGAGAAAAAAGAAATAATTTTTAAACGAAAATGATTTTTGCAGACTTTTAAATAGCCAGTATTTATCCTTATTTTTCTTCTGCATAGATGAACAGACAAAATTGGATTACTCCTTTTGGGTTTTCAGGATCTCTTTTTACTCTCTAGTATATTTTACATATGATTGCCATAAAATGAATACCATTTAGGTCACTTATCTAATGAACAACATACAAATGTGTAATATCCCCAGGATCTCTCTTCAGTACACTTTCCAGTGTGTTCCTCAAGGTGCTCCTCTACATAGCTTATGTTCCTGTCAAGGTTTACAACTCATTATTAATATTAATACCCATTTTTTTGTCCTCTGAACCTTGTTCTAACTCTCCTTTTAGGAATGCTATTCTCATGTTGCCACATGCTTATATTTTACCCAACATGAAAGGCTCAATTTATTAGCTAGATCTGTCGATGATGCCTTCTCTGGTCACTTTTGCCAAAACTAATTTTTACCAGACATGAGCCCCCACTGTATTTTATTCCTTCCATATGTAACCTGTACTGATTTCTTAATTTCTTCCTTGCATTTATGCCTTGTCTTTAGTATAAATGTATTGAAAACATAGATAATGCATTCACTTCAGTATCCTGCTAGAATTTCACAAAATTTCTGATCCAGAGAGGACATTTAATGTACTCATATACATATTCTTTTTTTTAAATGTTCCCCTAAGAAATGGACAAAGAAACTAGATGTAGGCAAAGTACAGTCCTGTGCAGAAGAAGGTATTTAGTGCTCAAATCAGAGTATATGAATCAGCAATAAAAATATTCCATTCAGTTCTAATAATTTTCAGACAACAATAATTTTCCATAACCATTGCACAACTCTGTACTATCTACTATTATGGTAATGCGGACACAGAAGAAACTCAGCTCTCTCTCCCATTTCTCTGGAGGAAGAGGAAATTTTATTTTGTACAAAGTCATCAAGAAAAAGTCAATTTAATTTTTCTTTTTTTATGTAATTTCAAAATTGTGCTTCTGATAATTAATTACAAAGCACATTCCCTCAAGAGTGTTTGTCAACAGCAAGAGGAAAATATTAATGGGTTTTTATTATCACGGAGAGTAGCTACAACTATGTTAGTCTTCCCTTACCATGTTTTGATATATATTGAACTAAATTTTTCTACAGTCACATATAATTTCATGACCAGGAAAATAAGCTGTATTAGCAGTATTAGGATTGCTGAAAAGGTCAAGTTCAAATTAACTTAGTCTTTGGAATATGTGCTTTAACATATCTATAAGTGTCTTTTACATGACATCTCAATTTTTAATGCATAAATTCTATCCATAATACCATGCTTCTTAAAAACAGAATGAATAAAAGTTAGTGATTTAGTATCTATAATTAGGCAGCACATCTCTTTATAATAGCACCTTAAAGAAAGGATAATTTCCTATTTGATACTGTTTGAATTAAATGTCATTTGTTCAATGTTAATTTGTCGCAGTTTTCATTTCAATTAATAGTTAATTCAGAAAGAGTACAGGTTGCAATATTAAAGCATTTTATTTATCTGGTTCATAACAGAGAACAAACTAGCACATAAAAGTTCTCTTAGGAAGCTGCTTTTAGCACATATCTTTCTTTTAAAGTGCATATTTTATTAAAACATAAGTTATACACAATAAGGGAACAAATTATGAGGTCAATGAGTTTTCATGAAGTAAACACATCCTTACAGCCAGAAACCTAATCAATAAATAGAACATTAGGAGAGGA
This sequence comes from Sapajus apella, assembly GCF_009761245.1. Classification (NCBI taxonomy): domain Eukaryota; kingdom Metazoa; phylum Chordata; class Mammalia; order Primates; family Cebidae; genus Sapajus; species Sapajus apella. Next base: position 7,658,906 of record NW_022437021.1, read on the forward strand.
GATAAAACAAGGTGGCTAAATAGAATCCTTCAGTGATTGTCTCCCCTGTAAAAGAGCAAATCGAGCAACTATCCTCACAAAAAAATACCTTCATTAGAGCCAAAAACCAGGTGAGTGATCACAGTACCTAATTTTAACATCATACCAAGGAAAGAGCCACTGAAGAAAGACAGTCTTAATGTGGACAGCACCCCTCCCACATCCTGCAGAAGTGTCTGCATGTCATGGAGACAGAATCTGTGTGCTTGGGGAAGGGAGACTCCAGAGATTGTAGGACATCGCATTGGAACTTGGTGCTGCTCTATCACAGCAGAAAGCAACACAAGGAAGAATTTGGCCTACCCTCATGATAGGAGCATTTAGACCAGCCCTAGCCAGAGACGAATGGTCCATCCTAGCAGTCAGAACATAACTTATGGCTAGGCCCATCAACATGGTCTAAAGTGCACTGGGGTCCTACACAAATTTGAAAGACAGTCTAAGCCACAGGAATGCAATTCCTAGGCAAGTCCTGGTACCATGCTGGGCTTGGAATCATGGGACTTGGGGTGCACACAACGTAGTGAGACATCAGCTGGGGCAGCCAAAGGAGAGCTTACGTCACCCCTCCTCCAATCCTAGAGAGTGCAGCTCACAGTTTAGGAAGAAATTCTTTTCTTCCACTTGATGAAAGGATAGAGGAGAGTAAAGAGGACATGACCTTTCAACTTGGATACCAGTTCAGTCAAAGTAGAATAAGGTACCAGGCAGAGTTTTAAGGCCCCCATTTTCAGACGAATACCCACAGACAGAGCATTCAGGCCAGCCCCAGCCAGAGGGGAACTGCCCATCTCAGTTGTCAGAACCTGAGTTCTAGTAAGCCTCATCACAACAGGCCAAAGCACTCTGATGTCAATAAGCACAAAAGGCAGTCTAGAACACAAGGAATGCAATTCCTGGGCAAGTCTAGGTGCTGTGCTTGGTTTAGAGGGCACATGAGCCAGTGAGACAATAGCCAGGGCAGCCGAGAGAGTGCAGGCATCACCCTTCCCCCAATCCCAGGCAGTGCAGCTAACATTTCCAGGAGAGACTATTTTCTTCCACTTGAGCAGAGGAGTGGGAGAGTAAAGAAGTCTTTGTCATACAACTTGGATAACAGCTCAGCCAAAGTAAAATAAAGCACTAAGCAGAGTCCTGAAGCCCCTGTTCTAGACCTTAGCTCTTGGACAACAATTCTAGACACACCTTGAACCAGAAGGGAACCCATGACCTTGCAAGAAAGGATCCAGTTTTTTCTTAGGTCTTGAATATGCATCAGCAGCATCCAGGGAGTGCCTGCAATTGGCACGGGGTGAGAGTGAACATGGGGCAAGACTTACTCTGCTTGATGAAAGGAAAGAAAAGAGTAAAAAGGACTTAGTCTTGCAACTTGGGTCAAGCTCAGCCACAGTAAACTAAGGCACCAAGTAGATTCCTAATGTTCCTGACTCCAGGCCCTAGCTGGCAGACAGCATTTCTAGACCAACAGTGGGCCAGAAAGAAATCTGTTGCCCTGTAAGAAAAGATTCAACCCTGGCTGGATTTACCATCTGCTGACTAAAGAGCCTTTGGGCTTTGAATAAATTAAAAAATAGCTAAGCAATAGTCAACACAAGCCTTGAGTGAGACTGAGTACTGTGCTGAAATCAAGTCTGATCCAGCACAGTCCCAGTGTGGTGGACACAGGGATTTCTGTTTCACTCCTCCCCTAACTCCAGGCAGGATAAAATGGAGAAAGAGACTCATTTAGTTTAGGGGAAAGTAATAAAAGACGTAGGGAAAACAGGCTAGCCATATGCAAAAAGCTGAAACTGGACCCCTTCCTTACACTTTATACAAAAATTAACAACTGATAGATTAAAGATTTAAACATAAGACCTAACACCATAAAAATCCTAGAAGAAAATTTAGGCAATACCATTCAGGATTTAGGCACAGGTAAGGACTTCATGATGAAAACACCAAAAGCAATGGCAACAAAAGCCAAAATAGACAAATGGGATCTAATTAAACTCCAGAGCTTCTGTACAGCAAATGAAACTATCATTAAAGTGAACCAGCAACTAATAGAATGGGAAAAAAATTTTGCAATCTACCCATCTGACAAAGTGCTAATATCCAGAATCTGCAAAGAACTTAAACAAATTTACAAGAAAAAAAAAAAAAGCCATCAAAAAGTGGGTGACGGATATGAACAGATATTTTTCAAAAGAAGATATTTATGAGGCCAAGAAACTTATGAAAAAAAGCTCATCATCACTGGTCATTAGATAAGTACAAATCAAAACCACATTGAGATACCATCTCACTCCAGTTAGAATGGCGACCATTAAAAATCTGGAGACAACAGATACAGGAGAGGATGTGGAAAAATAGGAACACTTTTACACTGTGGGTGGGGGTGTGAATTAGTTCAAACACTGTGGGAGACAGTGTGGTGATTCCTCAAGGATTTAGAAAAAGAAATACCATTTGACCCAGCAATCTCATTACTGGGTATATACCCAAAGGATCACAAATCATTCTATTGGAAAGACACATGCACATGTATGTTCATTGAGGCACTGTTTACAATAGCAAAGACTTGGAACCAACCCAAATGCCCATCAATGATAGACTGGATAATCAAAGTGTGGCACATATACACCATGGAATACTATGCAGCCATAAAAATGATGAGTTCATGTCCGTTGCAGGGACATGAATGAAGCTGGAAACCATCATTCTCAGCAAACTGACACAAGAACAGAAAACCAAATACAGCATCTTCTCTCTCGTAAGTGGGTGTTGAAATGATGAGAACAAATGTGTTCCTGGAGGGGAACATACCAGGGCATGTTGGGGGTTGGGGGGGTGGCTAGGGGAGGAATAGCAGGGGATGCGGGGGGACTGGGGAGGGATAACATTAAGAGAAATATCTAATGTAGATGACGGGGGGAAGGATGCAGCAAACCACCATGGCGTGTGTATACCTATGTAACAATCCTGCACGATCCACACATGCACCCAAGAGCTTAAAGCATAATAATAATAATAAAAAAAAAACCTCCAAATACCTAAGTAGTCAACACCTACACATTGATGAACACCCACAAGCATCAAGATCATCCAGATAATCATGAACTCACAAAACAAATCAAGTAAGCCACCAGGGACTAATCCTGGAGTGTCAGAAATATGCAGCTTCTCAGACAGAGAAGTTAAACTAGCTGTTTTAAGAAAGTTAAACAAAATTCAAGATATTACATATTAAAAATTCAGAATTATATGAGATAAATTTAACAAAAAGATTAAAATACGCTGAGAGCAGTGGCTTACGCCTGTAATCCTAGCACTATGGGAAACCGAGGTGGGTGGATCATGAGGTCAGGCGTTCAAGACCAGCCTGACCAAAATGGTGAAACCTTGTCTTTACTAAAAATACAAAACTTACCCAGTCATGGTGGTGGGCACCCGTAATCCCAGCTACTCGGGAGGCTGAGGCACAGAATTGCTTGAACCTGGGAGGGGAAGGTTGCAGTGGGCCAAGATCATACCGTTACACTCTAGCCTGGATGACAGAATGAGAATCTATCTAAAAAAAAAAATTGAAATACCTAATAGACCAATAACAAGGGCAGAAGTTGAGGCAGCAATTAATAGCTTACTACCCAAAAAGCCCAGGTCCAGATGGGTTCACAGCCGAATTCTACCAGACATACAAAGAGGAGCTGGTACCATTCCTTCTGAAACTATTCCAAACAATCCAAAAAGAGGGAATCCTTCCCAAATCATTTTATGAGACCAACATCATCCTGATACCAAAACCCGGCAGAGACTCAGCAAGAAAAGAAAACCTCAGGCCAATATCCATGATGATCATAGATGCAAAAATCTTCAATAAAAGACTGATAGATGCAAAAATCTTCAATAAAATACTTCTCTTTCCTTTGACGAAAGGAAAGAGAAGAGTAAAAAGGACTTAGTCCTGCAACTTGGGTCAAGCTCAGCCACAGTAAACTAAGGCACCAAGTAGATTCCTAATGTTCCTGACTCCAGGCCCTAGCTGGCAGACAGCATTTCTAGACCAGCAATAGGCCAGAAAGAAAACTGTTGCCCTGTAAGAAAAGATTCAACCCTGGCTGGATTTACCATCTGCTGACTAAAGAGCCTTTGGGCTTTGAATAAATTAAAAAATAGCTAAGCAATAGTCAACACAAGCCTTGAGTGAGACTGAGTACTGTGCTGAAATCAAGTCTGATCCAGCACAGTCCTAGGATGATGTTGTTCTCATAAAATGATTTGGGAAGGATTCCCTCTTTTTGGATTGTTTGGAATAGTTTCAGAAGGAATGGTACCAGAACCTCTTTGTATGTCTGGTAGAATTCGGCTGTGAACCCATCTGGACCTGGGCTTTTTGAGTGGTAAGCCATCAATTGCTGCCTCAACTTCTGCCCTTGTTATTGGTAAACCAATTGCAACAGCACATCAAAAAGCTTATTTACTATGATTAAGTAGGCTTCAGCCTGGGGATGCAAGGCTGGCTCAACATATGCAAGTCTATAAACGTAATTCACCACATAAACAGAACCAAAGACAAAAAACACATGATTATCTCAATTGATGCAGAGAAGGCCCTTGACAAAATTCAACAGCCCTTTATGCTAAAAACCCTCAATAAACTAGGTATTGATAGAACGTATCTCAAAATAATAAAAGCTATTTATGACAAACCAACAGCCAATATCATACTGAATGGGCAAAAACTGGAAGCATTCCCTTTGAAATCTGGCACTAGACAAGGATTCCCTCTCTCACCACTCCTATTCAATATAGTATTGGAAGTTCTAGCCAGAGCAACCAGGCAAGAGAAAGAAAAAAAGGGTATTCAAATAGGAAAGGAGGAAGTCAAATTGTCTCTATTTGCAGACGACATGATTGTACATTTAGAAGACCCCATTGTCTTAGCCCAAAATCTACTGAAACTGATAAGCAACTTCAGCAAAGTCTCAGGATACAAAATCAATGTGCAAAAATCACAAGCACTCCTATACATCGATAACAGACTTAAAGAGAGCCAAATCAAGAACAAACTGCCATTCACAATTGCTACAAAGAGAATAAAATACCTAGGAATACAACTAACAAGGAACGTAAAGGACCTCTCCAAGGAGAACTACAAACAACTGCTCAACAAAATAAGAGAGGACAAAACAGAGGGAGAAACATTCCATGCTTATGGTTGGAAGAATCAATATTGTGAAAATGGCCATACTGCCCAAAGTAATTTACAGATTCAATGCTATCTCCATCAAGCTACCAATGACTTTCTTCATAGAACTGGAAAAAAACACCTTAAACTTCATATGGAACCAAAAGAGAGCCCACATAGCCAAGTCAGTTCTCAGCAAAAAGAATAAAGCTGGAGGCATCACACTACCAGACTTCAAGCTATACAACAAGGCTACAGTAATCAAAATATCATGGTACTGGTACCAAAACACAGATATAGACCACTGGAACAGAATAGAGGCCTAAGAGGCAACACCACACATCTACAACCATCTGATCTTTGACAAACCTGACAGAAACAAGCAATGGGGAAAGGATTCATTGTTTAATAAATGGTGTTGGGAAAACTGGCCAGCCATGTGCAGAAAGCAGAAACTGGACCGCTTCCTGACACCTTACACTAAAATTAACTCCAAATGGATTAAAGACTTAAACATAAGACCTAACACCATAAAAATCCTAGAAGAAAATCTAGGCAAAATCATTCAGGACAGAGGCATAGGCAAGGACTTAATGACCAAAATACCAAAAGCATTGGCAACAGAAGCCAAAATAGACAAATGGTACCTAATCAAACTCCGCAGCTTCTTCACAGCCAAAGAAACAGTGTTTAGAGTGAATTGGCAACCAACAGAATGGGAAAACATTTTTGCAATCTACCCATCTGACAAAGGGCTGATATTCGGAATCTACAAAGAACTAAAATGATTTACAAAGAAAAACAAACAAAAGCCCATTCAAAAGTGGGCGAAGTGGGCGAAGGATATGAACAGACACTTTACAAAAGAAGACATACATGAGGCCGCCAAACATGAAAAAATGCTCATCATCACTGGTCATTAGAGAAATGCAAATCAAAACTACATCAAGATACCATCTCACGCCAGTTAGAATGGTGATCATTAAAACATCTGGAGACAACAGATGCTGGAGAGGATGTGGAGAAATAGAAACACTTTTATACTGTTGGTGGGAGTGTAAATTTAGTTCAACCATCATGGAAGACAGTGTGGCGATTCCTCAAGGACCTAGAAATAGAAATTCCATTTGACCCAGCAATCCCATTACTGGGTATATATCCAAAGGATTATAAATCATTCTACTCTAAGGACACGTGCACACGAATGTTCATTGCAACACTGTTTACAACAGCAAACACCTGGAACCAACCCACATGCCCATCAATGATAGACTGGACAGAAAAAATGTGGCACATATACACCATGGAATACTATGCAGCCGTAAAAAATGATGAGTTCATGTCCTTTTTAGGGACATGGATGAACCTGGAAACCATCATTCTCAGCAAACTGACACAAGAACAGAAAATCAAACACTGCATGTTCTCACTCATAGGTGGGTGTTGAACAATGAGAACACATGGACACAGGGCAGGGAGCATCACACACTGGGGTCTGTCAGGGGGAAATAGGGGAGGGACAGTGGGGGGTGGAGATTTGGGGAGAGATAGCATGGGGAGAAGTGCCAAATGTAGGTAATGGGGAGGAAGGTAGCAAATCACACTGCTGTGTGTGTACCTATGCAATAATTTTGCATGTTCTTCACATGTACCCCAAAACCTAAAATGCAATTTAAAAAAATCAAATTCTAGAGCCTAAAATTTTAATTGCTTTACTGGAGAATGCATCAGAGTCTCTCAATAGCAGATTTTTTTTTTCTTTAACAGAAAAAGAAATAGTGAGCTTAAAGACAGTCTGAAAATGTACTGTTGGAAGACAGAAAAAAAATATATATAAAAGGATGCAATATACCTACTAGATGTAGGAAGCAGTCTCAAAAGGGCAAATCTAAGTTATTGACATAAAAGTTGAAGTAGAGAGAGAGATTGGGGTACAAAATTTATTCAAAGGATAATAACAGAGAACATCTCAAACCTAGAGAAAGATATCAATATCCAAGTACAGGAAGGTTATCAAAGCCCATGCAGATTTAACCCAAATAAGACTGTCTCAAAACATTTAATAATCAAGCTCCCTAAGAACAAGGATAAAGAAAGAACCCTAAAAGCAACAAGAGAAAACAAACAAATACATATAAATGAGCTCCAATATATCTGGCAGCAGACTTATCAAAAGAAACCTTATAGGTTAGGAGAGAGTGGCATGATAGATTCTAAATGCTGAAGGAAAAAAATCTTTTCTGTTAGAATCAATTACCCCAGGAAAATATCCTTCAAACATGAAGGAGAGATAAATACTTTCCGAGATAAACAAAAGGTGAAGGATTTTAAAAATAGGAGACCTGTTCTACAGGAAATGCTAAAGAGAGCTATTCAATATGGAAGAAATGGATGTTAGTAAGCAACAGGAAATCCTCTAAGATCTAACTTTCTCCTATCTTGAGTAGGAAGACTTAAAGATGAAATGATAAAAAATAATAACTACAACAACTTTTCAAGACATAAACAGTATAAGATATAAATAAATGGCCTAACAGAGCATCTTAAAAAAACTAAGAAAGCAAAAGCAAACTATTCCCTGAATTAGTAGAGAAAATATAAATCAGAGCAGAAATAAATTAAATTCAAACAAAAAAATGCAAAAATATCAATGAAGAGAAAAGTTTCTTTTTGAAAATATAAACAAAATTAACAAAAGTTTAGCCAGACTAACAAAAAAAGAGAAGACTTAAGTAAATAAAATCAGAGAGGAAAAAGGAGACATTACAAATACTACTACAGAAATTCAAAGGATCAATACAGACTACTATGAGCAGCTATATGCCAATTAATTGGAAAACCTAGAATAAATTGACAAATTCTACATACATAAAATCTACCAAGATTGAACCATGAAAAAACCCAAAACCTGAGTAGATGAATAACAAATAATGAGATTGAGGCTGTAATAAAAAGTCTCCCACCAAAGAAAAACCTGGGATCAGATACCTTCACAGCTTAATTATATCAAACGTTTAAAGAAGAACTAATACCAATCCTACTCAAACTATTCCAAAAAATAGAGGAAAATGAAATACTTCCACACTTACTCAATGAGGCCAATATTACCCTGATACCAAAATCAGGCAAAGAAACATGAAAAAAAAGAAAACCACAGGCTACTATTTCTGATAAGCACTGATACAAAAATCCTCACTAAAATATTAAAAAACCAAATTCAACAACACATTAAAAAGATCATTCAACATGACCAAATGAGATTTATCCCAATGATGCAAAGATGGCTTAACATATGCAAATCAATCAATGTGCTACATCATATCAACAGAATAAAGAACATAATCATACGATCATTTTAATCGATACTGACAAGACATTTCATAAAATTAAACATCTCTTCATTATTTAAAAAAAATCCCTAAAAAAACTGGGCATAGAATGAACATACCTCCACACAATAAAAGCTGTATATGACAGACCCACAGCTGGTATCATGAATGGGGAAAAAATGAAAGTCTTTCCTCAAAGATCTGGAGCACAACAAGGAGGCTCACTTTAGGCACCGTAATTCAACATTGTACTGGAAGTCCTAGTTAGAGCAATTAGACATGAGAAAGAAATCAGGAGCCACCGAACTTGATAGGAAGTCAAATTATCCTTGTTTTCAGATGATATGATCTTATATATGGAAGAAAATCTAAAGATTCTACCAGAAACTATTAGAACTGATCAACAAATTCATTAAAAGTGCTGAATACAAAGTCAACATAGAAAAATTGGTAGCATTTAAATGTGAACAATATGAAAAAGAAATTGAGAGTAATCCAATTTACAAAAGCTACAAATAAAATACCTAGGAATACATTTAACCAAATAAGTAAAAGATTGCTACAATAAAAAATTATAAAATATTGATGAAAGATATTGAAGAGAATACAGAAAGTGAAAAGATATTCCATGTTCATGGATTGGAAGAGTTAATATTATTAAGATGTGCATACTCTCAAAAGCAATCTACACATTGAATGCATCCCTATCAAAATATCCATGAACTTCTTCACAGAACTGGAAAGAATAATCCTAAAATTTATATGGAACCACAGAGCTAGAATAGCCAAAGCTATTCTGAGCAAAGAGAACAAAACTGGAAGAATCACATTATCTAACTTCAAATTACCCTACTGAGATATAGTAACCCAAAGAGCATGGTACAGACATAAAAACAGACACATAAAAGGATGGAGAACCCAGAAGAAAAAGTACATACATATACAAGAACTCATTTTTGACAAAGTTGCCAAGAACATACACTGGGGAAAGGACAGTCTCTTCAATAAACAGTGCTAAGAAAATTGGATATCTATATGCAGGAGAATAAAACTAGTCCCCTATTGCTCATCAAATACAAAAATCAAATCAAAATGAATTAAAGGCTTAAATCTAAGACCTACAACAGTAAAATGATGAAAATAAAACACTGGGGAAACCCTTCATGTTATTGGCCTGGGTGAAGTTTCATTGAGTAATACCCCATGTGCACAGGCAACCAAAGCAAACATAGTTAAATAAGATCACATCAACTTAAAAAGCTTTTGCATGGCAAAGGAAGCAATCAACAAAGTGAAGAAACAATGCACAAAATGAGTGGAAATATTTGCAAACTATCACTATGACAAGCATTTAATAAGCAGAATATATAAGGAGCTCAAACAATTCAATAGAAAAATAATTCAATTTAAAAATTGGCAAAAGATCTAAATAGAAATTTCTCAAAAGTAGACATAAACATGGCATACAGGTATATACAGGCACTCAGCATCCTTGAGCATCATATAGATGTAAATCAAAACTAAAATGAGTTGTAATGTCACCCTACTTATGTGGTTTTTATATAAAAGACAGGCAATAACAAATTCTGGCAAGGATGTGGAAAAGGGAATTTACATACCCACCTCATATCCTGTTGGTGGGTATGTAAATTACTACAGCTACTATGGAGAGTAGTATAGAGGTTTCTCAAAAAAGCAAAAATAGGACTACCATAAAATTCAGCAATCTAACTGTTAAGTATATACGAAAACTAAAGGAAATGAGTATATTGAAGACTTATCTATACTCCCATGTTCATTGCAGCACTATTCACAGTAAGCAAAATTTAGAATTAATTTGTGTGTCCATCAGCAGATATAGGGATAAAGAAAACATTGTACATATGCATGATGAAATACTATTCAGCCATAAAAAAGGAAAGGAATGAGATCCTGTCATTAACAACTACATAGATGGAACTGTAGAATATGTTAATTGAAGTAAGTCAGGCACAGAAGGACAAACATTGCATGTTCTCACCCATTTGTGGGAGCTAAACATTAAAATAATTAAACTCATGCAGATGGAGAGTGGAAGGATGGTTACCAAAGGCTTGAAAAAGTAGTGGGTGGTGGGATGAGAGGAAGGGGGGATTGTTAATTGGCACAAAAGCATAGTTAGAATAAATAAGACCTAGTACTTGATAGCACAAAAAGGTGAGTACAGTCAACATTGTCTCCTGTACATTTTCAATCAACTAAAATGATATAATTTGAATGTTTATAACACATAGAAATGATAAATGCTTGAGGTAATGGATTCTCACTTACCCTGATGTGATTATTGCACATTGAATGCCTGTATCAAAATATCTCACATACCCCATAAACAAACACATACCTACTAAGTACCTGTAAAACTAAATAAATACATCATTGGAGCATTAAAAAAAGAAAAATAGAATATTTTTAGTGTTCCGTAATGTCCATCACCCTGTGTCACAGTCCCTTTCCATCATAAGAATCACTACTCTAACTTTTCATCCCACTATAGGCCAATTTTGCTTGTGTTGAATAGATATATAGCTAATGATGGATGGATGGATAGACAGATGGACAGACTTATCAGCATATGTGCTTTTGTGCCTGGTTTCTTTTGCTCTTATTTATGGTTTTGAGATCCATTCATATTATTGCCTGTAATGATATTTTGTTCATTTCACTGTGATACAGTATTCTATTTTAGGAATATACCACTCTTTACCCATTTCATTTTTGAAGCACATTCAGGTTACTTCTAGTTTGGAAGTAAATACAACAAAGCTGCAATAAATATTCTTTAACTTGTCTTCTAAAGTGGGATTGTTGAGTTATAGGGTATACATATAACTAGCTTTATTAAATATTGGATGTATAGATATGACATAATTTTCATACTTACATGATATTCTAAAATCTGAAATAATTTAACTTATTTAAATTAATCAAATATTAAAATTCAGGTAAATACAAAGAAAACAGCTACCTCTATAACAATTAATAAATACAGAGAAGAGAGGAAATTACTATGGAATGATGTGGATGGATTATAAAGTAAAATCTCATAATGTTGAATCATACTTTATAAGGAGAGCCAGACACATGTTTCACATAGTCGGGCATTTACTTTTGAGTCAAAGATGTATTTCCATTAACTTTAGGTTCTTTGTTAAATAATGTGAAATAGAAAGGGTCAAAGGATTAATTTATACCCCAGGAAAGCTCATGCAGCAGCCTCAGATTGTATTCAGTGCCTTGAATTATTCTCTCTAGAAGCCCTGGGTCTCTATGGTACCACTAGAAGCACTCCCTACCTTTTGTTGAATGCATTCTCACCAAGTACTATGTTGCAATTAGCTTTACTTATTAAAGTTTATTTCTTCCGAGGGCAGGTAAGAATAAAATATACACTACTGGCACATCAAAATGTTTACTTAAATTTTTATTCTAGTCAAAGACCATTTCCAAAGCTAAGATCATGTTTTATTACTTCAAAATGAGATGGAGAAAAGGAAGATCCAAATGTTTCAAATTTTAAATTGAAGTGAGATACAATTCCCTGAATTTTGCTTAACCATAATAAACTCTAGTTATTTATAAATACCTATATTTTAATATTCAAGTTCTACAAGTGTATATTAAGAACATTAAATTTGCTACATTGCTATAAAACATGCCGGAAGAAAATTTTTAGTTTACTGTATTTAGGAAGAGGGAAAAAGTAGCTGTACAGTTAGTAAAACACTTGACAAGGCAAAAGAAAAGAATTTCATAGGAAGGAAGAAGCAACAAGGAGTATGCTAGGTGACCTCTTATGTACAGATTGACATAGCCACAATCACTCTCAACATGATTTTTGCTTAACTGGAGTGCTTAACTTGGAGAGCTTGATAAACATTTTGAAAGACAGATTATAATAACTGTTGAAACTTTCTCACTTCCCATTTACTCTTTTACTGCTGAGAACTGGTGCCCTCTTCCACCCTTTGCTATAACTATTCTCTTGAATGTTGTCAAAAAGTCATATTTTACAAATCAAACGACATATTCTAAATCATCATCCAGATATTCTAGAGTTGTCTGTTTCTTCAAGTGGTCTCTTAGTGTCATAGTTACTAGCTCACAACCTATCATGCTCCCTTTCTTTGTCTGATTGTATTTAAAACACAGTGGCAGTAACTCAAAGTGCCCTTTCAGCTACAGGGTTTGATAGGACCATTACATCTTTTGCCCATCACCCCTTACTTTAGGTCAGCTATACAAACAAGTTCATTTCTGTAAGTGTAATAAACTATCTTTCAAATATGATTTCAAAATCCTACTATGATTTCAATAAACTATCTTTCAAATATGATTTCAAAATCCTTCTATGATTTCAATAGCTATCTTTCAAATATGATTTCAAAATCCTACTGTTTGGCATCTCAGAGTTTCCCTAAGTCTAACATAACTCAATTATTATCTAGAGAAAGCAATGTCTTTTAGAATTAAGATCTCAGACTTTGAAATAAGATGACTCAGGCTCAGATCCCATTTGTCAACACTAAATGTTGGAATTTGAACAACTTAATCCCCTAAAACCCTGGTCACTTAATCTATAATAATATGGAGCTCCCCACGCATGGGGCTCACACCTGTAATCCCAGTAATTTGGGGGGCCAAGGCAGGCAAATCATTTGAGGTCATGGGGTTTGAGACCAGCCTGGCCAACATGGCAAAAACAAGTCTCTATGAAAAATACAAAAATTAGCCAGGTGTGGTGGCAAGCGCCTGTGGTCCCAGCTGCTCCAGAGGCTGGGGCATGAGAATTGCTTGAACCCAAAAGGTGAAGGATGCAGTGAGCCAAGATCGCACCACTGCACTGTCAACATCAACAACATGGAGCTATTATTAGTGCTTACTTCATTGAGTTATTACAAGGAACAAATAAGATAATAGACATAAATGCCCTAATGGCTTGCATACTTTAAACGCCAAATAACTTATGAGTGCTATTGTTGCATTTTAAATAGAAATTAACACCATAAGCACATGTTGTAAACTGATCAGGAACCCCAGTTCAGTTCAGGCTAGAAGCAGACCAGCCTTGCTGATCATTTATATAAATATTTTTTTTCCTGGTACATTTTGTTTCACAGTGTTAATCCTACCAAGAATAAACCTAAGATTTGATCATGTCAGGTTTTTCTGGGTAGATAATGAAAGGCAAGGAGATGTTTGTTTTGGGGCTGAGAGGTGAAAGATGAGTAAAAAAAATTGTTTTGTTGTTGTTTTGGTTTAGTTTATTTTGTTTTTGTGAGATGGAGTCTAGCTCTATTGCCTAGGCTGGAGTACAGTGGTGCAATCTTGGTTCACTGTAACCTCCACCTCCTGGGCTCAAGAGAGTCTCCTGCCTCAGTCTCCCAAGTAGCTAGGATTATAGGCACCTGCCACCACACCCAGTTAATTTTTGTGTTTTTAGTAGAGATGGCGTTTCACCATGTTGGAGAGGCTGGTCTTAAACTCCTCACCTCAGGCAATCTGCCCTCCTTGGCCTCCCAAAGTGCTGGGATAGTTGTTGGGCTTATGAATGGGAGGAGTATTGTTGAAGCAGAGGAAACTCATCTGCAGAAGTGTAAAGGCAGAAAAACAGAGATAACTTGGGAAAGACCCCTGGCAGAGTGCCACTGGAGGCGGCACCTGTAGAGGAGAAAGTGTAGCAGCACAGCAGTGTTCTCTTTTGCTTTAAACAATACAATGGAGATCATGTACCTTTTTCTTTACAAAACTACCACCACTGTGAGGGCCTCAGGAAAAAACAAATAAACAAGCACATAAAAAGCAACAAGAAAACAAGAAAAATATCAGCCTCAGTAAGAGATTGTGTTCAAAGATTGATTCTACCGGAGACTCACGAGTCCTTCTACTGAAGGAGACAGACTGTTCAAAACTGAAGGAGACAGTCTGTCTGTTCAAAACGGACAGAACGTTCAATTGTTCCTACAATTCCCTCAACTTCCGTTTTCCCACATCACTCCAGATATAAACTGGAAGAAAGAAACCTCTACATTTTCACATTTCATAGGCTTAATAACAACGATTTGCCCATGATCGGGGAGGTCTAGAAATAGTTTGTCATTTGTGTTCACTTATTGCAAAGAACAAGGGCAAAGGCATTGGTGGCCATAGTTTCTGCATCTACAAAGGCAATGGAGTGACACTTTCATTGGTTAGGTAAATCAATTCAGGCCAGGACATAAAACTTAAAGTATCACTGTGGCCTAAACGAGATAAAATATCCATTTTCTCCTATTTTAAAATGAAAAATAAAATTTTGTATTTCTGGTAATACCCAATTTCTACTTGAAATGTGTTTTCATACAAACTTTATCAAAGAAAATAAAGTGTTTAGTGACTTCATTTTAAAATCAGTAAATGCATGCCTTTTAAATAACTATTTCACAGATCTGCTGAGTCTGGGTTCTAAGTGTGCAAACACAATGTTGAAGTATATTTGAAGTGTATTAAAAGTTGGTTTCTTATTTTATCCAAAGGCCTTTGAAATTTTTCAGTAAAAGCTCTCTTAACTTATTCCTAAAGAAATGACTTGAAGGCTTACCAATATTTTCTTTTTTCTTTGTAAACCATAGTATCTGAAGGTTGGATGAGGTAAAGGGTACACCATCCTTGGACACTTAAGCACTTGACCTCCCACCGTCCAAATCTGTATGCTTATAAGAATATATATATTTCTTCCCCAACCTGTTTGTGGCAGTATACTTGCTACTTCTAATTATATAATTTAATTGAATATTTTATTTACTGATAAAATGTTTTAAATGAAAGAGCTATTTCTATGAAACCTAGGTTCAATGCTTTGGAAAGCCTCCGGATATATTATTGAATTAGGTATAAGAACAATGACATTAGAATATTGAGGAAACGGTATAAATCTAGAAAGATTTTACATTCATATAGATTCACAAATATCAACTGAGTTCTCATTTTACTTTGAATAAACCAAATTAGAAGTTATTGTTGATGAATAAGGATATGTTTTATGCAAGAAAAGACAATGTGCAACTCCACTTTGAGCATGAACAGACCCCTGAGCGGAAAAAAAAAAACAGTATTCAGTTCTACTACCAGGGATTCAGGTGTAGTCTAAGTTAAAATGGTCAGCTCTGTGTGTATCATCTCACAATTTCCAGCTTTAATGGGTTACTTTTTATTAACTAACTGACCATAAGTCCCAATAGCATTAGCTAGAAACATTTTCACTGGCCATTAGAACTTTTGAGGCACAGAGCAAGGAATATAAAATTTGCTCCTAAACATCTAAAATAAACAAAAATTAAGTATATTAGAACAACTACAGCTGAATATTTTTACTTTATTCCTCCTTCAGTTTAGCCCACGGATATGCTGAAATAATGCAGTGGAACAGTTTGTATATATACACACATGCACACACATATATATACACACACAGACACACTACAGACACACACACGTACAGACACACTACAAAGACTTTATATAGATTTAAGTTATTTTAGTGCCATTGATTTGTGTTTTCTTAACAGGAGTTACTGCTGAAAAAGCTTATGATAATCAGTTTATAAATACTATAAAGTCTACAAAGAGAGAAACAGAAGAAAAATGCCCATACTGAAAAAGAGTAATGAGAGAGTTATTTTCTTTTCTCGGTAAGGCTTTCTTTACTAGCAAGACAGTTAGTGTTCCTAATCATGTCATTGAATAGTAGCAAGCTTAAATACACATTGTTGGCACTCAAAATCAAATACAATGTACTATTTCTGTTTAAATAGGTAGGACATGATATTGTTAAATCTTCATATATGTGCTTTAATGATTATTTTGGTTTACTGTTATTGCTAGAGAAGGTCTTATTTTGTGGTTTCTTTAGTTTGTATTTAAGATGTAAAAAAAGACGAGATTACTTATATAATAAGGAGCTTTATGATAAGTTATATAATTTAACAATTGCCCTTTGGGCCTCTCATTTTTCTGAGATTCTAGCTTGGTTCAATAATGGCTGCCATAATTTCCAGTTTCACCTGAGCTGGAATATGCAGAGTTCAAACTCTAAGCATTTTTATTGCAGGATTTTTTTTATTCTCCTTATAAAAGTCATTCTTTAATTCTAGAAACTTTTTTCCAAATTGTTCACAATCCTTTAAAAGCATTATAGAAAGTACGCCCTGCTTATATTCCAATTTCATTTTTCAAGAATTAGTTGCTTTGTTCAAAATATAGTTGACTCTTGAAAAACACAAGTTTGAACTGTGAGAGTTCACTTATACATGGATTATTTTCTAGAAATATACTGGAAAGGTTTTTGGAGATTTGTGGCAATTCAAAAAAAAATAGCAGACAAACCACATACTCTAAGAATATATATGGAAAGGAAAAAGTTAGGTATGTCATAAATGCATAAAATATATGCAAAATTGGTCTATTTTATCATTTAAAACATATACAAATATATCATAAAAAGTTAAAATTTATCAAAACTTATACAAACAAATACAGAACTTACATGGTTCTATCCACAGTCCAGAAAAAGATAACCAAATTTAAATATGCAGTATTAAATCATAACTGCATAAAAATAACTGTGGTACATGTATACTGCTGTAATAATTTCAGAGCCCTCTCCTATTACTATTGTGGTGAGCTCAAACATTACAAGAATCTGCTAATCATCTCCAGTGGGAAGCTCATCTCTCCAATAAATTGCGTATAGAAGTAAAAAGTGATCCTTCCAGTTTTCACATACTTTTCATTATATTAATGCAATACCATAAGCCTTGAATAATGCTATGGGACTTGCATAAAGCACCAATAGTAATGCTGGAAGTACTCTCAAAAAGCAGAGAAAAGTCATTCTTTGTATATTCTCTATTTTTTATATAAACCCCAGACATATCACCATCTGAGTCCATGTCTCATTTGCAGAATAGTTGAAATTCATATATAGCTGAGTGGTAAATGAAACACCCCAATTATGCTTAATATTTCATACTATAAGAATGGCAGAAAAGCACCACAAAAGTCAAACTAATTTCTTTTTTAGCCATCTAGTTGTAGCATGAAGTAGAATACTGTTTAGCACTAAACGTGATAGACAGATTTGAATCCTGGAAGTTCTACCCAATAGCCTTGTGATAATAGGTAAGTTAATGAATCACTTTTTCCTCATATTTTGAAGTAACATAGAAATACATGTCTCATATGGCTGCTCCGAGGATTAAATGACACAATATATTTAAAATACATGGCATAGAGCAAGACAAATAAAAACACCAAATACATTGGTGTTATTCTTAATGTCATTATTTATTCTAGAGACAATGATGCTGATCTAAAAGGTTATAGATATTATTATTATTATTGAGACAAGGTTTTTCTTGTGTCACCCAGGCTGGAGTGCAATGGCGCAATTTTGGCTCACTGTAACGTCTGCCTCCTGGGTTCAAGTGATTCTCCTGTCTCAGCCTCCAGAGTAGCTGAGATTACAGGTGCCCTCCACCATGCTTGGCTAAATTTTATATTTTTTGATTAGAGATGGGGTTTCACCATGTTGGCCAGGCTGGTCTTGAATTCCTGACCTCAGGTAATCCACCTGCCTTGGCCTCCCAAAGTGCTGGAATTACAGGCATGAGTCACCTCCCCGTCTCGCCTTATAGATGTCATTTTAATGCTTTAAACAGCAGTAGAATGTTCTGCTGTGTATCTAATAAATGAAAACTACATTAGTGCAACATAAAAGAGAAAGAAGAAATTTTAGAAAGCTCTTAATCAAAATGGTAAAGATAAAGCTAAGTTTGGTACTGAGTAAACACATGGGAACATATCTGCAGTATTGTTTAAAGACATGGTGGAGAGTATTACTGGTAAGCAATATCATCCTCAAGATTAACAAAAACCATAGATTGTGTACCTATTGTGGCTCTTTGTCAAACACCACAAGAAGAGCTTCATATAAACTCCTGAGGTCTTTTCCCTGTGAGCTGAACATTCAGTCTATGGCAACAGACACAGAATTGTCTAGCATTTTGATCGCTTTACAAAATACCAATCCACCTAAGTTTATTTACTCACTTTTCCCCCAGTTTTCCATGATAGCTTCCTTCAAAATAAAAAGAAATAGGGAATTTGTGAGAACATATGGATCCTGATGTATAACTACAATTGACTTATTGAGTGTTTCTTAAATTACTGTCCTGGGGACACAGTGTCACATGATGGTAACAGTCAAGAAAAGAGTATTTTTGATCAGATTTTTTTTACTATGATAATTCTAGGAGACATTTGCATGCTAATGAGGGTATATGTAGTGCTACCAAAGCTCATTTTATCACAAAATGAATATATTGGGTGGTACATTTTAAAGCCCTTGAAGAATTCTTGAGGAAGCATTATTTGAGAGACAGTAATTCAGGTATAGAAGAGAAAATCCTTTCAAAACTAACAAAATGTGAAAATGGTCATTCCCTTACATAAAAATAGCTAATATTTGCTAACCTATCCAAGGGGAATAAATGGAGGAAGGAAAGGAAGAAAAAAGAAACAAAGGAAGAAAAATGAAAAGGGGAAGGAAATAGAAAGGAAGGAAGTGAGGAAGAAAATAGATCTAATTGATTTAAAAAACGATACCTGCATTTAGAATTATTGTCTTTCTTTTCAATTGAAGATCTATTCAGAAAATGTTTGTGAAGCAGTTATCAGTTCAACATACTGCTCTACTATTCACTTCAACTTTGGTCATTGAAAATTCATAAATAAACCGTAAAAATATGTTTTTGTTAAAAATGATCAACACTGTTTCTGTTATAACTGCCTTTAGACTTATCACTGATAGCCAAGAAGTGATGAAAATCAAACTGATAGTAAAGAAAAAAAGATAACACTAAATGAACTGGAAACATTAGAGTTAACTCTCTTTCCTATTTTTCATAAAACACATAACAAGCCATTAGATTTGGCTGAGTGTTTAATAATTTCTCCATCCGGAATGCAAAAATTGATAAATTAAGCCCTTTACTTTTTACTCCCCCAAAAAAGCAAAAGAAGAAAGCAATAAGAGAAACATAGTTTCACAATTTAAGAAGTCACATTCACCAAACAAAGACTGTAAATTAAAGAATACTGAACTCCTGTCTGTGGCTTTAACTATAAAAGTTCAAGTCAACAAATGCTTCTGCTGGTAGCTGTGGTTTCACTTTAGGAACACAATTAAAGGTAGTAGTGAATGAAAAGTATTAGGATTTTTTTGCCAAGCAATTGGGAATTGTATTTCAGATCTACCTTACGTTGCATTGAATCGACAAATGAACTATATTTTTCTAGATTCTATTTTTGGATCAAAAGCTATTTAGGAGTTTGACTTTGGTTAGACAGATAATATGCATTTGGAAAAAACACGGGGTTACATGGTATCTTCACAGTCATTTTCAATCCTAATATCTAAAGTTTTGCATATGTTTATGAGATGAAATCATGATAAATCTTCAGAACTCATCAGCGAATTGAATGTTTTCAGAAAGTAAAAGAAAGTGGTCTAGAACATGTATATCTATACTTGTTACAAAATGATGACCAGTTGTAGCAAATTATATCCACATTCAATAAAACTTATTTTTTCCCTGAATAGGGATGTTGTCCACATACTACAGACTGAAACACACAGATACTAATCTAATACTAGAGAATGAAGAACATTATTAGCTTTTCAAAGATGACATATTATATGACAAATCCTAAATATGTTTCTCTTAGTCATTATGTTATACATTCATTATATGTGTAGCTCATTATCAAGATGCTTTTTATGATAAATTATATATAATAAATATGGATAAAATTTACTATCTCATAGTAGTACAGAAATTACCCTTTAAAAATCACTATCATATTGCATTTTCTATATCAGAAAAAGTACTAAAAATAACATATAACTGAATGTTTTGATAATGTTGCTCAAACTGGAATGTGTAATATCAACTTTGAATCACATATTAGGATATTGTACAAATTCTTTATAGAAAGCAAGAAATTATTTACAAAAACTTTCCTCCTAAGGCCAGGTGTAGGGGTTCATACCTTCTAATCCCAGTACTTTGGGAGGCTTAGGTGGGAGGATCACTTGAGCCCAGGACTTTGAGACCAGCCTGGGCAACATAGTAAAACCCCATCTCTCTAAAAGAACATATATACATTCATATATATATGAATGTAAATATATATATATATATATATACACACACACACATACACACACACACATATAAACACATATATAGTGTCATAAACACTTTCTTATTAAACAATTTTAAACAAAGCCAACCAAAATTTTGTTTCGTCAATAGTTTCTAGTGCCACTTTCACCACTTCCAAATCAAACAGCAGTGAAATCATTAATAGTTTATATTACATAAGCCATTATTTCATGTGCAGTAGTTCAATCCAATGGATAAATTGCTTTTAAGATAAAACTGTAGACTACTGAGATCATACCATCTAGGTAATGTTGTGTTGGCTTCATTTTCAAAGCTTAGCACCAAATCTAGTATACATAGGTTCAAGAAGAGTATAAACAGGATATCCTCTAGATGCGTCCTGCTGGGTTTTACAGACTGCTTAACTTCAGAAGTCATAATGTGCTACTAATCAGAGAAGACTTGCCCAATGTGCTTTCACAGGCTGCGGAGGTTTCTCTGCACAATTGTAGAAGTCAGCTCTCAGTTCTCAGTTGAAGGTCTCTAGCCCTTCTCTTGGTTGAGAATCCTAAGCACAGGGCAATCTCTCCAGGAAAGGTGGTTGCAGTGCCACAAGGATATGGTATTCTGGCAAAATATTTAGCTCCAAGGGACACAAGAGACTGGCCGGATCTGGAAATTGCAGTGTTTGTACAAAGTACAAATTATCTGAATTTTAGTTTTGATTCTGCTATTTATTAGCTAAGTGAATTTCAGCTTGTTAATTCCACTTCTTCAGCCTCTGTTTAGTCAACTAGTAAATGGGAATAGTGATGGAGAATATTGACAAATACTAGATGATATGATGTTTTCAGCAAGAAGAGGGGATTTAGCTCAGAAGTAAGATTAGTATAGAAATAATGACTATTTAGGAGACAGAATAAGCTAACAACAACAACCACAAAAACACAAATGATTATTATTTTAAATCCATGATAAATGTCTTTGTTTTTCCTTATCAATGCCTTATCGCTTTGGTCTGCTAATTCCCATGAAATATGGTAAACCTTTTTTGAAATATTAGGTGTACTCTATTCTACAACCCTGTGTTATTTAGTGATTACTAATCAGCTTAAATGTTAATTTCGTTCAGTGACATTGGTGCTAAAGGACTAAATTGATCTTTTCATGGCTGGAACATTGTATTTAGTTAGGTTTACTTAGACAACTTAGAAGTATATGTAAGGTTTTGAAACCATCAGAGTCCATCATTTTTAAGCATTTCCCAAGATGTCATCACATACTGTTATTCATCACCACATCCCTGAGCATGTCAGATTTCATTAGTGTGACATGATGGAATGTGTCAGGGAAGACACTATTGAGCCTTATTTATTACACACAGGTAAATAAAAATATCATGTGAAGCATGGTTTCAAAATATAGTTGCCAAAATGAGGTTTTCTAAGCCAAATTAAAATAGAATAAATTATCAATTAATAATTTATTCTGAAATATGTTTAACAATGGGATATTCTAAATGGCATTGCTTACCTTGAGCTTACTATTGTTCAAATGTGTCAAGATTAAGAGAGAGTGATGAGTAGACATAAATGCTGCAACATCATTCCATCACACAGAAATGCTCATACATCATTGCTCAGATAGAGAGAGATATCTTTACACCACATAATAGTATTATTGGACTCTTTTTGGGAGCTCAGAAAGTGTTACAGCGGGTTTCACTAACTCACAAAGTTAGTGAAAATGACTAAAGATTTGTTGTAATAGGAATCTACATATGATACATGCCCACCTTGTTCCAAGCTTTACCTTCACCATCTCCTTTAATTTAATTCTCCCTACTCTCTTCTCTGTGGCATTTAATCTAATCACCATTTTACATGTGAAGTGACTGTGGCTCAGTCATATTAGGTAATGTGTCAAAGATCATAGTATTAAAAAATGTAAAGCCAAGATGAATCCAGTTCTATTTCTAAAGGCTTTGCTCAATTCACTTTGTTAACAGGGTCTCTTTCACGCTACAGTGGTCTGTGAGCCAAAGGATTTCCAAATATCCTCGTCAAGTTTCAGTAAACACTAGCCCAACCTACTTCCAGATTTAGGATGGAGAGTAGTGCAGAATAAGCTGATAGACTTGAATGAAAAACTAAATAATTAACAAGTTCATCTTTTATTTTGCAGCTACTCATTAACATTGTTTTTTGTGCAAAGGATCATCCTGGAGGTCAGGAATAGAGAGATGGCTTAGTAAATTCATTGCTCTCAAGGTACTGGGGAGCTTCTAGGACCTCATCTTCATAATAGTAACTCAGAAATTTATAGTGGAATCTAGACATGTGAAGTTCTGTTGTTTAAAATTCCTCACGTTACTCTGGGAATTAACAAGTTTGGGGACAATGTCTGCATTATATGATATGAGAAATATTTTCTCAAACCATTGATGAGGTTCACAATAGAGAGAGGTTTAAATTTTGTTGGGATTTTAATAAATGTGTCACAGAGATGGAACATTATCAATTTGACAGGTAGAGAAAGGTATAAGTAAAGTTGCAAAAGGGAATTTTTAATAGAAACAAAGGTTATGCAAAGACGTGGAGGAAGAAAAGTTGGACTGGAAAAGAGAAGTAAGAACCTTAGAAAATAGTTTGGGGCCATACACTAACTGATATACTTTTATGAGTATAAACTGTAATTCATTGAAAAATAACTAGGGATTTAAGCAAGATGAAGATTTGTATTCTATTCCATTAAGTTGGTGGCAATGAGAAGAAAAAATTTGTATATAGGTAAGAGTGAAGCAAATACACTGGTTAGAAAGCCACAACAATAATCAAGGTCAGAGAAGGTGAGAGCAGCAATTGTGACACAATGGCTCTGAGACCAGAAAAAGAAAATGATCTGAGAGGTATTTCAGAGATGAAGCTAACAGGATGTGGTGAGGAAATGAGTGTGGAGGGTTAAGGGAGGATGAGGACAAGGAGCACTCTGAGAATTTTAGCTGGGAAGAAAATATGGAGGGCAGTGCCATTAATTTAAAGAGAATACAGTCTGATGATTTGCATTAAGAAGATAAGAAAGTCAGTGACAAATCTTTCCAATTGAAGAACTTTAGAACATTTAGGAGATGTTTGAACCAGAGTCTGGAGCTAAAGAGAGTCTGAGGCCAGAGCCAAGAAAGTGATTCAAACCAGAATCATGCTATGAGATTGTTGTGATGTATCCTTTTGTTAAGTCCCAGTTTAGGGTTAGGGTTAAGGTAGTTTCATTTGTCATGAAAAAAACAGTGTTTATGAGACTTCATGAAATTAACACACATATTCCAAAGCACTAGAAGAATAGGCTATTAGTTTACATTAATTGTATTTTATGCTGTGAATCATTAAACCAAGTATATTTGAGCATGAAATTATTTGCTCAACTTACAGAATTAGCTTTCAGTATATTTTCCACTTTAGCTTCAATTACTTATTTTCAGACTTTTTTGCAAGTAATTTTTCAAATCAAAACTGCTTTCCTGGCAGAAAATTCTAGTACAGGTTACAGACACACACCTGACCTGCCTTTTACCTTCTCCATATAAGTGTGTAGAAACCAAAGAAAAGATGGAAAAATATTTGAACTGTACACCAGAGAAAGATTTGGATGTATGTGCCTCCCATGGAGTTAATTTACCAAGTTTGTTTTCAAAGTGAGGCATACCTGGGGAGTTCACTGAAGCACAATATAGTTAAGCTTAAAAAACCTTCATGTTCATCTACACATAATCTACTGTGCATCACCTTGTAACTCATTAATGTTGAAGAGTCAATGTCAATTTAGTAGTGGATTCAGGATTAAACTTTTGTGATCCTAACATGATTATAGGGCTGTGCTTATTTCACTACACACTGCCTTTCAAACACCGCTTTTGTACTTAAAGATCTTTCTCTGTAATAACTCTATAATAAAATTCACTTTTGGACTGGATTTTCAAAACAGACAAAGATGACTGCCCAAGATAATTAGTCCTCTGTGATAAATCGATCCCTTTAAAATTGCAGTCACTAGACTGGAAACCTGATCGCTTTCATAAAATCAAAGAAAATGTTCATCAAAAGACTTTATCATTTTGATAAAAAAAATTTTATGTCCCACTATATTGGTAGACGACAATATGTTCACCAAAGATGTGTCCTAGTACATGTTTTACAACTTGTAAGAAGAAAACTGACAGCTACAACAATCAAAAGCTTTCTCTCTAATTGTGGATGAAAAGTGATAGTTGAGAAAGATGAATCACTAATTAGCTTAGGAGACCTTGACATTTTCTTTTGTTAAATAGGATGTGTTAATTCATTTGGATTTCAGATAACATGATTTTGGTTTAAAGTGACTTTACAGAATAAGAGAAATATTGACCCTAACTATGTCTAATCTAAATATATATCCCATATTTACAGGAAGCTACCATAGGCATTTGTTTTAAGCAAATCTTATTTTACTGGTGCCTTAAATATAAACAATGTCACCGACAGAGAGGCTGTATCAGAAAAGATTTTCTTGCTATTCCTCCTGTATCTGTGCCAGTCTCGGATAAATGAGGTGGCAGATGTGTTGAAAAGGAAGAGACAAGCAAAAAGGGTAGACCCCACGACTCCATCTCCCTCTTCCCTCCTCCCTCACTGGTTATCAAGTTCCAAATTTTTCTTACTGCAGCAATTAAATATTCAGTAATTGCCATCTTTGGGAAAAAAAGGGTAAGAAACACCTCAATAGGTGTAGGTCTTTCTGTATGCAGATACCAGCGTTCACAATTCTGTCACTATATATTTTTGTATAAGATAAATGGTGCAAAAGCAACCACTTAAGTAGAGAAAGTAATAAAAATAACAAAAACTGCTCTAGAGGTGGTAGGTTTCTACAAATAAAAAAAAAGAATAGAAAAAAGAAAGAGTCCATGCTTTTCTAAGCACCTGCTATGTTCCTGGCATTTTCACATTGCTAACTCATTTTACACTCCCAGCAATCTTCAGAGTTCTGTGTTATTCTAATTTAGTTGTTGCAAATGGCAGTATCTTATTGTTTTTTAATGGCTGAATAGTACTCTGTTGTGTATATGTATCACATTTTCTTTATCCATTCATCTGTTTATGGAGACAGGTTGCTTTCAAATATTGGCTGTTGTAAACAGTGCTTCAACAAACATGGGAGTCCAGGTATCTCTTCGAAATGCTCATGCCCAGCGGAGGGATTGCTGGATCATACGGCAGCTCTCATTTTAGGTGTTTTTGAGAAAACTCCCAACTGTCTTCTATAGTGGTTGTACTAATTCATATTCTCATTAACGGTGTATAAGTGTTCCCTTTTCTGTACATCTTTACAAGCATTTGTTATTGCCTGTCTTTTGGATATAAGCCATTTTAGCCAGTGAGATATCTCACTGTAGTTTTTAATTTGTATTTCTCTTATAATCAATGATGTCAAGCACATTTTCATATGCCTGTTTGCCATTTGTATGTCTTCTTTTGAGAAATATCTATTTAAATCTTCTGTCCATTTTTTGATTGGATTATTAGATTTTTTTTTCCTGTGGAGTTGTTTGAGCTCCTTATATATTCTTAATAATTTTTAAAAGCTGATGGGGAAGGCTACAGTATATAAGCAAAGAAGCATTCACAATAAACTGTCAAAATGGAAGAAGATGAGAGAAGGTGTCTCAGCAGCTATGAAGACCCTTTCACAGAAAATGGAATAAGCTACTGTCTCAAGTGCCTAGAGAAATCAAATAATTTCAGCCAAAAGCAGAAAGGTGTATATACTTAATCTTTGCACTGATATAACTGAAGACCTTAATAGAACAGGCACAGAGGAGAGATACAAGAAGAAGCAAGCAAAGAATTACGAAGTAAAATCTGATGTGAGAAAGTAATTCTACTCTTCCATGGAACTGGTTCTAGGTCCGATTCTAGTTCTCATCAAGACCTCTTGTATTATGAGACCCAGAAATGTTACACTTTCCTTTGCTATTATTGCTAGTAGTGAAAAACCTTATTATATCTATAGAGACTAATAAGCAAACTTCAGAAATTCATTTTTTGCTCCTGGGTAAGGTACAAAAGTAATCTTCTATTCAGAAAAAGAAAACAGAACAAAAATTATTATCATCATCATCATCATCAGTAGTAGTAGCAGTATTAAAATAAAGTAGCAGCATCAGAAAAGGAAGCAGATTCACCAGTCTCCGATCACTGCAAGAAAGGAGCAGGGAGACAGGAAGATTTGAGAGTCAACTCAGAATCAACATCTTGCTGTGATAATTGATAGCTTCTCCCTCTTTACTTTTTGTGACCTCTGTTAGTTTCAAATCTGGAACTTGTCATTTTTCCTCAAAATTCTTTCTTTACCCCTCCTCAATGCCTCATTCTGCTAGAGGTATGAGTCAGGTCATCTAGTCAGAGTTTCCCTCGGCTTTCAAGAAAGCAAATGATAAATGAACTCTTAGATCACACATTACTTTCATGCTGATGATGAAAAGAAAAAGATATAGTATTTGCTTTTGAGTCTTAGTTTATAATAATATTAAAATATTGTATAATCTTAATCTACAAAGATTTATGACATTTTAAGTTTTGTTAATGCTTTTTCATACACCTGTGGATGATATCCAAAATGTTTAAAGACTAAGGCGGCAGGGACAAAGGCCAGTGAGAACAGATGGCCACAGGGTCACGCAGACCCTAGCCTTCAGATCCTAAGAGTGCTCGGCATTGGAACATCACCCCAGCATGCACACAGGATATGTACAAAGGTGTCAATTTGCAGTGATAGCAATTTAGACTTAATTGTGGAACACAAAAAATATTGAAGTGAATTTACTCAATATTGTTGTTAAAGGCAAGACAACAGGTAACTAAATATTTTTAAAAGAATTATAGCTTTCTTTGCTGAAAAACTACATATGATTGTGATAAATATTTATGCAATAGAGACTAGAATAAAATTTTGAATCATCTAAAATTGAAACATAAAGATCATAAATATGTGTAACATTATTTAGACACCTCTTTCTGCATATGTTCAGATGGAATGCTCAATGAATAGAAAAAAGGATTCATACACAATTTTTAATAAAAATGTTTTAATTTCAATTGTTTTTAATAGGGAGAAACACTAAAGCTGAAAAGTTTTCTAAACTTCAAACATTTTCCTAAAAAGACATATGAATTCCTAAAATATATCTCCAAAGTAAGAAGAAAATTTTTGAAAAGCAAATTGGTAGTTTCAGGAAAACCAACCCCATAAATGTATATAAATTAAAAATGAAGAAAAAACTACATGGTAGTCTGAAACATTACTTGACTATTTGCTGTGAAAGATTTTTAAAAATTAGCTTTCTTATCTCACTTAAAATAGAAGGAAAAATTCTAAACAAACCATAGTAAGCCAAATCCATATAAATAGCACAGCATAATGTCCCAATTGGGTTAATCCTGGGAACATCAGTGTAGTTTAACATTGATAGCTCTGCTAGTTCCATTCATATGTTAACAGTTAAAAAAAGAGACAGAAAAAACAAGAACATAAGATTATAAAAACTGATGCCAAAAAAGCCCAACATTCAAAAATGTTCCACAGTCATACAAGACCAAAACAGGGAAATCAATAAACAATCCCACATAGGTATCTTAGTATGTGACCTTTAGACAGTGTTCCTGCCTAGGAGGTAGATCATAGCCTATGAGTGTGAATTTTCATGTATCTCCTCTTCCCCCAACTTTATACCATAGCCATGTTAAAGAGCCTAATTAAAGGCTCTTTAAATTTGGCTTATGAGGCTGTGCCACTCACTTTCAAGAAAATTTACTTTTTTTCAGGAAATTTGAAGAAGTTTACTTAGAGGCTCATTCTCTACCAAATTTTGTTTTATATTCCTGAATACTTAGCAGTTTTACATTTCACAGTAAATTGATTTACCATTTTGTAGCCAGAAACACATTATAAATGATGAAATTTAATGGTGATAATCATGGAAAACACCTATGATCTCTCTTCTCCATGAAACAAATTATTTTCTGTGAGTTCAATTCTATGTTGATTAAATCATGAGGTGATCACAGGTGTTTTTAATGTTTACCACTGTTATTTCTAGATTGTACAATGTGTTCCAAAATCATATGGGGATAAGTGAATGATGATGTTAATGATAGATCAGATTATTACTAATAAAATAAATTACTTCAAGAAGTTTCTAATAAAATAAAAGCAATCAAATTCCTGTTCATATTTTACTAATAATGATAAATGTTCCATGGTCATGAAATACTACATTTTGTTTCCCTACATTGCTAGGAGAACGTCAACTGTAGTATTCCAAATTTCAGATTTAGTGATGGCCAGCCATATTTAATTGATTATGCTGCCCTTAAATTAAATTACTTTGAAAAATAGAGCAAAATAATTTATAATCTAACCATTTGATTTCCAGATCTCTTACATCTAAACTTTCCTTCCTTTCTAAAGCACCCACTACATCATATGTGATAGGAGTTACACTATTAACAGTTCTAATGCACAAAGTCAACCTTATTTTTAATAATTATTTCCTTTGCTCTTTAGACTAATTACACCTTAAGCACAGAGTCCAATTCTTTAAGTGCTTAAAGTGTGCACTAGTTACTGAAGTAGAAACTCTCCAAATAATAGCTAAAGGCTTCACAATATTTGTATACCATCCAAAGAGCCTACCATGCTCTCTGGAAAGGACTGGCCTCTTAGAAAGCTTCAAACAAGTTCTCTGTCCTTCCTTCTCCTCCAATGCCTCTCAATCTTCATTTTGAATTTTTTCAACATTTCTCATTTTGCCCCCTGGGGGGTAAGCATTTCATATCTCAACTGCATCTCTTCTACTTAGCAATGACCCAAAACAGAAACATAATTTTAAAATGAAAAGGATATTAGAGAGACCTATAACCTCTCTATAAATCTTAAATTTTTTAGATACACTTAAAACTCTCACACTTTCCAGGTAAAATGGAATGCAGAGAGAGTTGAATGATCTACCTAACTGCAGAAATTTAATTAATCCAAAAATGTGTCTGGAGGCCAGGCCAACATATTCCCAGCCCCTTGCTTTTTCTAATAAGACTATGCTTTTATCTTTAAGTACACTCACTAGACTCTGAAAGAGAATTAATGTGTGTGCACATACATTTGTAACTTCCTGGGTCTCAACATAGAATCAGGTTTTCTAGTGGGGCAACAATCCACATTACAGTAGCTTCCCCTTACTCTAGGGGAATATATTCGAAGACCCCAAGTAAATACCTAAAACCTCTGACAGTACCGAACCCTATATCAACTGTGTTTTCTCAATCTAGTAACCTAGATGGCTCCTAACTGACTCATGGGCGGACAGTAAATACAGCTGAATATGCCGGATAACAGGATGATTTATGACTGAATGGAACAGAGTGGGATAGTGCAAATTTCATCACACTGCTGAAAATGATGTGGAATTTAAAACATGAATTGTTTATTTCTGAAATTTTTGGTTTAATATTTTTGGATAAAGGTTGACTGCAAGTAACTGAAACCATGGATACTGGGGGGCAGACTACTTCATTAAAAATCTTTAACAATCACCATGGCACAGATATTGACCAATCAGAATGGAAGGAATTATCTTCCTAACAGAGACTAGTAGTTTAGTTCAACTGTCAACAGTGAATATGTGGAAGCAGTACCTAGGGGGCAAATATCAGTAATGACTTCATGTAATTTCAGGAACCTGTGCACAAGCCCCCTGCTCCTGCCAATATGTTATGCCAAAATGGGGATCACCATTTGCTTCATTGTGGCAGGTCTGTGGCAAATTTTGGAAGGATGAAATCTCAGAGATTAGGTACTTACAATGAAAATAGAATTAAGAATTCTTTTTCACTATATATATATTTTTTATTGCATTTTAGGTTTTGGGTACATGTGAAGAACATGCAAGATTGTTGCATAGGCACACACATGGCAGTGTGATTTGCTGGCTTCCTCCCCATCACCTATATCTGGCATTTCTCCCCATGCTATCTCTCCCCAACTCCCCAATCCCCCACTGTCCCTCCCCTATTTCCCCCTGACAGACCCCTGTGTGTAATGCTCCCCTCCCTGTGTCCATGTGTTCTCATTGTTCAACACCCACCTATGAGTGAGAACATGCGGTGTTTGGTTTTCTGTTCTTGTGCCAGTTTGCTGAGAATGATGGTTTGCAGGTTCATCCATGTCCCTAAAAAGGACACGAACTCATCATTTTTGATGGCTGCATAATATTCCATGGTGTATATGTGCCACATTTTCCCTGTCCAGTCTATCATCGATGGGCATTTGGGTTGCTTCCAGGTCTTTGCTATTGTAAACAGTGCTGCAATGAACATTCGTGTGCATGAGTCCTTCTAGTAGAACAATTTATAATCCTTTGGATATATACCCAGTAATGGGATTGCTGGGTCAAATGGAATTTCTATTTCTAGGTCCTTGAGGAATCGCCACACTGTCTTCCACAATGGTTGAACTAATTTACACTCCCACCAACAGTGTAAAAGTGTTCCTATTTCTCCACATCCTCTCCAGCATCTGTTGTCTCCAGATTTTTTAATGATCGCCATTCTAACTGGCGTGAGATGGTATCTCGATGTAGTTTTGATTTGCATTTCTCTAACGGCCAGTAATGAGAATTTTTTTTATATGTTTGTTGGCCTCATGTATGTCTTCTTTTGTAAAATGTCTGTTCATATCCTTCACCCACTTTTGAACGGTCTTGTTTTTTCTTATAAATCTGTTTTAGTTCTTTGTGGATTCTGGATATCAGCCCTTTGTCAGATGGGTAGATTGCAAAAATGTTTTCCCATTCTGTTGGTTGCTGATTCACTATAATGACTGTTTCTTTCGCTGTGCAGAAGCTGTGGAATTTGATTAGGTCCCAATTGTCTATTTTGGCTTTTGTTGCCAATGCTTTTGGTGTTTTGGTCATGAAGTCCTTGCGTATGTCTATGTCCTGAATAGTTTTGCCTAGGTTTTCTTTTAGGGTCTTTATGGTGGTAGGTCTTATGTTTAAGTCTTTAATCCATCTGGAGTTAATTTTAGTGTAAGGTGTCAGGAAGGGGTCCAGTTTCTGCTTTCTGCACATGGCTAGCCAGTTTTCCCAACACTATTTATTAAACAGGGACTCCTTTCCCCATTGCTTGTTTTTGTCAGGTTCATCAAAGATCAGATGGTTGTAGATGTGTGGTATTGCCTCCGAGGCTTCTGTTCTGTTCCACTCGTCTCTATCTCTGTTTTGGTACCAGTACCATGCTATTTTGATTACTGTAGCCTTGAAGTGTAGTTTGAAATCTGGTAGTGTGATGCCTCCTGCTTCATTCTTTTTGCCTAGAATTGCCTTGGCTATGCGGGCTCTCTTTTGGTTCCATATGAAGTTTAAGGTGCTTTTTTCCAGTTCTGTGAAGAAGGTCATTGGTAGCTTGATGGGGTCACTATATTTTAAGTAATGAAACTCTTAAGTTTTAGATAACAAATATTTTAACATTCACTATGAATCAATTAGTTACTTTCAAAGAAGTAAAATAACTTTATTAGTAATATTAATTTATAACCAATTTTATATACACTATAAGACTAGTGAACATAGGGTAATCATAATTAATTTAAGGTAATGACAGATTTCTGAGGTTCTTTATATAAGGTTTAAAAAACTGAAATTCTTGATCAGGCTTTGTACCCCTCCTTGGAATGGATTCTACTTGAAAAGACAAGACAAATAAGTTTATGAGTGGCAGCTCAAATTCTGTTATTTTGTGCTTGTTTTCCTAGGAATCCCTTGAGAAATTGATTTAAAATACTGAATGGGAATTCAGTGAATACACATTAAAAATTTACAATGGACAAATAAGATGTGATCCATCCCAGAGAACAAAATGATAGGTTTATACCACAGTGTCAGTGGAGACGATTTCAATTTCAGCTTGGTGGTAACCTCCTGATGCCTTCTTCTATTGAGTAACAAAATAAGGAGCCAAAAGCAAAAATTCAGCCTAAGTCTGCAGGCCCCCAATTCATAGAGTTTCCCAAAGAAGCTTTGGAAGTGACCCTGAAAGGGCCTCATAATTCTCATAGGCAGGTGTTGACCTGATTGTTTACGGTTAGCTTCCTTAAGCCAATAACATTGAGAAAAGGAATAAAAATTGAGACTTCTTTTTAGAACAAGGATATTCATCAGAGGATGGGAAAGACTGAATGAATTCACATAAGGGACTATAGGGCAGATGTAGTCAATACAACATAATTTATTAGATTTTCTAGGTCATGTTGTCTCTCTGACATGATGGTCTGTGTAATGGGATTTTTAAAAATTCTATTCACAAATCTCTAAAGGGACTACATTTCAACAGCAGAAGTTTTCCTGGGTAAATCTAAGGTTTTTCTTTTTTAATGTCTTTACAGAAAATTTTGATTTAATTTTCTCATTAGTTCTATTTTATCCAACTGACTGCTTATATTAATATTTAAAATAGATAAAATTATTTCAGAATAACTTCAAGTAGTACAAGCCACATTTCTTCTTGTTGCATGTATGTAAAATAATGTAATAATTGTGACTTTCTACATTCAATAATTTAAAACAATAATTTAATTCAACATGAAGACAATTTTGACAGTTTGAGCTGTAATATTAGATCACTTTTTATATTATGTTAATACTTGCTAGTAGGAAAGCAAACACAAGTTAAGATGAGGCAAACAAAGTCTTTATTATGCTTTTAATTGCCAACAACACCAATAGGGACTTGGTCTTTGGCCTCTAATATTTGGGTTAGAGATTCAGGTTATAATGACCAACATTTTGAAACACACTCACAGTATACCTGTAATATGATATATATTTTTAAGGACTGCTCACAGAATCACTTTGTGGTGATGTATTTTTTAAACGTTAAATTTAACGTTTAAACATTAAATTTAACACACACACACACATACATATTTTGATTATCCTTTATTTTTTGATACAGGGTCTCACTCTGGGTTGTTTTTTTGAGATAGGGTCTTGTTGCCCCAGACTACAGTGGAGTGGCACAATCTTGCCTCACTGCAACCTCTACTTCCCAAGCTTAAGCAAATATTCCCACCTTGACCTCCCAAGTAGCTCGGATTATAGGCACACACAACCATGTCCAGCTAATTTTTGTATTTTTTGTAGAGACAAGGTTTTGCCATATTGCCCAGACTGGTCTTGAACTTCTGAGCTCAAGTGATCTACCCCACCTGAGCCTCCCAGAGTGCTGGGATTATAGGCATGAACCTGACCAATTATCTTATTTATATTTAATAATTTAATTTACATAAAGTTCCTTTATCCTAGTTCGTCTGAGCCACAGAATACAGTTCTGTCTCGTTTTCAGTTATTCTGAATATTTTGATTTCCTTAGTTATAGGAAAGCTGAAAGAACTTCTGAAGTATTTTAAGGTTCATCATTTTGAGATTTTCTATTTATCTCAAAGATTTTAGGAAGAAAAATTGAATACTAATATCTGAATGGCTTTATTTCCATAAGTCTATGGAACCTCTACAGGGAAGCCACCTCCAGCTTGTCAGTTACATCCATTGTTGATTTTAAATTTATTGCATTTAGATGGCTCATAATTTCAATGCAATCACTCTTGCAAATTCCTGATTGGCAATTAGTATAGCTATGTTCATTATCCCCACATCTAGATTAATGTCACATCCTTATAGGGTTATAAGTAATTCTGTAGTTTTATGGGTACATTATTACTTCCTACAAAACGGGCTTAAGCTATAAGATCTTTTTCTGTCTCATTACTTACAAATGTTCATTGATTTTCCTCATCTTTTGAGTATGTTTAAATCTACAAAAAAGTGGATCTCATCAATCTCTAACCACATACTGATGTTTACAGATGTTTCATAGTAATAATGTTTCTAGGAGATAATGGCTTAATACTTCCTTGTTGGAGGATAATGAGTTTCAACATAATTTGGAAGCTCAATGATCTCTTTATTTGGAGACTGATTCAAAGCATGTTGAAGATCTCAGTTCATTTTGGCATCATGCCAGAAAGTTTTGAGAGTGGCTAATGCAGCACAGAATTGAGAAAATAAAAGGAAAACCTTTCCAACTATTGTATCTTTAAAGGTTAAGACAAGGCTTTTTTTTTTTTTTTTAATTCCCTAGCCTAAGAGTTATAGAACTAACCAAAAATGAAAAAAAGAGGATTTGTCCTCTGGATTACTGCACTGATCAACAATCAATTATAAGGACTGTCCCTGAACTACTTAGGGAAGAAAAAGCATCATCCCTGTTCACTAACATGGAGCATAAGGTCTGGCCCATAGTGGGAAATAAGCATATATGTTTGTGGAATTAATAAATGAATGTATTAAATTGATTATAATTTATTACTTCATTTAAGGTTACAAATAGTTTAGGTAGTACAAACCATTTCTTAAATAAAAATATGATGGTTGTAAAGAATTGAATAATACCTGAATCAGAAAACCAAAGAATTTTTTGTGCTGCTCTTGCCTAGCACAGTACTGGACACATAGTAGATATTAATTAAATTTTAAACATATGAATTATGTCATTAAAGCATCAAAACATCATGTCTTTTAAATTTTATTTATTATACTTTAAGTTCTGGGGTACATACGCAGATTATGCAGGTTCGTTACATAGGTATACATGTGCCATGGTGGTGGTTTGCTGCATTCATTGCCCTGTCATCTACATTAGGTAGTTCTCCTAATGCTGTCCCTCCTCAATCTCCCCACCCTCTGCTATTCTATTCTAGCCCCCCACCCCCCATGCCCTGGTATGTGATGTTCCCCTCCCTGTGTCCATGTGCTCTCATTGTTCAACACACACTTATGAGTGAAAACATAAAATATTACTATTTAAAGATAATATACTATTTAAAGATATTGTCTTCATTTGGGACAAAGCCCCTTACTGTTTATATTACTGTCTTATTAAGAAACAGCTATAGTTTTACTCCTGAATCCCTAAATGTGCCAATCTGTTACCTATAAATAATGGCTCCTTCTCTGCCTTTCAGTTGTCAATTAATTGGCAATCTTTTCTGAAATATTAAATATATAATTATGTGTAATATGATTTGCTAAAATTATATTGTCATTTTAGATTTAAGAGTCTTATTTTTATAGTTTGTCATTTACTTTTGTTTTTTTAATTAAATTTTGAAAGAGTCTCGCTTTGTCACCCATGCTGGAGTGCAGTGACAGAAACATGGCTCACTGAAACCTCCAACTCCCAAGCTGAAGTGATTCTCCCACCTCAGTATCCTAAGTAGCTGGGACTACAGGTATGCACCAAACACCTGGCTAGTTTTTATACTTTCTATATAGATGGGGTTTCTCCATTTTGCCCAGGCTGGTCTATAACTCCTGAGCTCGAACTCCTGGACTCCTAATGTGCTAAATTACAGGAATGAGCTGCTGCACCCAGCCTATATTTTATTTTTAATTGACAAATAATAATTGTATATATTCATAAGATACAAAAATGTGATATTTTGATACATGTTTACAAAGTTGGATGATTAAATCAAGCTGATTAACAAATTCATTACCCCATATACTTGATTTTTAGTTAAAACATTTATAATCTTTTATTTTAGCAATTTTGAAATCTACAATACATATTATTCTAGTCACCATGTTGCACAATGTATCACTAAAGCTTATTTCTCCTGTCTAACTGAAACTCTTTAGCTTTTGATCAACATCTCCCTTTTCCCCATCCATCACGCTTTCTCACCTCTGATAACCATTTTCTACTTTGCACTCCTATGAGTTCAACATTTTCTAATTCTCTACATAACTAAAAGCATTCAGTATTTGTCTTTCTATGTCCGGCTAATAGTTTTCTTAAAAATATTTTATTTACATATGTAATTTTTTGAAAGAGCAGAATAAGAAAAAATTCCATGCTAGATAATATTGACTTTGACCTATCAATTACTTTAAAATAAAAGAATGCATGTAAGTCCAGATCTTAAAGCTTGCCACCATTTGTATGACATGTTTTTCTCAAAATAGAAATGACTTGTATATGTTATAGTATCCATTGAAAATAAAGAAAAATACAAAAGAGGATTAAGCTTATGTGACATATCCAAATCAAATTGAAATTGTTTTGTTTCTTTAAATGATTTCAAACGTGTATTCTCTGCTTTTGGAGAATTGTGGAGGTTTCATAAAGATGGCATTAGAAGAGTTAACACAAATAAATGTCTATTTTTTTCATTCAGTAGAAGTAATTATGATTAGATACTTTTTAGCAAAGGAGGTGGGTGTAATAAGACGTCCCTAATATTATTGGAGAGAATATAGCCACTTGGTTTGACTTTTATACCAGCGTTAGTTTAAGGCTATTGCCAGCAGCCCATGTTAGAATAATGGGAAGAGAATGTGACACAAGGGGTCTTCAAAAAGTTGATGGAAAATGCATTTTATGAAAAAACTATGCATATTTTAAAATTTTTTGTACCTAAATAAACTTTTACTTACTTGGTATAGCATGTCTGAACAGAATCCAGTTTGAGACGCTAAAAAGGATAAGACATCAATTTGAAGAGATGTCCCATTATTCTAACATGGGCTGGTGGCTCCTGTCAGAGCAAACTGAATTCTGTTAAAATTAAAGCAAGAACAAACATCAAATTTATAGTGAAGATTAGTGGAAGAATCTGAAATAGCTGATGTTTAAAAAAGTTTTTGGGGAAAATGCTTTAAAGAAATAAGCACTTTACAAACGGATAACTCATTTTAAAAAGGATAAGAGGATGTTGAAGATGAATCCCACAGTGGCAGATAATCCACATCTATTTCTTAAAAAATATAATTTTGTTAGTGTCAGGTAGTTAGACTGGTATTAGTAGCTGGAAGGGGGTAAGAAAAGAGAGCAAAAAGGTTGTCACTAAGACAGCCCATGGCTCACCTAAGTTCAGCCCCAGTACTGCGCAAACTCTCTCCCTCCTAAAAGGTGGAATTTGTCATAAAATCTGTGGCCAGTGCATTCTGGAGAAGGAGAAACTTCGGCACAGGCAGAAATCCCATAGCATAGAACTGAGTTCTTGAGTTCACCCCAAGCTCATTATACCATCATTATAATAAAATTTACATGTTTTGTTGCCACCTCCTACCTTCCAAGTTGGCTTTTCTTAACAAATTATGGGTTAAATACATGCACAGCTTAATTTTAGCTATATGTCTGTAAACTGCCAATCAAATGACATCATCTTATCACTCACACATTGCTGAAATCTCAATTCCTCCCCACAAAATCTTCATGAAATTCCCCTGAGTTTTATAAAGCAGGGCTGATTTCACTTAACAGAAATAGAAATAAGTCTGCTCTCCCTCTGAGAGTATATTACAGTACTTCAATAAACTCTGCTTTGGACTTACATTTTGGTGTTAGTTTGCAATTCTTTGTTCACTATCACAAGAACTGAGGTTGCTGGTCCAAGGCTCCAGTTCTGTTGATTTCCTTGGTTAAAGAATACATCTCAACCCAGAATTTGTGGTACCATCAATATTCTAACTGAAGAGAACTGATTATTAACAGCAAAAAAAAAAAAAAAAATAGCCAACACCATAGACATCTCAACTGGTTTAGCTTACACAATTCTGACTGAAAAATTTAAGTTGAACTAACTTTTCACAGAATGGGTGACAAAACCATTGTGCCCAGGTAAGCTGCAGGCAACAGCAGAGCTCTTAATGGAAATTTTAAACAAGTGGGATCAAGATCCTGAAGAATTTACTCCAAAAATTGTAACAGGAGATGGAACATGGATTTACCAGTATAATCCTGAAGACAAGGAACAATCAAAGCAATGGATACCAAGAGGCGAAAGTGCTCCAGTTGAAACAAAAACAGACCAGCCAAGAGCAAAGGTCATGGCAATGGTATTTGGAATGTTCACAGCATTGTGTTTGCTGACTTTCTGGATGGCCAAAGAACAAAAACGTCTGCTTATTAGATTTGAGAAATTTAATTAAATCTTTAGGAAAAAAAAAATCCCTGAGGAGCCTTCACCAGAGAGTCATTCTTGCTTTTTAAGACAATGCTCCTTCTCAGTCCTATCATCCAATAAAGGCAATTTTGCAAGAGTTTTGTTGGGAAATCATTAGACATCTACCTTACAGTCCTAATTTCGTTCCTTCTGGTTATTGTTTTGTTTCTTAATCTTAAACAAATCCTTGAAGGGTACTCGTTTTTCTTCTAGTAATAATGTTAAAAAAGATAGCATTGACATGGTTACACTCCCAGGACCCTCAATTCTTTAGGGATGTAATACATGTCTGGTATCATTGTTTACAAAAGTATCTTGAACTTGATGAAATTTATGTTGAGAAATACAGTTTATTAACTTTTTTGTTTTTATCTTTCAATTCTATTATTTAATGAGCTTTTGGAAGTTACCTTATAGATACTGCTATATCAGAATGTCTAGAAAATAAATGTATTCTTACAAATCTCCCATATATTGTTTTGACACTTAAAATTCTCTACTTAGAAAAACAGAAGATAAGTGTCGGCATGATGTGGAGAAATTGGAACTCTTGTGCATGCTGGTAGGAATATAAAGTAGTAAAGCTATTGCAAAAGACAATATGGTGATTCCTCAAAAAATTAAACACAGAATTACCAGGTAATCTAGCAATACCACTTCTAGGCATATTCCCAAAAGAATTGAAAGAACTTGAACATCTGTTCAAGTTCAAGTACAATACTGTAAATAAACAGTATTATTTACAGTAACCAAGAGGTAAATATTATCCAAATGTCCACTGATTAATAAATCAATAAAAAATGGAATACGCACACACACATGCATATATGCACAAGCATACCACATTTTACTGTGTTTCACTTTGTTATACTTCACAGAAGGTATCTTTTTAAACAAATAGGTCTGTGACAATCCTTTGTTAAGAAAGGGTACTAGCCCAATTACTCCAAAAGCATGTGCTCACTTCTCTGTGTCACGTTTTGGTAATTCTTGCAATATTTAAAACTTTTATATTATATTTGTTATGGTGATCTTTAATCAGTGATCTTTGAGGTTACCATTTTAATTGTTTTGGGGTGACTTGAACCAAACTCATATAAGACGGCAAACTTAATCCATAAGTGCTATGAGTTCTTGTTGCTTCACTGATAGGCTCTTCCCAATCTACCTTCCTCTCCTTTGTCACTCCTATTCCTGGGGATATAACAATATTGAAATTAGACCAATTAATAATCCTACAATGTACTGTAAGTGTTCAAATGAAAAGAAGAACTGCACTTCTCTCATTTTCAATCAAAAGCTAGAAATGATTAAGCTTAGTGAGGAAGGTACATTGAAAGCTGACATAGACTAATGCTTAGATTAACAACTTAGCTAAGTTGTTAATGTAAAAAAAAAAAAGTTCTTGAAGAAAATTAGAAGCTCCCCTACAGTGAACACGTGAATGATAAGAAAGCAAAAAAAGCCTATTGCTGATAACAAGGAAGTTTTAGATTGAAGATCAACCAGCTATGACACTCCATTAAACCAAATCCTAATCTACAGCAAGGTCACAACTCTCTTCAATTCTATCAAGGCTGAGATAAATAAGGACTCTGCAGAAGAAAAGTTGGCAGCTATCAGAGGTGGGTGCATGAGAAGCCATCTACGTATCATAAAATTGCAAGGTGAAGAAGCAAGTGATGATACAGAAGCATAGCAAGTAATGCAGAAGATCTAGTTAAGATCATTGATAGAAGAGACTACATTAAACAACACATTTTCAAGGTAGAATAAATATTGCCTTTTATTAGATAAAGATAATAAATACTAGAACTTTCATCGTTAGAGAGGAAAAGTAAAAACCTGGCTTTTAAGTTTTAAATGACAGGCTGCCTCTCTTGTTAGAAGCAAAAGCACCTGGTAACCTTAAGTTGAAGCCAACGCACATTTACCATTCTGAAAATCCTACAGACACTAAGAATTATGGTAAATCTGCTCTGCTTATGCTCTATACATGGAAGAACAAATCCTGGAAAACAACGCAACTTTTTACAGCAGGTTTAATAAATTTTAAGCCCACTGTTTTTTTCTACTCAGAAAAAAATATTTATTTCAAATTATTTCTGCTTATTGGCAGCATATTTGGATATCCTGGTTCTCTGGTGGATCTCTGTAAGATTAATGCCGTTTGAATGCCCACTAACACAAACATTCATTCTGCAGCCCATGGACCAAAAAGTCATTTGAACTTTCAAGCCTTATTATTGAAGTAACACATTTTGTAAGGCTATAGCTGCTGCAGATAGTCGTTCCTCTGATGGATTTGAGCAAGGTAAATTGAATACCTTCCAGAAAAGATTCACCATTCTAGATGCTATCAAGAAAGTGTGTGATTCATGAGAGAAGATCAAAATGTCTACATTAATAGGAGTTTAGAATAAGTTGATTTTAACCATCATGGATGACTTTGAGCAGTTCAATATTTCAGTAGAGGAAGTAACTGCAGAAGTGGTGGACATACCAAGAGAATTAGAACTAGAAGTGAATTGTGAAGCTATGACTGAATTGCTGTAATCACATGATGAACTTAAATATGAGTCCTTTGAGCAAAGAAAGCGTTTTTCTGAGATGTAATCTATTTCTGATGAAGATGCTGTGAACATTGGTGAAATGACAACAGAGGATTTGGAATATTACATAAACTTAGTTAATAAGGCAGTGGCAGGGTTTGAAAGGGTTGGCGCCATTTTTAAAGATGTTCAGCTGTGCATGAAATGCTATCAAACAGCATTGCAGGTTGCAGAGAAATATTTTGTGAAAAGAGGAATCAGCTGATGTGACAAATATCATCTTTGTTTTATTTTAAGACATTTCTTCAGCCACCAAAGCCTTCAACAGCCACCACCCTGATGAGTGAGCAGCTACAAATATCAAGGCAAGACCTGCAACCAGCAAAATGATTATGACTTACTGAATGTTGACATAATTGTTAGCAATTTTAAGCAATAAAATTTAAAAGATATTTACATTATTAAAGATAGATATGATGCTATTGCACATTGAATACACTACAGCATCATTTAAATATAACTTTTATATGCATGAGGGAAGAAAACATTTCTGTTACTCATTTTATTGCAATATGTGCTTTATTGTAGTGGTCTGGAACCAAACCTGCAATATCTCTGAGGTATGGCTGTATATATATACACACACACGGTATTAGTCCATTTTCATTATGTTGTTAAAGATATACCTGATACTGGGCAATTTGCAAAAGAAAGACATTTAATTAAACTTAAATGTCTTTCCCCACGTGGCTGGGGAAGCCTCACAATCATGGTAGAAGACAAGGAAGAGCAAGTCATGTCTTACATGAATGGCAGCAGGCAAAAAAAGAGAGCTTCTGCAGAGAAACCCTGCCTTATAAAACCATCAGATCTCATGAGATTTATTCACTATCACAAGAACATCATGAAAAGACCTCCTCCAATGATTCGATTACCTCCCACAACATGTGGGAATTTAAGAGGAGACTTGGGTGGGGACATAGCCAAACCATATTATTCCACCTCTGACCCCTCCCAAATCTCATGTCCTCACATTTCAAAACCAATCACACCTTCCCAACAGTCTCCCAAAGTCCTAACTCATCTCAGCATTAACTCAAAAGTCCACAGTCCCAAGTCTCATCTGAGACAAGGCAACTCCTTTCTATCTATGAGCCCTGTAAAATAAAAAGCAGGTTAATTACTTCCTAGATACAGTAGGGTACAGGCATTGGGTAACTATAGCCATTCCAAATGGGAGAAATCGGCCAAAACCAAGGGGCTACAGGTCCCATGCAAGTCCAACATCCAGGGGAGCAGTCAAATCTTAAAGCTGCAAAATGATCTCCTTTGAATTCACATCTCACATCCAAGTCAAGCTGAGGCAAGAGGTTACACTGTGCAAGTTGTTGGTGAATCTACCATTCTGAGGTCTGGAGGACAGTGGCCCTCTTCTCACAGCTCCACTAGGCCGTGCCCCAGTGGAGACTCTGTGTGGGGGCTCTGACCCCACATTTCCCTTCTGCACTGCCCTAGCAGAGATTCTCCATGAAAGCCCTCCCCCTGCCACAAACTTCTGCCTGGACATCCAGGTGTTTCCCTACATCATCTGAAATCTAAGCAGAGGTCCCCAAACCTCAATTCTTGATTTCTGTGTACCTGAAGGCTCAACACCCTGTAGAAGCTGCCAAGGCTGGGGCTGGCACCCTCTGAAGCCATGGCCTGAGCTGTACCTTGGCCCCTTTTAGTCATGGCTAGAGTGGCCTGGACATAGGGCACCAAGTCTCTAGACTGCACACAGCATGGGGACCCATGATCTGGCCCTTGAAACCATGTTTTTCTCCTAGGCCTCTGGGTGTATGATGTCAGGGAATGCCCTAAGACATTTTACCCATTGTCTTGGTGTTTAACATTCAGCTCCTCATTACTTATGCAAATTTCTGCAGCTGGCTTAAATTTCTTCTCAGAAAATGGGATTTTCTTTTCTATTGCATTGCCAGGCTGCAAGTTTTCCAAACTTTTATGCTCTGTTACCCTTTTAAAACCGAATGCCTTTAACAGCACCCAATTCACCTCTTGAACACTTTGCTGCTTAAAATTTCTTCCACCAGATACCCTAAATCATCTCTCTAAAGTTCAAAGTTCCACAGATCTCTAGGGCAGGTGCAAAATGCTGCCAGTCTCTTTGCTAAAACGTAACAAGAGTTACCTTTACTTCATTTTTCAACAAGTTTCTCATCATCTGAGACGATGTCAGCCTCAATCTTACTGCAAAAACCATTCAAAAAGTCTTCAGGAAGTTCCAAACTTTCCCACATTTTCTTGTCTTTTCCTGAACCCTCTAAACTGTTCCAACCCCTGTCTGTTACCTAGTCCATAGTCTCTTCCATATTTTCATGTATCTTTTCAACAACACCCCATTCTACTGGTACCAATTTACTGTATTACTCCGTTTTCATGCTGCTGATAAAGACCTACCTGAGACTGGGTAATTTACAAAAGAAAAAGATTTAATTGTACTTACAGTTCCACGTGCCTGGGGAAAGTTTACAATCATGGTAGAAGGCAAGGAGGAGCAAGTCACGTCTTACATGGATGGTAGCAGTCAAAAACAAGAGAGTTTATGCAGGGAAACTCTGGCTTACAAAGCCATCATATCTCATGGGACTTATGCACTATCATGAGAACAGCACAGGAAAGACCTCCCCTCATGATTCAATTACCTCCCACCCAGTGCCTCCCACAACTTGTGGGAATTCAAGATGCAATATTGGTGGAGACACAGTCAAACCATATCACACAAGCATGCACGCACACGCGCGCGCACACACACACACACACACTTACAAATATTATTCAGCCTTAAAAACATTATGATACAGGCTACAACAAAAATGATCCTTGAAAACATTATTCTAAGTAAAATAAACCAGATACAAAATGATTGTATGATTTGTAGGATTCCACTGATGTGAAGCACCTAGAATCATGAAATTATAGAGACAAAGTAGAATAGTATTTACTAGAAGCCGGGCAGGGGAGTTATTGTATTATGAATCCGAAGTTTCACTTTGGAAAGATGAAAAATTTCTGGAGATAGTAGTGATGAATGCACAAAAATGTGAATGAACTTAATGCCACTGAATTGTACATTCAACAATTATTATTATTATTTTAATTTTATTTTAGGTTCTGGGTATATTTGTAGGTCATGCAGGGTTGTTGCATATGTGCACAAGTAACCAGGTGGTTTGCGGCCTCTATTCCCCCTTTGACTATATCTGGCATTTCTCCCCATTTTATACTTCCCTACCCTCCCCACCTCCTGCTGTCCATCCCCTCGCCCCCCAAACTACCCCCAGTATGTGATGCTCCTCTCCCTGAGTCCAAACATTCTCATTGTTCAACACCTGCCTGTGAGTGAGAACATGCAGTGTTTGGTTTTCTGTTCTTGTGTCAGTTTGCTGAGAATGATGGTTTCTAGATACGTCCATGTCCATACAAAGGACATGAACTCATCGTTTTGTATGGCTGCATATTATTCCATGGTGTGTATGTCCCACATTTTTTTTGT
The DNA here is from genome assembly GCF_009761245.1 of Sapajus apella. Taxonomy (NCBI): domain Eukaryota; kingdom Metazoa; phylum Chordata; class Mammalia; order Primates; family Cebidae; genus Sapajus; species Sapajus apella. The sequence continues at coordinate 7,703,884 of NW_022437021.1, forward strand.
CCAGTCTATCATTGATGGGCATTTGAGTTGGTTCCAGGTCTTTGCTATTGCACACAGGGCTGCAATGAACATACGTGTGCATGTGTCTTTATAGTAGAATGATTTATAGTTATGTGGGTATACACCCAGTAATGGGATTGCTGGGTCAAATGAAATTTCTATTTCTAGATCCTTGAAAAATTAACACACTGTCTTCCACAATGGTTGAACTAATTTACACTCCCACCAACTGTGTAAGAGTGTTCCTATTTCTCCACATCCTCTCCAGCATCTGCTGTCTCCAGATTTTTTTGATGAATGCCATTCTAACTGGCGTGAGATGGTATCTCAATGTGGTTTTGATTTTCACTTATCTAATGACCAGTGATGATGAACATTTTTTCATATGTTTGTTGGCCTCATATATGCCTTCTTTTGAAAAGTGTCTGTCCATATGCTTCGCCCACTTTTGAATGGAGTTGTTTTTTTTCTTGTATATCTGTTTTTGTTCTTTGTAGATTCTGAATATTAGCCCTTTGTCCGATGGGTAGATTGCAGAAACTTTTTCCCATTCTGTTGGTTGCCGGTTCACTCTAATGATGGTTTCTTTTGCTGTACAGAGCTCTGAATTTTAATTAGATCCCATTTGTCTATCTTGGCTTTTGTTGCCATTGCTTTTGGTGTTTTAGTCATGAAGTCCTTACTTTTGCCTATGTCCTGGATGGTTTTGCCTATGTTTTATTCTAGTGTTTTTATGGTGTAAGTTTTAATGTTTAAATCTTTAATCCATCTGGAGTTCATTTTAGTGTAAGGTGACAGGAAGGGATCCAGTTTCTGCCGTCTGCACACTGCTAGCCAGTTTTCCCAACACCATATGTTAAACATGGAGTCCTTTCCCCATTGCTTGTTTTTGTCAAGTCTGTCAAAGATCAGATGGTTGTAGATGTGTGGTGTTGCTTCTGAGGCCTCTGTTCTGTTCCATTGGTCTACGTCTCTGTTTTGGTGCCAGTACCATGCTGTTTTGATTACTGTAGCCTTTTAGTACAGTTTGAAGTCTGGCAGTGTGTTGCCTCCAGCTTTGCTCTTTTTGTTTAGGATTGTTTTTGCTATGCAGGCTCTCTTATGATTCCATATGAAGTTTAAAGTGGTTTTTTCCAGTTCTGTGAAGGTCACTGGTAGTTTGATGAGGACAGCATTGAATCTATAAATTACTTTGGGCAGTATGGCCATTTTCACAATACTGATTCTTCCTAACCATGAGCATGGAAGGTTTTTCCATCTGTTTGTGTCCTCTCATATTTTGTTGAGCAGTGATTTATAGTTCTTCCTGAAGAGGATCCTTTACATCCTTTGTTAGTTGTATTAATTCAACAATTATTAAAGTAACAAATGCTATATATATTTTATCATAGTAAAAAAATGAAGACTCCTCAAAAAACACACACAAAGAAATAGCATTCTTACCTGAATACAGTGAATATTGTAAGTATTCTTTTTAATGGAATTAATTAGACCGCACACAACCCAAAACAGGCAAGAAATCTTCACCTAAGAGAGGTACTAATGTCTGAGCTTGTTTTATCTTCAATGGGAAGCATAGACGAGTATTTAAAATCTTTGAAGTTATACCAAAAAATCTTATAAATTCTAATAATCAACATTATATCTATAGCTACATTGTTATTTTTCAGGACATGATGTTAGTATCAAGTAAATTAAGCTACACATAAATTCAAAGTTTATAAATTTTGAAATATTTTGAGTTTAAAAAATAATTCAAAAACATACATTTTTGATATTTCTCAGTTTTCTATTTATTTTATCTGATCTATCGATAAAGAATATTAAGCCAAAAGAGAGCTTTATATTATTTTAATCCGTTTCAAAAGTGTTTAGAAACATAAAAATAACTTATCTTCTCATCTCTCTTACAGAAAACACATCTAAGCTAGTGAGAGGCCTATTCGTGACTCCTGTTATACAAGAATAGGTGGAATGATGCCAAAAGTAGATAAGAGATACGTAATACTTTTTTATAACAAGAACATATTGAAAATCAAGTCTGACAGTGACAGTAAAATGAAAATTAGATAATAAAAAGCTTTCATCTTAATATCATCCTTGTGCATCAGATCGGGCACATGTTTTACGGAAAGAACAAGAAAGATATAAGAGTGTCTACACATTCTAATGGCATGTGTAGTTAAAAAATTGACAATCTAACAAAGACTTTTGTAATATGATAGGAAATAGCTACATGAGCTAAAACAAACGTTACTCAATTATAATGTTTTAAAATAAAAAATGTGATAAATCAAATGAAACCTCCATACAAACAGAAGAAAATCTATCAGTAGATGTGAAGAAGGAGTCAAGGAGCAGACTAAGTGGGTACTCATGCAGAGAAGACAGTTGTACACTTTTAAGCAACACTTGGGCTGTATTTAATATCAGCAAATACTTAAGCAATATCTTAGCTTCTATTAGGCACTACACTGTATGGAAATATTCAAATTAAAGCAGGCATAAGAGAATGCCTAACTTTCTCAGGTTTTTTAAATCAGGAAAAGTATCTTGGTGACTAACATCTATAAATATCTATTGTAAGTCAGTCATGGAAAATAAATGGTGATGAATGCTTGAGCTTGGTCTTGATTCACTTTGAAACAGTTCACTACTTGATTCACTTTGAAACAGTTCATTAATTACCAAATACAACCAATATTTTCTAATCACTTAGTAGCTAGAAACTAGTGCCTATGTAGAATGATTTAACAGAACATTAACGTAGAATTTACACTTGTAATATCCCTTTTTCACCACGAAAATACTTATTAAAAGAAATAAAGTCAAGGTAATAAAACTGATTAAAAATCACAGGGGCATTAACTTTCCTAATTACTAGCCAGAGATCAGCATTCATAAAGTAGAACATAGTAATTCAAAAACATTTTCTCTTTGTAAGAGGGTTAAACAAACAAAAAAATAGGATATTTGGTTATACATACCTAAGAGCAGTAAAATATGGGTTATTATATTTGGGAATAAAGGTGAGTGAAGTTGTTCTACATAGAATATACTCAAAAGGATCAACCAAGAAAACAAGCACTAGAATCTTCCAGAACTATGCTGCAATCTAAGTGACTCCTGAATCTATTCAACAAAGTCAAGGCAGGAAATTGGGGAAGCAGGAATGCTTGTGGGAAAGGTGGGCAGAGAAGCAGCACCATTAAACCCTCCAGCTATGCATGAAGAGGTAGGTGCTTTGGGGAGTCACATGCCGAAAAGAGACAGTAGGCTCCATTACAATTTCCTTAGAAACTTAGGAAGTGATCTGCCATTCTTCCATTCACTGTTTCTGTGTGCAGAGATTATGCTCTGGTGGGGATGTTGATATGTTATTGAGTAGGGTTGGCCTCACTGAGATAGTGGAAAGCAGAAAAAAGCAGCTCCATTCCCACTGTTTCATACATTTACTCAGTGTAATTATAATGAGATTCGTCTACGGTGTTGTCTGTGCCAATAGTTCATTCATTTTCATTTGCTGAGTAGTATTTCTCTGTATGGATACCACAATGTGTTTATTCACGTGTGGGTGGACATTTAAAATTGTTCCCAGGTTTTGGCTATTACAAATAAAGCTGCAACAAATGTTCATGAAAACAAAAAAAAAAAAAAAAAAAAAAAGAAAACTCAAGTATCTTAAATTTTTGCTTAAAAATTCCATCTTAACAACTTTCACCTAACAATGCGGTTGGTTACCTTAGCAGATAAAGTCAGAAAAATACATTCTGTTCCTGGCTGAATTTATTAAGTTCAAACAAGTCTACAAAATGTTGCCGAACATATATTAATATAGATTAACAGGGTATTTTTTGTTTGCTTATTTGTTATTGTTGGGGACATTGTTCTTTTTTTGCTTTTCTTAAATTGAGTGACTAATCTTACCAATCAGCCACTCACTGAAACAATCCTTTCTGTGAAAAGGAATAATCCACTTTCATCTACTAACCAGACACATAAATTCCCTGTGACTTAGGCCCTTAAAAAAAATTGGCGAAAATGCTTTCTGCATATTTCTCAGAGGTACTTAAAATAGTAATGAGATAGTATCTTTAGAGCATTTGGGCTTCCCCAAGGAGAGACACAATGAGATGCAATATCAACTGAAATTACCACTCCATTATGATTTATCTTTACTGTATATAAACAGTTTACTGTTAGCACCATTTTCCTTGTAGAAACATTTTATATTACTGAAGTGCATTAGCCATGACGTTTATTTCTGCTATTTGCTTGTAAAGGGTCTGAGGCTACAAACCATAGAATTCTCAACTGTATTAGAGCAATCATCATCTTCCAGGACAACTTTCTTATTTCTTAAGTGACTTTTGTATGGAAAGCCGCTCAAAGAATGTGAACATGGGCTCCCACAGGGCAAATGAAATGCAATACAAGGTAATAGGAAAGCTAATTACCAATCTCATGAAGGCAACTGCAGATGCACTCAGCCAGCATTGTGAAAAGTATAGGGGCTAACACCAGATTCTCTTAGCCTTCGCCTTATGTGAAAGGAACCTAGGTCCCTCTTGCACCCTTTCTCAGTGTTGGTCTTCCAGAAGCTACCATATCCTTAGTCAGGTGGGCTGTACGAACAAGAGTCATACTTATTGATATCTCATTTTCAGGGCCCGGAATAAAATAGTGTCCATCTTATGTGGTGAACAGATCTAGCGTCCTGGTTCTGCCTTCTCAGGTCTCAGCACTGCCAATAGACAAGAAGCTCATATACCTCCCTTCCTAGCATATTCCAACAGCCTCCAGCTGCCACCTGTCTGGTTCTCCAGAATATGAACTATTCTCTGCTTCAAATCCATCCAGTTAATTTGTCTGAGATACAACCGCCATGCCTAAATCTTGGGGCCCTCTGATATTTAAGTCAAGGCATTATAATGCAGCAGTTACAAACACTGGGGCAAAGGCTGAAAGATCTGACTGTAAATCTTTGGCTGTACTTTACCACCTGCGGAATTCTTTTTTTTTTTTCCCCATTTATTTATTTTATTGCATTTTAGGTTTTGGGGTACATGTGAAGAACATGCAAAATTGTTGCATAGGAACACACGTGGCAGTGTGATTTGCTGCCTTCCTCCCCATCACCTACATCTGGCATTTCTCCCCTTGCTATCTCTCCCCAGCTCCCCACCCCCCACTCTCCCTCCCCTATTTCCCCCCAACTGACCCCAGTGTGTAGTGCTCCCCTCCCTGCGTCCATGTGTTCTCATTGTTCAACACCCACCTATGAGTGAGAACATGCGGAATTCTTAAGAAAATTGCTTCTCGCAGACTCAGCCCTTCCTCTCTAAATAGAGAGAAATGTTATTTCCCTCTAAGGACTGTTTTTGGGAATAAAGGAGAAAACGTGGACAAAGTATTGAGCCTAGGATCTATTGCTCAGTTAGTCTGAAACAAGTGGCACTTGCTATTGTTACATCATTTGGCTTCATCCTAGCCATGACGATCACATCATCTACCTTTGCACAACAATAATAACAATTCTGTTGAATGCTTCTTAGGTACTGAGTCCTAGCATAAGTTCATTACATATGTCAATTCATTAATTATCAAAATGCTCACATAAAAATGGATATGATAGTTTATCTCCATTTTACTGACAATGGAAATGTGGTATGGAATGATAACATGATACCTAAGGTCACGGCAGTATAGAGTGAAACCGAGACTCTATTTCAGGTAAGTCTGGCTCCTGAATCTGTTTGTAGCCACTATGCTATGCAGTTTCCCTCGTCCAATTTCCTTGTTATTTTCTCCATTGGACCTGTGCACTTCTATTTCTCTTTCTTGAAATTTCCTGACTTTCAATCTCTGGTTTTCTATATCTTATTCATTTCTCACACTTCAAAATAGCCCCTTTTTATTTTTTCAGAAAAATTCCTCTGCAGTATTCCAGTTCTCACTGATTTTTTCTGAACACCTGTAGTTTGGTGTTCCATAATGTAGCACTTAATTACTCATTGCATCAAACTGTGTGTGTGTGTGTGTGTTCTCATTCATGTAATTTTCTTTTCCCTAGGGACCTTTCAGCACATTGAAAGCTAGGACTTCCTTATCCCTCCCATGAAGAGAACAGTATTGAGTTTATTTCAATAAACTCTGAGTAAGTGGAGACTGTTATATGCATGTAATCATCATATAAGTAATATCACCTTGCCTTTATGAAGTTTACACATGCTATTTCATTTGAATTTGCATTTTATTATTCATGCACAAAATTATCCAATTAGGTTTTCATGGGGTCTTAGCTTAAGATTCGTATTACCAGGCTTGAATGGAAAACAAGTTGAGTATCTCTCTAGAACCCTCAAGCTCAGGCAAATCCTAAGTCTTCCTCAGGAGAATGAGAAGTTGTGACAGGAAAAAATTTTTATAATGTCTGGCCATACTATAGAATATTTAATTATGTCTATTTTATTTAAGACATTTTGAAAACACAATTTCCTAAAGAGACAATTTTCTTAAGAGTCACATGTAAGTAGTTCTTACTATCAAGCAATTTCCTCTGACATTTTCCTTAAAATGTCCCATATTTTCCCTTTCATCAAATGGCTCCTTGTTGTAACTTTTGGTGTTGTGCATTTCCTTCACCAATCCTCTATGATTATAGTCTTCAAATGTGGCTAGCCAGTTATGGGGTCTATCCACCTTTCAACCAACCTCGGTCCATGTTAGGCATAACTGGGTCTTTTCTTCTTGTTTAGTTTTAATAATGATGATGAGTTGCCTCTAACGGCTGGCAAAATTTTATTCTCACTAATATCTGTCTTCTAAAATCAAAATAAGTTAATGTTTATATCACTTTGGCAGCCTTTCTGGTTTTCAAATAAATTGTGCTAAATATAAATCCATGTTTACTGGGAGACCTCCCACAGGGTTGCAGATATTTTGATTATCTTTTAAATTAGAACAAAGCAGACTTAGATATTGAGCTTTCAATAAAAACCCAATTCTCTATAAAAATGCTGCATAAAGTCAATTTGATTTTTATGTTCCCACAAATCAAAGATCTCAGACACATGACCTTCCCTTTAAACTTTATAATGGGGGCAGACAAGATTCTGAAGAAGGGGCAACTTATGAAATGTGCTCCCCTGTCTTCTATACAGAAAATAGAGTCAGATTAAAAGTAGTTGAGGTAACACTTCTGCAAAACTATAAGCTATATCCCAGTTTTACACAAAAGCTAATAAAAGAATTTCATACACTTTGGTCATTTAGTTCCTAAAATACAGGAGGACTGGGATAAGACTGTTTAGATTATTGTTTTAGTAATAACACATCCCTACACGCTTTGTAAGGATGATCTTTTCTACCTTGGGATCAAATTAATTCTTATTAAAGATGTTTGATGTATTTTTTAAAGGTTCCCTCTCCTCAGCATGGACAAGCCCCAGTCCATGGTAAAGCTGTATTTAGAGATGTGTCTTCTCTCTCATTCATTTCACCTCCTTTATTCTTCATGATGCTATTTCTAACCCTCAAGGATCAGAACAAGGAGAAATAGAAGATTCGCAAAGATGAGCAAAGTTTCATGGAGCTGACATGGTTGTCAATTGCATCACAGGCAGATATGACATATGCTCAGTCTCTAATTCCTTCCTGGGGTTCATCTGGGGTTTCCAAGGAACACTTCCTCTGGCTCATCTTCCATATTACCATTTCCTTACGATGGTCAATGTCTCCTTCAGAAAGCTGCTTTCCTCCACCTTGGCTTCCTACTCCTTTCCTGGGTAACTTCTGTTCCAGCCATTCTCCAGGAGTATTTTTTTTTTTTTGGACGACAAATAGGGCACAGTCAGCTTCCTAACATAACTCTCTCATATAGTCTCCAGGATAAAGGGACCCTCAGCCACCTTTCAATTGGGAAGCAGATTCTCCCCCTTCACTCTGTGGCCAGGAAAACCACTCCAGCAGTCTTTTGTGTTTCAATTTCTCTTGGCGAAAATCAACACTAATCTCTGTCTAACCCCCTAACTGTTAGAAATATATGTTAAAGTTTCCAAGAGGTTCACTTAAAACTTCTTCCACAGCCATAAAAAACAATGAGTTCGTGTCCTTTGAAGGGACATGGATGAACCTGCAAACCATCATTCTCAGCAAACTGACACAAGAACAGAAAATCAAACACTGCATGTTCTCACTCATAGATGGGTGTTGAACAATGAGAACACATGGACACAGGGAGGGGAGCATTGCACACTGGGGTCTGTCAGGGCAAAATAGGGGAGAGACAGCAGCAGGTGGGGAGCTGGGGAGAGATAGCATGGGGAGAAATGCCAGATATAGGTGATGGGGAGGAAGGCAGCAAATCACACTATGCAACAATCTTGCATGTTCTTCACATGTACCCCAAAACCTAAAATGCAATAAAAAATAATAATTTTAAAAAAAGCTTTTTCCTTACTTAAGGTGAGGGAGAAGTCTACACAGTACTTTACCATGAGAAATTCAAGGACATATAATTCCCTGAATCATGAATTCCTCATTATAAGACTTAAGAATCTCCTTACTTACCCAAATCTATTTTTTGTCTTAATGCCACTGGTACTTATTTTATAATCTCCCAGGATATAAAGTACAGAACATGGAATGGTAGCTAACAGCACATGCTCTGGAGCCAGTGGCCTGGGTTTGAATCCCAGCTTTCCCAGATAGCTGTATAATAACCACGAGGAAGTTACTTAAACTCTTTATGCCTAATATTTAATCTGTGAATGGAAATAATAGTAAATAATAGTATTGTACCTCATCAAATCATTTGAAGGATTAATAAAATTAGAGGTCTTAGCAGGGTGCCTGGCATGTAATGCACACTGAAAATGTTAGCTATTAGCCATGTAAGACTCTGACAACTACTGTATTGTCCTCCACCTTTGAAAACTTAGTCCAACTAGAAAGAGAGAAGCCCATTTTAACACCCTGTTATGTTAGGTTGCTTGGGTAGTGCACATTTATTTTCATTTCTTCCTGGCTTCCCAAATGTTTTACTTCCCGTCTTCCCAAATGTTGTACTTTGTGGTTTAAAGAAATGTAAATCAATGAAATTTCCTAAAACTGAGCATTAATTTTAATTTTGGATTTAATGGAAACCACACTGACAAGGGAAATATAATGATATATTATTCTCATCTAACAAAACAGTAATACCGCTTTATCGAGTTACTTAAATGTTTAATGTATTGAGTATATAAGGAGAATCTCTTTCCATAATGATCCATGCATAGAGGAGGGGGCACTAAAGGTAAAAAATAGTATTCAAATAATGTCCTGAATTTATCCAGCGATCAATACACAAGAATTATTCAACTTAGGGGTTATCAAACTTTAGCAGGTATAAGAAATACCTAATGATTAAATGCAGGTTCTGCGCCTGTCCCAAGAAATAACAGGGATACAGAGAGAACAGGAATCTGCTGTGGAACAATCACCAAAATGAAGTGGGCTGCAAGGAGGGCTCGGACCACACTCTTGGAAACACTCGACCAAATGTGAACATGAATGCTTTCACCTTGATGAGCCACTTAGCCACAGACATGATACAATGAGGATCTTATTTTATGTGTATCAGGGTCTGTATTATAGAGCCAATTCTCACTCCCTTAGGGATTCCTGTCACTTTCAGAATAAAAGGAATATTTAATTTTTAATAAGGTACCAAATGTAACAATAGTGATTTAGTGACACAGAGAAGTAGAAAAAACAGAGAGATGAGAAAATATGTTAAACTAGTTATGTGTTAATATCCATTACAAAAATATCAGCAAATTAACATGAAAAAGAGAACAAATAGAAATTAACATATTGTGCACACAGCAAAAGGAATGGCTGATAAATATAAAAAGATGTTCAACTCCATTATTAATGAAATAAATGCAGACTGAGTTAATGAGGTATCACATTTTATCCATCAAACTGGGAAAGCAAAAACATTCTTGGTAATACTTTCATAATGATAAAAAGATGGACTAAAGTGCTTTCTCACATACTTTTCATATTTATGAATTTATTTTAAATTGACAAAGTTGTATATAACTTATTGTGTAGAATATATTTTAAAGTATATATACATTGTGAAATTGTTAAATCTAGCTTAAATTGGAAAGAAATTGCTACACTTTCTTAATGAAGATATAGCAACACGTATAAAACTTTATATGTGCTCAATTCTAATATTGCTAAACAACTACATGTCTAGGACTTTAACCCAAATAACTGTCTAAAGTACAAAGATGTTAACAATGTTCATCAATTAAATTTTATACTAAAAAACAAAACAATTCAAATGCCCAACATTAGGAATTTATTAAAAATTGTACTATTAATAGAATCAGATATACATACTAAATACTATGCTGTATAATTATTACGTTCAAAAAATACCTACAAAAATACTTCAGTGCCAAACAAGTTACAAAAGATTATGCATAGTATTGTTTCATTTTTCTAAAGTAAAACTGGTCAAAAATGATAGAAAAAACCTGAGGTTTTTACATCAAAATGTTAATTATATATACTTGCAGATAAAAATGGATTTTAAATAATCTTTTACCTTTTTTATTGCCTGAATTTATTATCAGAAAGTATTACATTGGTACAAAAGTAATTGCTGTTTTGCCATTACTCAATGGCAAATAATACTATCATGTTAACTTGAAAAATATAAAATATATTAATTACATTTAACACAGATTTATATGTGAATTGTGCGAAACTCGAAATACTTTATTCAGTAGCATGGCACTATGGCCTTCCTATGGGACTAAAAAGAACTATATGTTATCTGGGCTTATATTTTTCTTTTCTTAACTACTTCCTTAGAGATCCGGCTTTGTAGAAACAACTGGGATTTTATATAAAAATCAAAATTGAGTGCAAAGACATAATATGACCTGTACTTTTAAAAGTACCATATAACTTTCTTATGAAGGAAACATTCTGATCGTTGAGGCACTTTCAGTATATTTTCTTCACTGCTTCAGAAATTTTTCACTTAAGATAACTCTACCTTGAACAACACAATAACTTTAAAAAAATACCGTTTTGGGATTTGTACTCTTCCAGTGTTGTAAGAAGACAAACGTTGAAAAATAGACCAAAAACAAACAAACCAAAATTACCCATCTCAATTTTTTCTGTATTCATAGATTCCTGAGGAGCTGATTTCTGATTATTTAGAAATATCTTGAACATCAATATTATTTGTTTCCTCTAGTGTTTTCCCAAAATAAATTATGTTTTTTTTTTGTTTTTGTTTTTGTTTTTTTGTTTTTGTTTTTGTTTTTTTGAGACGGAGTTTCACTCATGTTACCCAGGCTGGAGTGCAATGGCACGATCTCGGCTCACCGCAACCTCCGCCTCCTGGGTTCAGGCAATTCTCCTGCCTCAGCCTCCTGAGCAGCTGGGATTACAGGCACGCGCCACCATGCCCAGCTAATTTTTTGTAGCTTTAGTAGAAACGGGGTTTCACCGTGTTGACCAGGATGGTCTCGATCTCTTGACCTTGTGATCCACCCGCCTCGGCCTCCCAAAGTGCTGGGATTACAGGCTTGAGCCACCGCGCCCGGCTATAAATTATGTTTTAAAGTAAACATATACTTTGACACAATCTCTATTTGAGCCAGAGAATGTTTTCTCTTTGGCTAATTTATAAGCTATTCTGTTTTCCAGAAATGATCAGGTACAGTTGGGAGTCATGATCATTATCATTATTGAAGTTCTTTGTCTTTGTAGACTGCTTTGCAATTTACAAAAGATTTGCACACATACTGTATTATTTTCATTTTTATTCTCTGACATCCCTGTGAGGTAGGCAGAGCAGGTATCATTTTCCTGTGAGAAATCTGAGTTGCAAAAGTTAAAGCTATCTGTGTGAGATCTATTTATCATGTTACCATCTCAGTATACTAATGATGATTTTATGGCCTAAAAGTTTTCATGTGGATCACATAGTGTATAATTTAAAGAAGATAAATAGCTTAGTTTCAGAAAAGGTTGATAAATAATATGTGTACTCTGAATCTGTAGAAGGATGTGAATAATGGAGTCTTTATATGTTCCAAAAAAAAAAAAGGTCCACACACACACACAAACACACACACACACACACACACACACAAATACTATAAATCAAAAATCTGCAGAAAAAAGAAGAAAAAAATCTAGCAATGACACATAAAATTCCGATACTTCTTTTTCAATAACTAATGATATTCTCTTAATGGATATTCTAAGTTTCTTGACATGAAGAAGTTCCAAAGTATAGTATTTGTAAGACGGTAGAGATTAATAAAGCAGAAACTCAACAATCTATGTTGAGAGTACTTTGTGTATTGACTAGAGACTGATTTTAACCCAAAATATTAGTTCACTTCCCAGTAGTCTCAAGACTGTGTAATTCAGTATTTCTCAAAGTATATCCCATGGCCATGGTTTACTCAGCCATCAAAAAGTTCCTCCTAAAGTCAGATTTGAGAAACACCTTTTTTCCAAAAATATACTTGGAAAACACAGTATACGGCACTGTTATCTTTGATATTTATAAGAAAAATTGGCATATTATTACATTTCATGTAATAATATGTTAAAAAAAAAACCTGAAAAGTCAAGCTTCTCAATTCCCTCCATGAAGTTCATCTTATTAAAAAAAAAAAAATCTTTTAAAATTTCATGAAACCACAATACCAATGTTAGTCAAGTCATTTTTTGCCATAAACTCAAACCACTCAAACCAATAGAATTGCCATAGACAATCTGAAGATACTGATTTACAATATATCGCTGATGCATCTGTAATACATCTGATCATTAGAGGGAGTCTTGACACATTCAGAATAATGTGCTTGCCATTGCAGTATACCTTCTTGAGTCCTCCACAGTCTTCAGCATGTAGCTGACACACATTAAAATACATATCTGGCATAAAATACATTTTATTCTATCATAAATACTATGTGTTATACATTTTTAATTTTTTTAGATTATTGGAGTTTCAACACAGTACTCTAAAATTTGTAGTCTCAGTCACTTAAACAAAGGAGGTATAGACAGGCTACTAAGTGTTATTGTTTACTCATTCTGTCCTATATCAAACTCGCTAAGATATTAAGAAAGAAGTAGCATCCATTACATTGGGAATAAAAAAAAAAGTTACTTTTTAAGCATTTAAAGAATACTTTACTCAATCTTTAAAATTTTTTTTAAGTTAAGAAAATTTAAACTAAAACCCATGGCCTGGTTTCTTCCTTCCTTAAAGGAATGCTCTTGAATGGACAACAGTGATCAATTATGGCTAACCAACACTGTTAGAATTTTTTAATGAAAGAAAAAAATTGGCAGAAATTGGTTTCTTTGAGATATGAGATTAAGAAGAATTATAAAAATAAGAAGTTTGAAAGTTAGTCCAGGGATAAATTATTTTGATCGTTTATGTATATTCACACATATATATTATATACATATATTCACAGCAATAGCTATATCTGCATGATATAACAGAGTATATCCACGAAACCATTTCAGAAAATGAACTACTTCTGTTCATAATAATTCTACCAACATGCCCTTAAGTTTAAAAACCTTTTTATCTTCTCCTTGGTGCTACTCACAGCTGTGACAGCCAGCTCATCACCAAAAACAGGCTGTCAGGCACCTCCTTAAGCCTAAGAGATTAAGAACAAAATGCCAAGAAGTTTCCTTGACATCTGTCATATTGACACACCAAAATTAAATACAGCTGGATAAAATTAAAAAAAAAAATTGTCTCTAAAGTCCTTTTCTTCAGGAGAGTGATGCATCAATTATAACGCTAAACATTGGTATGGGAGCAATAAAAAGCATAACACTACCCAGTCAGTCCTGGCATTTTCTGAACAGGTAGACACAATGAGAGCAAGGTTTTCTGAGCTGATAATACTCCCAATATTTTCATCAAGGTCTTTAAAGTTATCAAGAACTGAAAAAAAACGTCCATTAGTCACCAGCAAGATCCTTTAATGCATTTGGTCCTAAATAAAAGGAACACAAGTCTTTATTGACCTACACCTACAACCCTTCAATTCTCTCCACATTTACCTGCAGATAACATTGTAAAAATCATAATCACCCATTTTTGAGACAAGGTGATATGCTTCTCTATTTTCTCTTTATCTGAGTTTTGACGAATTGCTTATTCTCACTAAGCCTCAGTGTTCTCAGTTATAAATGAAGGGAAACTGATTTCACGGGGTTGTTATATGGATAAATATTATATACGTGAAGGGCTTAACACATTTACTGGTTTAGGTTAACTAATGTTATTTCACTGTTTCTGCAATTTTGTATATGCTTTCACTCATGGGTCATCAGTATGCTTTTTCCTAAACTTTTCTCCCTTGTACCCCATCACCACAATTAACATTTCTGTATAGGACAGAGTTAATACAAAGCTAGACTGGGAATTATCATTTCTTATTTCCGGAGATGCCTGGATGCCTGACTTTGAAATTTTTCAATATAAGAATAGTGGAATTTATGATGTGCTGTTTAAAGTCCAAAACTCCCTAGCTACCTGCAGTACAAATTTGTTTACTGATGCTTTCCAACCAACATAACCTGTTAGACAGCCCAGCTTTACCAGGAGCCAGAGGGACGTGACATATCCTCCTGGTAACTTCCACTTTGAGCTCACTTGAATCCAAGAGTTATTGGGCAGATCACGGTGGTTCCTTCTGGAGGCAAAGTCCATCCATGTGTGACTAAGGACCTGGCAGGAGTTTGCATTTGGTTGTTGAATCAGCCTTCTTGTGCTTGCCTGTATGCTCCTTCTCTTGCCACATCATGTATTCGTGTTAAAACGAAAGCCTTATATAAATATATTCCATGGAGTCTTATAAATCCTTACAAATATCCCAAATTTCCAGACTACCTAGGTACAATTTCAATGAATTGCTATCTTTATCACCTTTGGCAACTTACTCATCCGCTGTCTCAGTTTCCTCACCTACAAAATAGTAATAACTTTCATACTTATCTCATATGCTGTTAAGTAAATTAAATGAGAAAATATATGAAAAGCATTTAGTGCTGGAAAATTATGAGTACTAAGTGAACATTAACTATCATTATCATCATGATTAAATATTTGTGTATTGTTCCTATGAAATACATTTACCTCTTAAGGGCAGGTGAAATATCTTAGTCATCTTGGTATCATCAGTTTCTAGCACAATGCTTAGCACAAAGCAAACTATTTATTATACTTTTTACATTGAATTAACAGAACCATGGACAATTTCAAGATATTGATTTACAGTACAACACTGATGGATCTGTAATACATTTGAGCAACATGCAGAGTAATTTGCTTGCCATCACAGTATATCTTCTTGAGGACTCCATAGTCTTGAGGATAGCTGACATGCATGCACTTTATTTTAATTGTTTGTCCTCTTGCCCCCTACCTAAACTCACAACTAGGTTATTCAAAATAATATCACTTTCCCTCTATCTTCCCTTCCTTCCACAGGTATTTGCTCAGTGACCTCTACAAAAAAAAAAAAAAAAAAAAAGGAAGAAGAAGCTGAAGTTGGTCCTGGGGCTCAGAATTACTTACATCTTCCGAAGTTTACATTTTCCTCACCATAAGAAACAAGCAAGTCTACCTTTCAAGTATACTGTGACAAGTGGTGTAGACACCATGGGATCATGGTGACAGGGTTCAGTCCATAGGGTTCAATCATGATGAGTTCTTGTAGAGATTTGGGTGGCAATAGCCAGGACAGATTTGGTGGAAGGCAGATTATAATGGAACTAGGAATGACTGGGAGACAAGCAGAACCAAGGAATGCTATATCAGAAAACTAGGATATGAACATGGCTCAAAGTTTACTAGAGAGAGAAGATAAAGCCAAGGCACAATAATGTGAATTTGTAAAAAGTGAGACATAGCTTGCTTCGATTCATGGTGAAATGGAAGTAAAGAGAGAAAAGATGGAGAATGTTTGATGGAGTGTGTCCTCTGAGGAGGTAGAGTAACTTGGCATCAGCACCACACTAATAATGCTCTGCATAAGGTCTGATTAAGTGGCAAGGCCCCAGTTGTCTGCAAGAATGTGAAATTCATAGACGCATTAATGGATCACTGGAGCAGTGGCAACCTCTGGACAAGATGGTGGGAATGGACGGCGCCCAGTGAAGGTAATATAGGTTTCATTGTCTGTAGAGAAATGTTATTTAATAATAATACCTACTAGAAGCCAGTTCGATTTTTATCATCTTCTTCCACTGGTAATTCTAAACAATGTTAGTGATAAAGTATTTCTTATCAAGAAAATCTTTGGATGATCCAAGTTCTAAATCAATGCAGCCCAACAAACTTTGTGCAGTAATGGAAATGTTCTACATCTATGAGGTCTTATACAGCAGTTACTAGCCACACGAGCTATATAGCATGTATAACATGACTAATGTAACTGAAGAATTAAAAATTTTTTATTTTCTTTACATAAGTTTTAACATCCTTAGTTTTAAGTATTGACAAATTTAAATTTAATATAAGTGGCTACATGTAGCCAATGACTGTCATATCAGGCAGCACAGTTCTAAAAAACTGCTGTGGTTACCACTGTATCTTAACAATAAAGAAATTTTTAATACACATATTACTTTACACATAATTTAACATATAATATACACATATACACATATAAATATATAGGCACATACATTTTAAATTAGCACATTTTTACTAATCTTCCACTAAACACTATATAGTACATGGAAGTTAATTCAAATAACTCTTACTTATACAGCTGATATCCAATACTCACACAGCCAGCTACACAATAATTGTTTTGAGAGTAAGTTCATAATATTTTGCAATCATCATAGTTTTTTTTTTTTTTTCCTGTGCGTTTGTGTCTCTGTGGTACTACCTGGATCTGCATTTAAATGATAAATTAGAAGTAAACACTAATAACACAAAAATTATGAAAATGAAGAGCATGATTTACCTTAATTCTACAACCACGTGTAAATCTTTAGACTCTTTATTAATTAAAGATTTAGAAACTTGCAGAAGTTAAAACTAGAAACAGAAATTGCAAATGTTTTAATTCATTACTATAACTAATAGTTTTTGAAAAAATTGTATTGTAAGTCCAATACATTAACGTAATTTAAAAGTATTAACATGTTACTTTCTTTTTTATACTATATCATTTATTTTACCTATTTTTCTGGCAGATTATACATAAAAGTTCAATAATTTTTAACTGTTTTGTATTACTTTTATGGCCATTATTATCATTTATTTCATTCCATGGCTATTACTGAAAACAGTTTTATTATAGAGAAAAATGTTAAAAATGAACTGTCAAATATTCTAAGTACTTCACCATACTAGAGACATTTTAACAATGCATATACAATCTTTATAGAATATGTTTATTCCCAGGCAAAACTGTAGGAAATACTCACATTAGTGTTATGTATAGTTCCAATCCAACAGAAAGTCAAAGAGGATTTCATGACTCCTAAACCAAGAAGCAAATCGTTGATGTAGCCAGACAGCAATGTGCTCCCTACCAGTATGTCATAAAGCCTTGGGGGGCAGAAAGCCTGCTGGTGTGGGGTGTGGTGCAGGCTGAGGATTCACTTGGTCTACCTCTCAGGTAGTTCCTTTTCCTCTCTGGATTTCTTTTATCATCCTTACAAAATGGAAATAAGGAGCATATTGTATGATGACTAAGTCATTTAATATATACAAAATGTCTTAGACAGTAGGTGTCACAGAAATGGTGGCTATATTTTTGTTGTATAAAGCAATGTAGCTTCCAAAGTATTTGTATCAGCCTGTTGGTTATTAACATATTTGAACATCTACCTTTATTGAAAAACCCACTTTTAAATAATAATCATTACTTCTACCATTATTTTCTTTTGAAAACTATTTGAAATGTAATTAAAAAGTAGTATCTTCTGCCACACAAACAAAATGGAAATTAAAAACAATAAAACTAAAATCCAATTCATTGGACTTAAGATGCTGATGACTAAAAGGAAATTTTTGAATTTTTATTTAAAAAATCTTAGGTAAGTGTGTTTTCTTTTATTTTTTTAGATGGAGTTCTTTCTCTGTTGCCCAGGCTGGAGTGCAGTAGTGCAATCTCAGCTCACTTCAACCTATGCTTCCTGAGTTAGAGTGAGTGATTCTCCTGTCTCAGCCTACCAAGGAGCTGGGATTACAGGTAAGTGTATAATTTTCATTAAGTCTTCATTTCTAAACGGATAAAGGTGCACCTGACAGTGTCATTTTATAATCACTGATTTGTGAGATCTCTTATGTGCTTTATGAAGAGCATTAGTTGAATTTTTCTAGTAACACTATATCTGCTCCATTTTTTAAAAAAATGTTTAGATTAAAAAAAGGTGCCATACAGGTCAAAGGAACTGAATCCACTTGGGAATAAACCTTTCTACCCATATAAGCATGTTAGATAAACAAACAATATAGAAACTCATTTAAAACATGTATTTTTAATTATGTAATTTTAATTGATTTGTATGTCTTAGTAACTTTCCATGCCAGGATTATCAAACAAGGCTAGTTGGTTCTGCCTGAGTTGTTAGCTTGCTTGATTGAAGTAACTGGACAGACCCAGGTGCTAGGTTTTATGCTCCTAAATCTAATTTTGAATTCGCTTCACTTGAATTCCCCAAACCAGACACATGCTTTTGACTTATAGAAGGAAACAGTAAATTTAGTACAGAAAAGACATGCAAAAGCATATCAGAGTCAGAGGTGAGAGTCCTTTGGGTAATTTTATGGTTATTGATTTATTTTGACTATGAGGAAGAACAGAGGAAAGTAAAGCAAATTAATATTTCAATAACTCATACTTAAAAGTGGTATTTTTTGCCAGAAAGGTAGTTTAGAGAAGAAACTCTTCCAGAATCTTATAAACTGGCCAAATAGAGATAAGAGGGAATAACATTTTTACCTTGAAGCTGATGATACTTCCTTTCCCTTGGCTTCAAATTTTAATTTTTAAAAAATACTGATGGCTGTAACTGACCTTTTCAAAGGTTCTGATGTAATTTTTCTATCGCAGAGCCTAAGAAGGCATCAATAATTTTTAGTGTCCCTAGATAATCCTGACATGCAGCAAGGGCAGAAAAACACTATACGTGATACTAAAGATGACAGTGGCTATTTGAGATCAGGCAGGCCAAGGGGCTGGCCCAGTGCTTAAAACATAAGAAGAACTCAAAGTGTTATACCCTTTTACTCTTTCATTAAACTCAATCTAATGATGATGAATTAACAGATATAATTGGCTTATAAGATCAAAAAAGTATATATGATGAAACAATCTTACTTTGACCTAGAGATGACTGGAAATGCACAAAAGAATTCTCCACAGTTAAACTTTCTTTAATGTCAGATTTGTCATCTTTGTCACCATCATCATCGCCATTATCACTGACCTCATCTTATCTCTGCAGACCTCTTCCTGCAGGAAACTCTAAAGTAATGAATGGAGAATGTTGGTCAGAAGACTGAAGGGACAAATTTGGCAGTTCTTAATGAGAACTCGAAGCTTTATGACTTTCCACTGAAAAATTTTAACCTTGCTCACATTTCAGTTAACAACTGAAATAATTAAAAAGTAACAAATAGCTTGCTGGTATGCTTTGGAATGGAATTTTCAAGGTAAGGCCAAACGAATTTAATTGAACAACATTGAAAGTATGAGAGCAGGGGGCACGTCATATTATGGCCGTATTTTTTTTCTTGTGAAAAACTCTTATATATACCACATTATAAAACTCAGAACAGAACATTTTGTTTTTATTTAACCTATACTGGGCACACTTTTACTATCTGTTGAACCACATTTTTCCTTGTAATTTCTGAAAGAAGATGAATTTTGAAAGAGTTGTATTTAAGATTTTATCTCCTATGTGTAAATAAAGCTAAAGGGCCTAGAAACTATGGAGATTATCTCACTAACTGATAAAGTGGCTATATTACTTAAGATAGTGCTGAATGGAGACAGAAAAGACATAGGCAGACCTGGTACCTAATTCTGACTTAGTACTCCGAGGAGGAGATGAACTAGTCTGAGATTTAGTCATTTTAGCTTTAAAATGGGAATATGAATAATCATGTCATAAAACCATTGTTAAGATTTTGAGTTTACCATGTGGTGGTATTCAAAAAAGTTTGATCTTCAAAAAAGTCAGAGTTCATTTTCAGTCTGCATGTGAAAGAGGGTTCATCCAGTTTCTTTCTGGTCTAAGATTAGTTGTTCCTTGATTGTGCTTTGCTGTTCTCAAATGTAGAAAACTTCTTACAGACACAAAATAATTCACGCTATTGTATATCAAGCCTATGAGACTTTCAAAAGTCTGCTGACAAATGATACATTTTCCATCATTTTTTAACAGTAGTTGAAAAAAGGCAAAGTATTCATGATCAATCTTAAGAAAATGTTACCAAACTCAAACTGTAAAAACTTTTCTGGAATACTTTTAAAGTTTCAAAGTGTTATTTTACATTTATATGCCAACTATGAAATAAAACATCACGAT
Organism: Sapajus apella; assembly: GCF_009761245.1. Classification (NCBI taxonomy): domain Eukaryota; kingdom Metazoa; phylum Chordata; class Mammalia; order Primates; family Cebidae; genus Sapajus; species Sapajus apella. Next base: position 7,724,512 of record NW_022437021.1, read on the forward strand.
AGCAAACATTCAAAACTTATTTTTCAACAGTTACATAGATAATGAGTATGATAATTTGAATAAAAATGTTATCACTGCCAAAAATAGCATAAGTATGATATAGTCAATTTAGTCAATATAGCACCAACATTGTGGCTAAAAAGCCATCACAATTTAAACATTTTCAGATTTCTCCCCATTGAGCAAATTACTTGAACTTATACAATTGGGTGTCATACTGAGTAATGGGTCTTTTGATTAGTGATTGAATATAACCAGAGAAATAATCAATTACAGTAAGTAAGCATAACAACACAGAATGCAGGTTTTTGAAAGAATAACAGAAATTTAGAAAATTTTCTTATTTGGGTAATACTGAATTTGGAAGAGGTGTATCAGAATTATATTGGCTTAACCCCACTGCTATCATACTATAGTTTTCTCTATAAATGATACATGGTCCTGTATTAGATTCCTATGACTGCTGTAACAGATTACCAAACTTGTTGGCTTAAACCAAAATTTATTCTGTCATATTTCTGGAGGCCAGAGTCTAAAACAGTATCCCTTGGCCAAAATCAAATTATCAGATGGATTACACCCTTTTAGAAGCTCTAGTGGAGAATTTGTCCCTTGCCTCTTCCAGCTTGTGATGGCTGCTAGAATTCTTTATCACCTGGCACGTTACCTAATTTTCAAGGTCACTATCTTCAAATCTCTCTGTTCCATGCTCTCCTGTCCCCTTCTCTGTGTAGTCAAAGCCACCTGTTCCTCCCTCTTATAAATACACATGTGATTGCATTTCAGGCCACTCAGAAAATCAGGATAACATCTCCATCTCAAAATTCTTAATCATATCTACACTATGTTTGCCATATAAGGTAATATTTACATGTTCTGGACAACAGATTTTATATCTCTGGGGCCATTATTCAACTTACTATATAATGTTCTAATGGAATTTAGGTAATTTAAAGTTCTCGTAAAACATATCTCCCAATAATTACCCCAAATGTAGTTGCTAGAAGAAGGATAGATAAGAACATACGCTGGTAAACAAATTAGAAATAAATACTATGGGTATATGTTACTAACCTTTATGAAAATGGAGTCTCTCCCCTACAACCCAGCCTAATTGGTGAGAAAGGCTTTATAATTTTATAACTAAAGCTTAGTATTTGAACATTTAAAATGGATTTTAGATCGAATTGATTTCATTATATTTCAAAGCTATGCAAGAAATACTTGTAGGTTACTTACTTTCTCAGAGGATTCATCAAGACTCAAAACATCCTGTATGAAATTCTAAGCAACAAATATAGAAATGGAGACCCACTTTCGAATTCTTTTTACTTGGAGCAGGAGATACAGAATACTATTATAATGAAACAACCTTGCATTTTCCAAGTTTTTAAATTAAGGAGTAATATGTGTTTTAATAACCATACCTGTCATAAATCATAAACATTTTGAACCATAGACATCACAAATACCTTACTCAAGAGTTACAGTCTTTACTTTCTGTCTCAATTAAAAAAACAAATACCACAGCTGGGCCTGGTGGCTTACGCCTATAATCCCAACACTTTTGGAGGCTAAGGTGGGCAGATCACCTGAATCCAGGAGTTCAAGACTAGCTTGGGGAACGTGGCGAAACCCCATTTTTACTAAAAATACAAAAAAAAAAGAATTAGCTGGGCGTGGTGGCATGTGCCTGTAGTCACAGCTACTCAGGAGACTGAGGTGGAAGAATCTCCTGAGCCCAGGAACTCAAAGCTGCAGTAAGCCAAGATTGTGCCACTGCTCCCGTCTTAGCAATTGGAGTGAGAGTCTTGTTAAAAAAAAAAAAAAAAAAATCCCTGTTGACCTTTAAATGTGTGCTTAATTAATGCTCATTAATAATGCTGACTTCACTTTAATGACAAAATCTTGATCCTCTCTTCAAAAACTGAACATGTGTATAGCAGGCTAAACACTACAAAGAACTATCATTTCATTCTAAAGTTAATTGCACAACCATTTAGAGCGCTATTATTATTTAAATATACACAATTTCTTAATGATCTGTAAGAGTAGTTTTCAAGGTGAAGTATACATGTAGAAGTTCATAAGAGTTTCCAAGAGGTATAGGATTGTGATATTTTTTATAGAAATCAATTTTTAGATCCTCAACTTCCATACATCATCTTTCCTAAATCTATGTACCTGAAAATACACCTGGGGTCAAGATTTCTTACTGTTCTCCACTATATGACCCTGTTTCCTGCTGTATACAATGCTGGTTTAATCTCATCTATGTGCCATCTTAATAGGATGTATCTCCCTGGGGTGGGAAAAGCTTCAGGATACCAAACAATGAAACAGTTCAAAATACAAGTCTCTGTGAATCCTCCTGATTATATGCTTGTTGTAGACGTTTTCCTCATGTTCCTGTTACGGGTAAAGCTCACATTAAAAATTAGGTCTTCTGGTCCATGTTTGGAATGTCTTGAATTCAGATATACTGTTGAGTGGACTACAGAGCTAATGGCTATCTTCATTTAAAACCCTCTTTTATTTGGGAATCTTGTCAAATAATGCTTCTAGTGGAGAGTTAATTTTGCAATCATAAATTTGCTTGTCCTTGGTTCCCTCTTCTATCCTTCTATGTTCTAATATGCATTTTAAGGGAGTTAGGGCCCTGTTAACTACATTTTCCACATTCCTTGGCCAGCTAGCTTCTTACGTTTCTTCCATTAGAGGAACTCATGGAAAACAGGAAGGCAGGAAGATGGGGGTGGGGGGAAATACTTGGTTATGGTCTCTGTAAACATGTAAAGCTAAATGGTTTTTTTGTTGTTGTTTTTAGTTTTGTGCTTTGCAGTTCTAGTAGCCACAACACAGAACACTTATCTTAGCCTAGCTGCCAGTGTTCAGAGCCTCTCAAAGTTCACACCACCTTCATAAATTTACCTTTTCTGGTTTTAGCACTGGCTTAACCCTCCATGATTCTAAGCATTGGTGACCCCATAGCCTGCTATTCTTCCCTCAGCCTTAAGAATGATTATGCAGTTAAAGTTTCTTTTTTCCTATATTCTGTTTTTTTCAGGCCTTTTCACATCTATGTAATCAATTACCTGCATTAAATTCTGTACGAGTAGATCTTGACTGACAAAGAGCAATGCAAAAAGAGCATCAATAAGAAAGATTGAAACTAGTGATACCAGATTTCATTCAAGAAGCAAACTCATATCTAAACTTAATGCCTTGTTCATCTCTCTACGTGAGATTTGTACAAAGTATACTGGGAAATACAGATGTGCTACAATGTCTGACGTTTCTGCATTGCTATTATTCTTAGTAATGACAAAGAGCCTGGTGAGATGCTTCATTGAACTGTGTCTCAATTTCATTTGCATATTTTGCATGATTTTAGGGAGAAGGAGTTGAAAATTTCCACACTTTATATCCAATATACCAATGCTAAATTTTGAAGTAAAACATAATGAAAGTAAGTTAAATATTTTCTTGAACATTTATTCAGATTGAGAGAAGAAATATTTTCTTAACTTTTATTAGTTATTTTACTTTTAATTAACTCTTATTAATATCCAGTAATCAAATGATTAGTATCCAGGTGATTATTAGATACTAATAATTTATATTCTGTTTTTTTTTTTTGGCTGGAGTTTAAACATCAGGCTTGCTCTCATTCTTCAACCACTTCTCTCTTTATTTATCATTACTTGAGAGAAAAGTGTCTTGTACAGTTTAAGCTTAATTCCTGCACCTATCCTTGAATGAAAATTCGTTTTTATTACTTTGGGAAAATGTGTTTCCTATGTTTTGGGGTTTTTTTAGAAACAGAGTCTTGCTCTGTTGTCAGGCTCAAGGGCAGTGGCACGATCTTGGCTCACTGCGATGTCTCCCTCCTGGGTTCAAGTAATTCTCATGCCTCAGCCTCCTGAGTGGGTGGGATTACAGGTACGTGCCACCACACCCAGCTAATTTTTGTATTTTTAGTAGAGAAGGAGTTTCATTATGTTGGCCAGGATGGTCTTGATCTCCTGACCTCATGATCCATCTACCTCGGCCTCCCAAACTGCTCATATTAAAGGTGTGACACCCCCAACCCCGACACTGGACTGTTTTTTACCTTTCAATTTTGAAGTAGGTATTTGCCCTCAATATATAAATATAATCCAATTTATCCCAGCTAAATAAAAAAACCGCTGGCAATGATGGTAATGATGAAAAGGAGAATGAGATGTATACAAAATAGCCTACCCAGTCCTTTTTAAATTATATTGCTCCCTCCCTCAAGTTAAGCGTTTGTTTTATGAGAGATATTCATACTTGTGTCTCCTTTATTTCATGTCCATGAAATTTGGTTTGCCCTTGGATTTTCACTCTTTATTTTTTTTTTCTTTTTTGACTTTTATTTTAGGTTCAGTGGTATATGTGCAAGTTTATTACATGGGTACCCTGCATGTCATTGAGGCTTAGTGTACGATGATCCCATCACTCAGACATGGTGAGCAAACTATCTTTATGCTATTTTAATTTGACATACTGACAAGTTTCTTGTGGAATTATTTTCTTAACCTCATCTGCTGTGGATTCTTTTATTTCATTTCATCTCTGACATTTTCACTATAGTTCCTTCCAGGGCAACTTTTTCTATATTCACACTTAATATTTTTGTATTTCCTAACATCTCTCATATTCTCTCCTCACATCTATCTTCTCTGTAGGCCATCAATTTTAGGTATGTTGGAGATTTTTAAATCTTCATATCCAGGCCAGGCCCCTGTATTCCAGATCTGATTATTCAATTGCACGGTGATGTATCTATCTGGTTGCCCTGTGAAAATTCAAATTCTAAATGGCTAATATCTAATTTATCATCATCACTTCAAAATCTGTACCTCCCTTTATGTCCAACTGAGGGTCAAGACCCACCTAGTTGTCCTAATTTGAGATATAGAAGTAATTCCTCATTCCTCTCTCTTCACTCTTCACTTAAAATAAGCACTATGGAGCCTTAATATTATTAAGATGTCAGTTCTTCCCAACTTGATATATAGATTTAACACAATCCCAATCAAAGTCCCAGCAAGTTATTTTGTGTTTATTGACAAACTGATTCTAGAGCTTGTATAAAAAGACAAAAATTCCAAAATAGCAAACACAAAATTACATTAAAAAAATAAAGTTGGAAGAGTGATGATACCCAATTTTAAGACTTTCAATAAAGGTACAGTAATTAAGACAATGTGGAAATGGCAAAAGAAAGGACAAATATATCTGCTGAACAAAATAGCCCAGAAATAGACTCAAATAAATAGGGTCAACTTATTTTTGACAAAGGAGCAAAAGCTATTCAATGGAGAAAAGACAGCCATTTCAACAAATGGTACAGGAATAACTCAACATCCACATGCATGGAAATGAACCAAGCCACTGAACTTTATTCCTTTCACAAAAATTATCTCAAAATGAATCACAGACTTAAATGTCTAAATAAGACTACAAAACATTTATAAGATTGCTTAGGAGAAAATTCAGACAATTTCAGTTTGGCAATGAGCTTTTATGTTGTCTGTGCATTGTAAAATGTACATGACATAAAAGCTGCCATTTTAACTTTTTTTTTTTGAGATAGAGTCTCACTCTGTCACTTAGACTGTAGTGCAGTGGCATGATCTCACCTCACTGCAACCTAGGCTTTTCAGGTTCAAGCAATTCTCCAGTCTCAGCCTCCCAAATAGCTGAGACTACAGGTATGCCCCACCACATGGTCTAATTATCTATTTTTTGGTGCATATGGGTTTTCATCGTGTTAGCCAGACTGATCTCAAACTCCTGACTTCAAGTGGTCTGCCCACCTTGGTCTCCCAAAGTCCAACCAGCCCTATTTTAACTATTTTAAGAGTACAATTTGGTAGCATTAAATATGTTCACATTTTTGTGTTGGCAATCAGTTTTTAGATGCAACACTAAAAGCACAATCCATGAAATAAAAAGTTAGTAAGTTGGTTTTTATTAAAATTAAAAAACCTCTACTCTGAGAAAGAAACTTAAAATTATGGAAAGATAAGCTACAGACTGAGAGAAAATATTTGAAAAACACATATGTGATAAGACTTTTATCCAAGCTATACAACCAATTCTTAAAATGTAACAAAAAAAGAATCTAAAATGTGTGAAAAACTCTAAACAGACAACTCACCAAAGTAGACATTCATGTGGCAAATAAGCATATGAAAAGATGCTCAATGTTATCTGTCATTACAGAGTTACAAATTAAAACAACAAGGCACTACTACACATCTACTAGAATGGCTAGGATCCAGAACACTGACACCAAATGCTGGAGAGGTTATGGACATACAAGAACTCTCGGTTATTGCTGGTGGGAATGCAAATTGGTACCAGCCACTTTGGAAGACAGTTTGACAGTTTCTTACAAAGTGAAATATACCCTTAGCAAATGATTCAACTTTATTCTCTGGTCTTTGTCCAGGTGAGTTTAAAAATACTTTTATGTCCATAGGAAATCCTTCACCCAAATGTTTATAGCAGCTTTATTCATAATTGTCAAAACATGGAAGCACCAATATATCCTTCAATAGTTGGAGATCAACTATGGTGTATCCAGCCAATAGTATATTATTTAAAAATGAAAAGAAATGAGCTACCAAGCCACAAAAAGACATGAAGGAAACTTAGAGTCGTATTACTAAGTGAAACAAGGCCATCTGTAAAGGCTGTGTATTATATGATTCCTATATGACAATCTGGAAAAGGGAAAACTATAGAAACAGTAAAAAGATCAGTGGTTGCCTGAAATTAGGGGTGACAGTGGTGGGAGGTGGGGGCAGATGAATGAGAAAAACATAGTAGAGATTTAGGGCAGGAAAACTATTCTTACAATTCTGTAACTGTAATGGCAGAAATATATTGTACATTCTTGTTACTCTATATTCCACAAAACTGAATATTACAAAGAGTGAAACCTGATGTAAACTATTGACTGTAGTTAATAATGTATCAATTTTGGTTCATTAATTGTAACAAATGTACCACATTAATGAGAGATGTTAATAATAGGAGAAACTCAGGCAGCATTTAACAAGGCATATATATATATATATAGTACCCTTTATACTTCCTGTTCAATTTTTCTGTAAACCTAAAATTACTATGAAATATAAAGTATATTTATTTTTAAAGTCTTTGAGCTTATATCTGTCTCTTTAACTCTGTTCATGCTGGCACTCCCTTTGCCCAGACCCACATTTTTCCTTCCCTACATTGCTGTGATAGCCCCCTACCTAGTCAACTTGCCTTTGGTTCATTCAACTCAAACCCATCTACCAAATTGCTTCCAAAATGATGTTTTAAAATTGCAAATTTTACCATGACACTTCCCTGTTTAAACTCTGTGAGGACCTCCCATTAGCTCACTAGAAAACCTACCTGGTTTTTCATGAATTAGCCTTATTAAACTACTGTAATTAGTCTTCAAATATACTATGCTGTACGGCAGTTTTGTTGTGCTATTTTATTTGCTTGGGACACCCCCTGGTGACTCACCTTTACCTAACACCCCACCTACCATTGAACATTTTCTGAAACATTATCCTCTCCTGTCCGTGGTCTTATTTTTTTTTCAAATTCTATTTTGGAATCACTGGTTTTCTCATCTGCTGCCACACCAAACTGGTGGGCCCTTCAAGGACAAATGCTGTATATTTTGTCTTTTTTTTTTTTTTTTTTGCCCCTTAACTGCATATCCACCTTCATATTACTAGGACCTAGAACAGAGTTTGGTCCAAATAGTTATAGAATACATTTCATTTTAACTTATAAATAAGTTAAAGGTGTAGCAGGTGGTAAGACACGTAAATTCACTGTAGGAGTAGAGTGACAAAATAAAATATTTCATCTACCAGCAAAAAAACAAAACAAAAGCCCAGCTAAAGGCTAACAAACTAGACGCTCAGAGGTGCTAATGATTTTTGAAAATGAGAGCAGAATGATTTAAGCTGTGCTTAAAGAAAATTAATTAGTCATTTGAGTAAAGAGAAAATGAAAGAAAGATGTAATGAAGACTAATTTCCAGACTTCAGCAGTAATTCAAAAATATGGCAATGAGAGTTTATGAAAGAGAAGTTACCAAGAAAACGATATCAAAATGTAGAAAACTGATGAACTTCAATTATTCCTGGTAACTGGGTGCAAAGGGCTGTGTGATGGCCCAAATCTGCCTAGGATATCAGCAGCCAGCATTGGGACGATTGACAGCTTGCAGACACCTTTACAGAGAAAGCCATTCGTATAGGAATGACAGAGTAAATGTAAAATGAATATCATGATACAAAATTTAATGTAAAGTTTGGACATTCTGGCTATTCTCATAACTCTTCAGGAGAGCAAGCAGTTCTTTATTATCTCATGGTATTCTCATTATTATGTCAATGTGCTGGTATAACATATAGATAATAAAATACATTGCAAGCATTATATTTCCATTTAAAATAGGTTGGTAAATTAAACAGAACCATGTTGTCAAATCATTTGCCATGATTCAAGTATTTTTCTGGTAATTACACCTAATGCGTGATTTATTCTAGGTCTATTAGATTAAAAAATTTTTCTCCTTTATTGATGTTCTCTTACTAATTATACCCAAACATGATTTACTTCATGCCTATTAATAGATTATAACTATTAGCTGGACTTTTTTTTCTTCCAATAGTAATGACACAGCTCTGCATGAATGCCTGCATTATTAAATATATTTGTAGTTTAAGCATAACAGAAATTCATGAACTAATTTTCTTTTCTTCCTCTGGTGCTGTCAAGCCATGCATTTCTTCTTTTTAGCCTGAATTTTGTATAGGTTAACCTTTCTAACTCTTGCCCTTTTGCTAAGCACTATTTTTGTGGGCACTCTTCTTGATCTTCAGCTATTTATTCTCTACTTTTCTCATTTATTTCTTCTTTAATCCCTTGCAATTTGTCTTCTGCCAGGCCTTCTACAGAAATGTTTCTCTAAAAGGTCACCATTGACCTAGATCTTGCCATATCCAATAGGATCAGTCTCCTTTACCTTCTGTGGTGTCAGACAGACTATTAAAAGTGTCTGCATTGAGGCTGTATTTCCAAATAAGATCACCTTTCCAGAGATGACCTGTGAGATTGTTTAAGGAGAATGGAATCATTCTGGAATAATAAAAAGTTTTGAAAAGTGAGGCCTTCTTGAGCTAAGGTTTGAAAACTATTCTATAAGATTAAAAGTATGTTTAGGATACTTTTTCTTCCCTCCTCATGTAAGAAGATGGCCAGTCATGACCTGTCTTTCATTAGAAGCCAATGACTCCACAACTACTTCTCTCTGCAGTTGAAAATACCCAGAAGAATCAGTCTCCAAGCCTGTGTTCTTCCCTCTATGTACTTTCTGTCTGAGATAAAAGCCACCTACCATTACTCTCTAGCAGGTGGAACAAAAGGGAAAAAAACCCAGCTAATTGTATAACTTCATAACTAATGCCCACAAATAGGTAAAAGTAGGAATATCATCAAACTTTTCTAATCTCAAGTTGGTTTTGGCTATATGTCCTGTATTTCATACAGTAAAACTGTGTTATATTACCAGTCAGTTCAGGTGTTTCATGATTGCCTTCTCTTTCCTCTGTGGATCAGCCCCCTCTTTGACTTCCTGGTTGTGACAGTCTTAGAAGATTTCCTTCTCCAGCTTCAGGCTTGTGGCCCATCAAACAACTTTTTAATGCTTATCTCTTCATTGTAGTCTGGTGACCATCTGTGAAGTTCCCTATATTTCTCTCATCTCAATTCCCCAGCCCACATAGCACCCACAGGAAATTTAGAGATTACCTCCCACACCAATTAGTAATAGTGGAGAAGTTTTGGAAATTGTCTCTGGCTCTCTAAGCTTGTCCTTATTCTATAGATCACATCTGAGAAATAGGATACAACTCTGTTGTTCTCTCGCACTTTCAATGCAATTATAATTCTGTTCCAACCACCCAGATTCACTGGGTAAGGAACAGAATGCACATTGCTTCTCTCCAGCTCAAGTTTCAATAATCTTGTTTGACAGTAACAAAAATGCTGGTTTTGTCTTTTCACATGCATCCCCTAATGAATTTATGACTTCTATCTCTTAAACTCGGAATCCTAAAAAGATGTGAAGTTATTATTCTTAGCTATGGATGATTCCTAAAGCACTGGTAGTATCTCCACAGAACTGCTAAGAAATGAGTGTTAGTGGCTGAAATAGGAAAGCTGGAAAATACTCATCAATTTATACCTCACAATTCACCCCATCATAGATATCTCACACATATGGAAACCATTACAAATGTATCTATCAGCAGTGATCACATAAGTTCATGTAAAAGGATCACTGAATTTATAATTCATCAGTTGTTCTCAAATCACACACATTAAAAGAATAACTATCATTATGCATGATATCAAAAATTATTCTAAATAATAAAAGAATTATAACCACTTCACTATTATAATCCAAAACTTTGTAATGTTAATTATAAATAAAAAGTGGTTTACTTATTAACTGATATGTAAAATTACCAGGCTAATTTCCAATTGGAATATGTTCTTGAGAGTTCATTTATTTTCTTCACTTCATTTTCCCTTTAATAACTGTGCCTTTAATAACTGTAATTACATCTCCATATATGTTCTTTTTCTGAGTTACTGTAGCGTATTTACAACTCCTGTTAAATATTTTTGTGATTCACGTAGCTGTCAAATCCTTACAGCTCCAAAACCAAACCATTGTCTTACTCTCTCCAACAAGATGCTCTCCTCAGTTCATTCAATGATATAATCTAGCTCCTACTTGAAAACATGGGATATTCTCTGTTCTCCCACTACAGTTCTTCCTCCATATTAGTTTGGTCTTGTTTTCATATTCGAAAACATACCACTTACCTATCTCTTTATTCACAGATTTCTCTAACCACTGCACTCCCCCCCACCCAGTCCAGTCTTTTTTATACCTTGGCCCTATACTGCTACAAGAACTTTCTACATTGTCTTCCTACATTGTAGCTCCTTTTGGTGGAAGTAACAGACTTTCTTAAAGAATGGATTTTTCTAGTTGTATTTCTTTTCATTAGCTTTTAATCATATCATCAGTTCTTCACTCAGAAATGTAATAGATCAATACGGATCCATTTTTCTCATCTAACTCTTCAATTTCTCTCTATATAGACCTTCGATCTTGGGCTAGTTTCTAAAAGCATTCATTACAGTATTAACCAGTTTAAAACACAGAGGATCTAGCACATAATACTAAAAGCCATTACTAATTCTGTAGTATAAACACTGGTGCCCAATCTTTTAAAGTATAAAAAATTATATTAAAAAGTCCTTTAAATATGTAAAGTTTCAGAGACTAGCTCAGGAATATGGCTATGCTTTTAGCACCTGTTGACTGGAAAACCAAAACATAATATTAAGTGACATATCATAAATATTTTTAATTTTATTTGAATTTATACATCTTACAAGTTTTTCTTGTATACCCATAGATGCTGGGCTCCATGCTACATACCAGGTATAAAACAGGGAATAGTACTGAAATCATTTCTGTCATTTGGAATTTATATTTCATTTGGAAATGCCTTTAAATAAATGTATGGATCTTCCAGACAGCTGAACACATGGGGGTTCCTGGATGGTGTTGTACCCAGGGAAGCATGGAAGCCCCACAACTCTCCTCGCAGACCACACCCTATGCATGTCTTCATCTATATCTTTTGTAATATCCTTTATAACGAAACACCAAATATAAGCCTTTCCCTGAATTCTGTGAGCTGCTACATCAAATTAATTGAATACAAAGAAGGGGTCATGGAAACCTCAACATGAAGCTGGTTGGTGAGAAGTTTCAGAGGCCTGGCTGGACTTGCTACTGGTATCTGGGAATGCTGGAGCTATTTTGGGGGACCTGTAAGATTCGTAACTATTTCCAGGTAGATGGTGACAAAACTGAATATGGGAATACCCAACACGTGTCTGCTGCTTGCTGTGTAAGAAAAAAGCCCCATACCTTTGGTTACATAAGTCTTCTGTCTTGATGATTTTTGTGGTTGTATGAGAGTGGAGGAAAACATGGATCGAGAGAGTTTAATCCCTACTCAGTTGGTATCAGTGAAGTTGGATTTGCTGGACTGGCTCAGGCTCAAGAAAACACATGGGCTCGGGAAAGAATGCATACGGGTAGAAAGTAAATAACCTCAAATTCCTCAGTGGCCATGTGGCCACCCATAGTATGAAACAGCAACTATACATTAGCTCAGTTACTAAAGGTAAGAGCTACCCGTGGAATAAAGAGATAAATCTGACTCCAAAGGAGTCGATTCATTGGATGCATAAAGAAATGCAAACTAATAAAAAAAGTGAAATAAATAATTCCTTGGTTTATTGTTATCTACAATAACTACAACGAAATTAAAAGAGAGTGCTGGGTCAAGCCTTAAGACTGGACCACACTCAGATGTGGGTCTTTCTGAGCTAGCCTCAGAGACAAGTCTGCAAGGGCAGAATTATACAGAGACAACAGAAACTACCTCTGAGACCTGTAGTTATCAAGAAGGTAGTAAATGTAGGGGAAGGGCAAAACCAAGTAAGTACTGAAATCAGAAGGTATAGTTTAAGGGAATTGTTCCATTCTGTAGGTTGATATCATCAGCTTCCTGAGAAACCTTTACTAAAATGGATTGTGAGTAACTAATTTGGCAGCAGTGTCTTTGGTTTTCAATGGTGCAGAGTAGAAGAGCATGTTTGTGTCAATGCAGGACACACAGCTCACTATTGAACAATCAGAGATAGTTATTTGATTCCTGCAGAATCAAATAACAGTTCCAGAATCATTGTCAAATTTGTGGACTCAGATTTCCCTCATCGATCTTACAAATATTAATAAAAACCTTAGGCTAACAAACAAGAGAAGAATGAAGGGTAGAGGGGACAGTCAAAGGACTCATCCTGGGAAGGTCGAAAATTTTAAAAGGTTATTTAAAAATAGGGTAAATAAAGAAAACACTGATAGAGGTGAAACTAAGAGGGAAAAAAATGAGTGTGTCATGGGACTTGTCCCAGCAGAAATAATAAGGTGACATGACAACTGATACCAGAGTAAATATGGAAGATCATCAGAGACTACCATGAACACCTTTATTCACACAAACTAGGAAACGTAGGGGAAATGGATAAATTCCTGGAAACATACAAAATTCCAAGATTGAACCAGGTGGAAATATTAATAGAAATCCTGAACAAACCAATAGTGAAGAGGAAAATTGAATCAGTAGTAAAAAAAATCTTCCAACAAAAAAGCCCAGGACCAGATAGATTCACAGCTGAATTTTACCAGATGTATGAGGAAGGAGCTGGTGCCAATCTTACTCACACTATTCCTGAAATAATGAAGAGGAGAGATCCCTTCCTAACTCATTCTATGAATTCAGTATAATCCTGATACCAATATCAGTTAAGGACACAATAGAAAAAAAACAAACACAGGCCAATAATCTTGATGAACATAGATGCAAAAATCCTCCAAAAAATACCAGCAAACTGAATCCATCAGTACATCAAGAAGACAATTTACCATGATATAGATGGCTTTAATCCAGGGATGCAAGGATGATTCAGCATATGAAAATCAATAAACATGGTCCACTATATAAACAAAACTAAGAACAAAAACCATATGATTATCTTAATTAGATGCAGAAAAAGCATTCAATAAAATTCAGCCTCCCTTGATGATTAAAAACCCTCAATAAATTAGGCATACATTAAACATGGTTCATATATTTCAAGCCCATAATCAATGTCATACTGAATGAGGAAAAGTTGAAAGCATCTCCTCTAAGAATTAGAACAAGACAAGTATGTCTAACTTACCTAACAAGACAAGTATGTCTGCTCTCATCACTCCTATTTAACATAGTAATGGAAGTCCTAGCCAAAGCAATCAGGCAGAAAAAAGAAATAAAATAAAAGGAATCCAAATTGGAAAGAGAAAGTCGAAGTTCTCTGTTCACTAATAACATAATCATATACCTAGAAAACACTAAAGTCTTCTCTAGAAGACTCCCAGACCCGACTAGCAACCTCAGCAAAGTCTCAAGATACAAAATCAGCAGCATTTCTGAACACCAATAGCATTCAAGTTGAAAACCAAATCAATAACTTGATCCCTTTTACAATAGATATGTGGGCATGCGTGCACACGCGCACGTGCACACACACACACACACATACACACACAACCTAGAAATATATTTAACCAAGGAAATTAAATACCTCTACCAGAAGAACTACACAACACTGATAAAATAAATTATGAATGACACAAATAAATGAAAAAATACCCAATGTTTATTGATTGGAAAAATCAATATCATTAAAATAACCACATTACCCAAAGCAACCTCTAGATTTAATACAATTTCTGTCAAATCACCAACATCAACATCATTTTTCTCAGAATTTGAAAAAACAATTCTCAAGTTCATAACAGAAAAAAAAGAACCAGAAAAAAAAAAAAAAAAAACAGAACCAAAAAGAAAAAGAAAAACCTGAATAATCAAAGTATTCCTAAGTAAAAACAGCAAATCTGGAGATATTGCATTGCATGATTTCAAATTAAACTGCAAGGTTATAAATAACCAAATAGTACATTATTGATACAAAAATAGACACATAGATCAATGGAATAGAATAGAGAACCCAGAAATAAAGCCCTGTCTACAACCAACTGATCTTTGATAAAGTCAACAAAAATAAACAACTGGGAAAGGACACCCTATTCAATAAATGGTTCTATGAAAACTGGCTAGCCATATGCAAAAGAATCAAACTGGACGCCTGTCTCTCACCATGTACAAAAATTAATTCAAGATGCATTAAATAACTAAATGTATGTCCTGAAACTATAAAAATATTAGAAGAAAACCTAGGAAAATCTTTACAAGACATTGGCCTAAGGAAATAATTTATGACAAAGTCTCCAAAGGGCTCACATGTAGATAAAGATGGAAAGAATAGACTCCAGGGACTCTAACAGGAGGGAAAATGGGAGGGAGATGAGTATTAAAAAATTACCTATTAGATATAATATACAGCACTTAAATAATGTGTACACAAAAAACTAAATCCCTAT
The DNA here is from genome assembly GCF_009761245.1 of Sapajus apella. NCBI lineage: Eukaryota > Metazoa > Chordata > Mammalia > Primates > Cebidae > Sapajus > Sapajus apella. Next base: position 7,739,702 of record NW_022437021.1, read on the forward strand.
CATTATGCACGTAATATCTATACACAAACAAGCACTTATAACCCAAATCTAAAACAAATGAATAAATTTGTAATATCATATATAAAGTGTGAAAAGAAAGAAATTTTTACATTGCCTTTACATGAGTTACTTATCACTTACTTCTGATTTTACATACAATTGTGAAAATCTGTATACTTTTTAGTTTGTGAAAAATGGAATTTTTCACACCTTTTATTAATGTTAGTTAGACTTCCTTGTAATCTTAAAAGTGAAAATAATTAAGATATTTTATCATAAGTAGATTTAATTTTATAAACAGGAGTAGCTGTTTATGTTCATCATTAAAACTATACTGTATATCAAATAGAGAATATCACTTTGAGAATATTATAAAAATAGCAATATTGCCATAAATGAATATATCTGATAAGTATACAGAATAGTTCACTTCTGATACTTCTGTTTGAATGCCAACCTTGCCAAATTGGTGACATGCACACCATGCAAATAGCTCAAAGCTAAACATGCTTGCTGGAGGAACTGTTGTATATAATGAATACAGATTATGGAGTTTTGCCATAGTACCCATGAGGAAATAAAATGCTTTTGAATCAGACTGTGTGCATTAAAACTGCTACATTAAATGATTTCTTTCTGAAATTGCATTGCTTTTTGTATTACATTAATGAATTTCAGTCTGAAGGAAAATGATGAAAATAGAAGGTATTTCTTTTTGTTTGTGGTTTTATATGAATCACATTTGGTTTTCCAATGGAACAGTGGTGTGTATATATATATATATGTGTGTGTGTGTGTGTGTGTGTATATATATACATATACACAGAAACACACACACACACACACACACACACACACACACACACACACATTTAACCTTGAAACTTCCTTAATAATATGGTTTATTTTTAAATGTTTAAAATTTGTGAGTACATAGTGGGTGTATGTATTTATGTATTTATGGGATAGGTGAGATATTTTGATACAGAGATACAATGGAATATTCAACTAATAAATTTAAGTTTGAAGAAAAATGATTAAAATAAAATGTATTTACTTCTTTTATGGGTAACAATATGAATCACATATTGTGAATTATTTTTGCCATTTGCATGTCTTCTTTTGAAAAATCTCTCTCTAAATCTTTTGGCCATTTTTAATCCAATTATTAGATTTTTTCCTTTTGAGTAGTTTGAACTCTTTATATATTATCATAATTAATCTCTTATCAGAGGGATAGCTTGCAAATATTTTCTTCCATTCTATAGGTTGTCTCTTCATTTTGTTCAGTGTTTCCTTTGCTGCACAGAAGCCTTTTGACTTGATGTAATCCAATTTGTTCATTTTTGCTTTGGTTGCCTGTGCTTTTAGGGTAGTACTCAAGAAATTGTTGCCCAATGATCTGGAGAGATTCTCCAATGATTTCTTTTAGTAGTTTCATAGTTGAATGGCTTAGATTGAAGTCTTTAATACATTTTGATTTTTGTAAATAGTAAGTGATATGGGTTTAGTTTCATTCCTCTGTATATGAATGTCCAGTTTTCCCAGCACCATTTATTGAAGAGACTGTCTTTTCTCCAATGTATGTTCTTGGCCCCTATGTAGAAAATGATTTGTAGGAGTATGGATTCATTTCTGGGTTCTCTATTCTGTTCCATTAGACTAGATAACATGGTTTCTTGTCATTTTTCCCATGGGAAAAACTGTCAATAAAATACTTGTAATTGAAACACTCATTTAATTAAGCTGAAGTTTCTGAAATACACATTGTTGGCCTCTACCTAGATTCTAGCCTAAGAGATTTACCATTCCTTTCACATGAGCCATATGACCCAATACCTAAAAGACTGAAACCTCTCCAAGATCAAGGAGGGTTAAGAGTCTGGGTATCAACATGATGTCACTCTTATAGTTAGTTCAGTCCAGACCTCATGTCACCCAGTACTGTCCTGAGCTGCTTCTGTATTGTATCTCTAAGCCTGACCTTTGTCTTTATGAATTGCTTAATACTTCTAAAACTAAAGTTTGCCTCATTCTTACAAGTTCACCTGGATGAGATGATGGCTTACCTCAAAACCCCAACTCAACCCTTACTGAGAAACTTCCCCAATGTAGAGCTCTAAAGCCCCCCCAAATTATGGACATGGCTTTTGAACTCTTGATCACCATACACATCTATAAACTGCAACATTTCCATTATGGTGGTTTGATATCCATGAAGCCCACCATCTACTTGAACTGCTAACTCCTCTTGGTTGTCACTTTTGAATAGCATATTTCTTTCACTGAACTAGACCCTTTCCCAGACACTAGAGGTACATCTATTTCTTAGTTGCTGCTGCTTCCCAGGCAGTGGGTGGATTTTAAACCATGTACCCAAATTGTGAAACATGTGGACTTCTATTTCAACAATTTTGGGGAAATAATTTTTGCTTTACATTATTTTTTTTTGCACTGAATTTGTAAGGATAACACTATGATGAAGAACATGGATTCTGAAGCAGAAACTGCCTGGATTTGAATCCAGGCTCTTTTCAACATCCATACTGCTGAAATTGATCTGTAAAAGTAAGTTGTGTAGGGCCTTACACAACTTACTTAACTTCTTAGTCTTCCCATCTATAAAATCAAAATATTAATCGTTCCTACCTTACATAAATTTTATAAAGAATCAAACCAGGTAATAGATGTAAAGTGCTTAGGTTTTTATCCAAGCTAGTACACTATAAGCATTTGCTAAAAGCATTACGTTATTATATAGCTTCTGAATATGTATTTTACATGTTAAGTAAATGGCAGCTAAGTGATATGGCATAGTAAGCACAACCTTATTGAAGCAGATGATTGTACTACAACAAGAAGCATACAGAAAAAAGTGGGTGATGCATTTGTAGTAAAATAAAATGAATTTCCAGAAAGAAGATTCATTATAAAATAAATTAGATTTTGCATCTTTGTGGGCTTTACAACTCAAGAAAACCTCTTACAAATGTAAGCAAATAATAATATTTCTACAGTAACATAATCAGAGTCCTGTATTATAATTTTTTAATGTATTCGTAGGTATTCCATCACTTTCAAAATACAGGCTATTATATTTCTATTAATTTCTTGTTAGTTATTATTTGAGTTTACAGCTTTTGTGATTTTTCCATGATAACATTCAAACCATACACTGATCAAACTGCTGATTGATTATTCTATTTAACAGATAGTCTCCAGCTTGGTTCTTTCCCCTTAAATTATTTAATATTTGTATTCATTTAAAATGATCTTGTGCCTGTTGGCACTCTTACTCAAAACCTCTCCTTGAATCAGGTTTCATTGCCTTTCATTATTTTCTCTGATTTCAATTCCAGCTTAATTTGCAGACTCAGGAATTTTATTTCAATGCCTTTATCCAACTCATTTACATATATTCCAAACATCCATACTGCTGAAATTGATCTTTGAGCCACATACAAGAAAATTCAGACTTGTTGTGAAATGAGCCAGCAAGAAAAAGTCAAAGAAACAAGAGCTCATTCTCAAGTAGCAACAACAATTCTCAAAGCACTTAAAAGGCAAGTGAGGACCGGGGATTGCAGAGAGCGAGAGGAGGTGTGGTCTGTCCAGAAATGCAGCTGCACATATCCCATTAATTATAGTTGGGGATTGAACATGAACCTGAATACAGGATTTAGCCAGAATCAATCTTTGAGGATTCAGGAAGTTAGCCCTGCAACTGAAAATGACTTTCTGAATAAGCAGAGGTTAAGGATCAGAAATACTAGAGATAAAACCTAGGGAGGGAATAATTCAACATTACAGGTGTGAGGGTGATCTGAGAACAATGTCTACAGGGAGGGTCTATAGCTGACCAAAGTGCCAGGCTCATTGCATAATTTTAACCTTATTTTATTTTGTATAGACGTAGTTCCCTAGAAAGGGCCTATTATTTGGCCACTTATGATAAAAATAAACAAATAAAATTAGGGAAAACAACACATAATGAAAATTACTTTAAAAAGGTGTGCAATAGAAAGCCTATGTTCAAAAATATCAATGAGCTAGGCAATCTAATTGTTTAAAAGACAAATATAAGATTATGGCATGTTTTTCAAATTCCATGTGTATAACTTTGAACTGGATTATCATAAAATCAGGAACTGGGAAAAATATCTATTCAAGGAATAATGTGAACAGTAATTACTGCAACTATATCATCTCCCACCACAATAAGCAGATCACTTTTGAGTTGAAAGCAACCACTAAAAACAACCAAAGAAGGCTCTAGGCAAGGCCAGCAAAGAGGAGCATGTGATAAGAATCGCCAGTCACATCTGTCTTGGGATCAACTCTTCCACCTCCAGTCCTTGGGCAACTATTTCCTTCATGATTATTCTCTCCCTATTAAACTTTTTCTCAGCCTGTTCTTCCCTAGTGAAACTGAATTCCCACACTTACATTCTGATTCTATTTGTATCATCAGACCTGCCATGCTTCTTCCCAGTGCTCTCAGTTTTGACACTTACTTGTCTGGTCAAAGCTTAGATTGATCCATTTCTCACCTGCTGAGGTACCGATTTTCAAATTCGGTTCTGTAGAGATGAATTGCTGATGAGTCCTATAGAGAAGTTTAGGGGAGCAGCAAAGTTTCGACTAAAAATATTTTTGTATCTATTTTTAAAGTGTTTAAAAACTTGACAGTAAACAAATGTAAATGAAAATGTTTTATAGCAAATTTTGACTTGTTTGGATCATCATTTGTTAATGTTAGCAATTATTTGATAATTTAGTTTTATGCTAAACTAATAACAGTTTAGTTTAGCATAAATGTATACCTTCATTCCCACTGCATATATACCTTCATGAATTTATTAAAAATATTGATTATTTACATTGATCTGTGTTATATTTTAGACTTGTGCATGACTACATAATCACTAATATAAATGCCAGGCAAGGTTCAGATGTATCCTTTCAACGCACACTCTCAGTTTGTTATAATTGTCTCAGTTACACAGTTACATAAAATTGAACATTGTTTTAGTTAATGTACTACAACTGATTACTACAGACTGGGTAATTTATAAACAACAAATTTTTATTTCCCACAGTTCTGAAGGCTGGGAAGTCTAAGATCAAGACCTTGGCAGTTTGTGTCTCTGGCAAGGGCTGCTCTCAGTTTCTAAGATGGCACTTTGTGACTGTATCCTCCAGAGGAAGAAATGCCAAGTCCTCAGTGGTAGAATAGGCAAAAAAGGGCAAGCCTCTCTCCATCAAATCCATTTATAAGGGGATTTAATCTCTTTAATGAGGGTAGAGGGCTTACGATTTTATCACTTCCCAAAAGCCATGCCTCCTAATAGTATTGAATTGGGGATTAAGTTTCAGCATGAATTTTGGAGGCAACAGAAACATTCAAACCATAGCAAAAACACTGTATCATGAGAACAGCATGTTATAAGAGTTTTCATGCTCATATTTTTGGAGTTAATACTTATATTTTAACTTTTGTATTTACTAAAAAACAGTTAAGGCCATAATAGATGTTGCTATGGACTCAACTTTAAAACAAATATTATTTTCTGCTGTTCCCCTTCAAAGCTTTTCAATCAGTTTTAATTGAATCATATCCTGACAAGTTAAGGCAAACTATTATTTTTAGGTCTATTTCCATATGTAATGACTTTTTAATGTGAATATGAATGTTTATCAATACTTGCATAAGCAAAATAAAGAATTTAACTGAAAATTAATCATCATTTTTGTTTTGAAACAAGTCTACAAACTGAAAAAAGAGTATAAACAACTTTTTGGTTTTCATCAGAAAACCTTGGACTTGTGCATGACTACGTAATCACAACCTAAATGCCAGGCAAGGTTCAGATGTATCTTTTCAATTTCAAGAGACAATTTTGTTATAATTATCTCTTGCATAGTTACATAATATAGAACATTGTCTTAGTATATATAGATATACACACATACAGAGGATAAATAAACATTTAAAAACAAAGTCACAGTACTGCTTCAGGAGAAGGAAGTATGGGAGATAATGATTTATATATGCATCATGGCACTGGTTCAACAAAGTAAAATATTTGTTACTTGAGATTTTTTGGAACTTTTAGAATGGACATGTGACCTAAAAGGCCTAGAATGATATCTGCAATTCAATACCTTGCAATAAATATTAGCCCTATTCTCATTTTTCTGTCCTCTAAATGTCTGACAATACTAAAGAGTATTTGTAAGGTCTTTGACTAAAATCTGTCTATTCGTGTATGGAATTATTACCTAAAGATTTGTAACTAGCTAACAGTAGGTCACCTATCCTGGTGGGCTTCTGAGCCTTGTGAACTCAGAGACAGCTACAAACCAGTAGTGAAGGAAGCTATCCCACAACAATTTGAGTGGTTTCTCAAAGTTCTAACTCACTTCCAGACAAACTTATGACATTCGATTGAATGCCTAAGGTAAAATAGGTTTCAATATTTCAATTAGTAAATGACCAACCTTAGATAATTAGACTTTTCTATACTGGCCAAAAGGGTCCTCCCCAGGAGATCTGCAAACAATTTGGCAATTCCTTCAGACACATGAACTTCGGTGCATAGAAGTTTGCAGATTGAATTTTCTCTCCTATTCCCAAGAAGGAACGTTTTCTTGGCCGAAGAGAGAGTCAAGTTTAGCAGTGTTAGTCCTTAAGGTAATCTTATAAACAGGGCAATGTGTGTGTGTACACACATAAACACAGAAAATTTTTAAGGTAGCAGAACTATTCTGTCTGACCCCATAGTGGTCAATTCATGAAACTTTACATTTGTTGATATGCCTAGAACTTTAAAATGCAAAGAGTGAACCTTAATGTACACAAAGTTTAAAAAAATCATTTAGAAATTTTGGGGGAATCCCAGCATGGAATGCTGAATTTGACAAAAAAAAATCTCACTGTGTTACAAATTATGAAACAACTTCACTGAGAAGTGTAGAGGAAAAGGGAAAAGTTACCGAAATAACTTTGGAAACGGAAGTTTCATCAGGACAAAAGGTACAAGGTACACAGCACCATACTCTAATTGATAAAGTTGTTTCCCATGGAGGTACAGGTAGCAGTTTTAAAAGCATTATTTATGTATACTAGAATTCAACAATTAAGTAAATAAGTGGAAGATGGTTAGAGCCAGTTTTCTCAGAGTTGGAGTGGGAGGATACAAATAAGTGAAGGGAGACAGCTGGAACAATCCATGTAGTAATGAGTTAGAGATGGAAATAACATGAACTCATTTTTAGCTTCATATACAAATGGTTACATATATAAAGATTTATGAATATATGTATATATATGACTTAGTATATACATATGTATTGCCTTGCTCTTTCAGGAAAAAGGGCCTAGAAGCAACGATACCTCAGTAACAATGAGTACATCTAGCACCCAGATCTTGGTTTCTAATACCACCCTACAGTAAAAGGATCCAGGACTCTTTAGAAATATGTAAGATGAGCAGAACCATCTTGTACTGTGAGAAGTAAAGAAATGTTCAAAAAGAATCATTATCACAATAATGGGAATATGTCAAAGGAACTGAGAAGACAATCGAAAAAGTTCCCAATAGCCAAAGCTGGTACAGTTGGAGCAAGAAAATAAATCAATGCACTTCGTGAGGCTGAGGCAAGTGTATTAGGAGGTCAGAAGTTTGAGGACAGCCTTGCTAATATAGGGAAACTCCATCTCTACTAAAAATATCAAAATTAGCCGGGTGCAGTGGCACGTGTCTGTAGTCTCAGCTGCTCAGCAGGCTGAGGCAGGAGAATCACTCAAACCCGGGAGGCAGAACTTGCAGTGAGCTGAGATCACACCACTGCACTTCAGCCTGGGAGTCAGAGCAAGACTCTAACTCAAAAAAAAAAAAAAAATAATAATAATGTCAGAGTAAAATTCAAAGTACAAAATAAGCGTCCATGATGCTGTCATCTGAATGTGTGTTCCCCCAAAATTCATATGCTGAAGTGTGAAGCCTAAAGTGATGGTATTAGAAGGTAGGGACTTTGGGAGGTAATTAGTAATGGAGATGGAGCTCTCATATTGAGATTAGTGCCCTTAGAGAGACTCCAGAGAAATCTTTTGTTTATTCCACCATGAGAGGACACAGCTAGAAGGTACCATCTAACAATGAGGAAGAACACCCTCACCAGACACCAAATCTATTGTCCCTCTGATTTTGGATTTCTCAGTCACCAGAACAATGGGAAATAAATGTTCGTTGTTTATATGGCACTCAATCTATAGTGTTTTGTTATAACAGCCCACTCAAACTAAGACACATGAGGCATAATTATTTACAGATATAAATGATTGAATATACAAATAAATGTAAATAATAGAAAAAACTCCTGTGCATAAGAATTCCCCTTAAGTTATACATATATTGCCTTCTCAAGGAGGTAAAACATAAGACTGAACGGGCACATGTTGATGGGGACAAGGCGGGAAGAAAATGTCTGAAACTCATAGTATCACTCATTCACTGAAACCCCAGGAGAGAAGCCCTCAACATGAAGTGTCATAGAAAGACATTGAAATCCTGTAGGTGGTTACAGTAAAAGGGAGAACGAGCCACACAAGGGGAAGTAGAAAGATGAAAGTATGTTTTATTTGTACTCTATGTTTTATTTGGGGATGTATTATCTGTCCTTGAAAAATTTAACATCCCCAAGAATCAAATGCTTATTTGCTTTTGATTATGACCAAGACCACCATATCATTCCCTTTTGCACATACTTTTAGTTTTACTGAGGCTATTTATTTTCCACTTTTACTGAGAAAGTTTGTTTAAATTCCAGTATTCATTCAAAGTTTTAAAAATATTTAACCCAATAAATTGAGTATTGATCAAATCTGATAGGGAAATACTATAAAATAATCAACTTTTTTCCACCAGTTACTGAACATTTGTTTCTGTTGCTGACTTGGCAAGGTCTCACCATATTTAAAAGGAAATTGTTTTTCTCTCTTTGAAATGATGTGTGATTTACATCTAATTTACATCTAAGTCACTTAATTTGAAAGACTTTAATTACTTTTTTTTTCTAACTGGGATTATTATCTTGAGATAATTAGCATTCCTAAAGTTGTGAATTTTTAGATACGCTATGGTTTGCTAAAGTCAATCTCTCATGTTATTCAATTATAAAAGCTATCATTAAATTGCCTGATAAAAATGAAATTTTGAAAGAAGAAGAAAACAGGAAAAATAAATTTAGACAAAGCAGTATCTAAGGACGGCTCTTCCATATACTCAATACTTACGTCCAAACATTCCTCAGAATATGTTACTTGTTGCTTGATTTTGATCATTTTATTTTTAATTACATGCATATTTGCATTTAGTATAGTCTGTACCATTCTTTATTAATAGCTTTTTAAATGTTTTCAGTCCCTTTATACTCTCTGTGAGTATATGTATATTTTTACCTGCATGTGTGTGTTTGTATGCAGCTTACCAAAAAAATTAAAAATCTTAAAAGACCAGAATAGTATGTTTGTATTTTTTGAAGGTGAAAAGGAAGAAAGCCATTGAAAACCTGTATATTTGTATTATTGGTGGCTAAGCAGTCCAAAGTTCTCAAATTACCAGCTTGTTAATTATTTCCTCAATAAAGTAGACAATCAGTAATGATGAATTTCCTATTTTTTTCATCTTTATACTCTAATAATCATCATGAGGCTGTTGAATTTCTAAAGTGGTCAACAAATTAAAACTATATTTTGGATTAATTTATTTTATCAAATACATGCTGTTTGTTTTCCTTTGTGCTAAACATTTTATTCTTTATTTAGGAGATAAAGAGGAACTAACTAATCATGTGCTGAAAATATATCCCAAATCTCTCTTAGTCTCCCCTATACTTTTCATTTCTTCTTACATTTTTTTCTAACATTTAAAAAAATGTTCCTATTTACTCAGGTCACAAAAATTCACTGAACATTCCTGCATGGCAAGAGCCTTCTATGAGGTAATACCGTGCAGCAATAAACAAAACAGTCAAAATGGCGTCCCAGTGAAGTTTTTATTCTCTTTCTATTTAAATATTGAGGATGTGATGAGAAACGTTCAGTATATGGAACATAAGTGTTATCTATTATTAATTTGTGATTAATAATAGTGATGATGGGAAGATAAAGCCCAAATGCAATTAGATGTTTGAAACTAAGAACATCCTTTGTGCTTGTTTTCCTATTGTGTTTCACAGCTGTAATAGCCAGATCTATTCATTTTGCTGTCTCTACATGCAACTACTTTTAAAGTTTGAGAAAAAAAACTTAGGCTTTTTTTTTCTCTTTAAACAATATGAACACATAGATCCTTGGGAGAGTCTTCACCTTATATTTTAGTTAGCACCACCTAAAATCCATTCTAAGTCAAAGCTGTGTAGCTGAGAATTATTGGGTATAATTTTCCACAAAATCAATAGGTTGAAAGCCTTTCACAAGTAAAGTTAGCAGAAAGTACAACACCTGCATTTTTAACATGTACTTGCCACCTGCACATTTTTATGTAGTATCAATTTAAAATAACATTGACTTGAAAACAAATTGAATTTCATTTTATTTGAATACTTAAATTTTAATATATCTAGATGTTTTGTTTGATGGTGTTTCTGCTTTTGTGATTGGTGAGTGTGTTTGGGTATGTGTGTGCATGTGTACTGGTACGTATGGGTGCAAAAAAAAAAAAAAAAGGTTTTTCCCTTCCTCTTATGAAGCATTTTTAAGTGTTTGACTTAATTTACCACTCATTTCCACTTTACAAAGTAGGCTATTAAGAAATTTTTAAGACATTATTTGCTACCAAAGCATTATATATATATATATATATATATATATACACACATATACATATATATACACATATTTATATATGAAATCATTATATACTTAACACATGTGAATCTTTATACCTATTCAGAGAAATGGGAAAAAGTTTTTCTCAAAACACACCTATCTGCATCTGAGCACAGCACATTTTTAGTTAACAAATACAATATAATGAAATACTATGTTTTGTTCCTCAAGAGGATGGTAATTTTAACATTAGAAAAGTCCTTCTTCGAGAATTAGCCCTGAGCTGAGAAATAGTTTATTATATAAAAATCAATAAAAGGTTGTTATTCAGGAAAATCTTTGAAGGAAACAGCATGTAATCTTCACAGATATTAAACTACATTTAAGCTAGTATGCTATACTTTAGCTTTCCTTAGACTTCCTATAAATAAAAAAGGAAAAAAGTGCTTATATGATAACACTGTACCCAGGAACACATGGAGAGAAATGAGAGCAAAGGTGAATGAGGCAAGGGAAGTGGAATAGAAAATAAAAGAAGTAGAGCCTGGCTGGGCTGACCATGGCTCTGTAGCAGGATGATGGATGACTGTTCAGTCTCAGCAGACATCTTTAGAGAGGTTTTATGTAGCTACTGCACCTTTGAAAAGTCTAGCCAGGGGAAGAAGAAAGAAGAAAACATCAACTAGTTCCTATTTCATGTTGTTCAATGTTTACCTCCACAAGGTGTTGACTCCCCAGCATGTCCATGTTGTACAGAGCTGGTCTGAGGCAACAAGGAAGCCCAGAGGTAGGAGACATGGAGCATGACAGGGGGTTTGCTCCCAAACAAGAGTGACATTAGAGGCAGCAGCTGTGACTCTTATCTAGGCTGCAAGAGTGGTCCAAGTTATTACCAGAAACATTCTGGCCAGAGAGCAAGGCAAGGCAAGGCAAGTGCAAGGACCTGGGATGATGAATAAACTGAATCCAGTCCTTATTACATGAGGCCTTTACTCATAGATCTGACTCACAATACATTGCTTTGCTTTTTTTTGAAAATTAACTACAAATCATTTTCAAAAGTGAGCAAAAGCATGTCATAAACGAGGAATAGCTTGTAATAGATTTCAAGTGGCTACCATACTGCTACCATATTCTAGACTTTTTTAAGGGTTCCAGATTTCATTCTCATCTCCCATATCCACCCTGTTTTTGTTTTCCATGTTTTCCATAATGGGGATTTATTTATATGTCATTTCCCTTTTAGTGTTTATCTGAGGGTCTGATCTTGTTTCTTGATATTTCCACCTTTCAGTTTGGCCTTATTTCTCATGGTTTAACAGTAATAATCAGGAAATTATAAACTTACTAGAGAATCAGAACAGAATACTGAGAAGAACAATTCTTGAGTCAGTCAAATTGGACTGGGTTTGTGATTCTTTCTCCTAGAAACTGTGACCCTGGGCAAATTAATTTTCTTGTCTGTAAGATCAAATATGCTATCTTGAGGAGTTACGGTGGAAATTAAATAAATTAGTATATATATTAATTTATAAGCATATATATGTATAAGCTTATATATATATATATATATATGCACATAATCACTGCCATTATTTTGTTGAGAGATCTTTATTTCTAGAGATTTTCCAGTTGAACATGGACATTTCCTCTATAATCTCTTGAAATTTAGCTTTGGCCAAGAAGAGAGGACTCTGCTCAGCAAATAGAACATATATTTTTTGTAGTAGGAAAGTAGAAGAAAGCAATGAAATATTTGGGAAAAGGAAAAAACTGGAAAGTAGAATTACCAGTTTTATGTATCACATAGAAGACAAACATAAATGAAATACTTGAGAGTCAATGTCTTCTGTCAATGGGTTCCACATTTTAACAAAATTTTAGTTACGTCTAGTGTAATATGTAAAGTTCAACAGACACTAAAATACAGAAAAAATATATGATATTCTGGTGAATCTATGAATAAAAATCATTTAAATAGATATCAGAACTAGTCAAATTTGCAATGCACTTGTATATTTGAATAACTGTAATATTTACTTAGTATATATTGAAGTTGTATTTGTTTATGTATTATTAATATTTATGTATTCCTCCTCTACCTAATTACTCAAATTATTATAGGTCACTTCTGGGACTTTGAAGCTTTATAACATTTCATAAACACATTTACTACTTAAAATATGGACCTTTTTTTAGTAATCAGAAAATATAATTGAGGTTAGTGTGATACTACCATTTTGGTCAGCTACAATTTAAATAAGAGCAAATCAAGAAATGAAAATGATCATTGTTTGTCTTCCTCATTTTCATACTTATGTTTTAAAACTTTTAGTTGCATTACCAAAAATGAAAACCATTTAAGCTTCCAAACATACACCAATTTTGACTTGCCACTTCACTGGTACATCTTAAAAACCAGTGAGAGCAGAGTCCTTTGAAAATTGTGCTTCCTTTCATTTTTTTTAAATCTATACTGTGAACACTAAAGAATAATTTGGCATGGATTCAATTTTATACAAAGACATTTTCATTATAACTGTTTTGTCAAATTACTTACATGTAAGCTTCTAAGAAGAATTAATTTATTATAAAAACCATGTTTTAGATCTCATTTTAGCAAACGTTGAAAAAGAATCCCATAAAATTTTGCATCCCATAATTCCAGCATCTGCTGCATGGTTCAGCATCATATAACCTTTGCCAGATATAATTGTTAAATGACTCAATTGTATTTGAAACCAAGGTAGGACAATTTTATCTCTTTTTTTTAAACATTAAAAAGGCCAGATATTCTATCTTATCTCTTTTCCACAAATGTTCGTATTTTTATTTTTAATAGTTCTTATTACATCAATAAATTATTTCCACCAATTAGACATCTTGACTGCATAATTTAATTACAGTATACCTTATAAAGAGCTGTTCAGTAAATGAACTAGTTATAGAGAAGTGAGATATGATTAAAGATATACATTTGTATGTAAACTGTCATTTTCATATGTAGGGGAGCATATGCAAGACCTAAAATGCTCTATTATAGAATAAATGATGGCTGAACATTACATTTCTGCATCATGAAATGCATAATAAACCATTTTTACAAATTTACTTTTGTGCTATCTCTAGATCCTAAAAGGTTTACAAATATTTTTGTCAGTACCTGAATCATCTCTTAGGAAACTGCACAGTGAAAGCCTATTGCTTGTAAATTAAATAAATAAATAAATAAAGTCACAGCAGGCAAGCAGAACAGAAAATGATAACAGACTCTTTCTTAACTGCCTTACCAACTATCTCATATTTAGTCAATGGATTAAGTCATGGAAGATTAAAGCAGAAACTTGCTCAGGGCATGTAGAAAATGCAAAATACTTGATTTGCAAAAATGTGAAGTGTAAAAGAGGAAAAATGGGTTGGAAAAGCAATCATGTTTTAAGAATCCCAGAAGAATTTAAATATCACTCTATTATATTTTTGACGGATTGCCATAGTTGGAAGATAACCCATTAAATCTTATCAGAATAACCAACAGGAGGGCAATCCAAATGATAAAGCCATTCTAATGAAATGCAGACA
>NW_022437021.1:7755358-8030810 GCF_009761245.1 Sapajus apella
ATGTGTGTATAGCTATTGCTATCGAAACATTTGAAGACATTTATAAACATTAAGAAATCAGTTTCAGCAATGCATCCTGCTTAACTGACCTTGTTGATACAAACATCTAAGTCAGATCCAGAAGTATTAACATAAATATCTAGAGTTGTAGTACTAATGGAATAAGCTGATTTGCTGGTGTCACTGAAACTAATTTTCCATGCCTACCACTGTAAACACTTGTCAAAGTAGGAAATATTATTAGCAGCCAATACCTGAAAAATCTGGTATAACCTGGTATCCAGTGTGCCTGTGGTGAGAGCTATGATCCATAGACTTCTGCTTAAGCCTATGGTATGGCTTATACTGTATTATTTAACCTCTCTTTCAGTATCTTGACTTCTTATGGTTGGTCCTCCTAAGATTTGAGCTTTCTATTGAAATTCAATCAGCTTGCTAGGATTCTAAGATTCTGCTTCCCACTCTCACTCCCTGAGACTGGCAACAGATTCTCACTGGCTGTGCAAATCTCCTAGAATCATACTCCTCATATGACTCAGGGCATTGTTACAGTTGAGCTAATCCATCTGCTGTGGATTAGCTCAACTGTAGCAATGATCAAGCTTCTTCGTGTGTCCACCCAGATTCTGATCACAGTGATTTGAGTAGCTGGACAGCTTACCAAGACTTGCCAGACCAACATCCTGTCTAGATATCTTTGTCCTATTCCATTTATCTCCAGCTTCTGCCATTTGTTCAACTGTTCTGATGAGGGTTTGTAATTGAACCAAATGAAGGCACAATAATGTGGCTGAAATCACAGTGGTATATTGACTCTGGGTTTCAGGCATCATTAAATGGACCCTATTCAAATCTACAGTACCTTTGGAGCCATTTGGTGATATCTTCCAATCCCTTAGTACGCAACACAAAGACAAATAGAATAAATAAGCTCTTTTTCAGGTATAAACCTAATCCATAGGTTATAGCTTTTAATTTCTGAAAACAAAAATATCTTCAAAGGTTAACTGTCTCAGTGTTTCTTTTTTATTATTATGCTTAAGTTATAGAAAATTTTGGTTTTTACTTGGTTTCAGTTTTTTCCTGGTTTCAGTTTTTTCCAAAGTGTGTTGGTTTTGCTAAGCTTAGAATATTGCTTGAGTATGAGTATTATTCAGACATATATAGTTGGATACATCTTCAAATATATGGGTTCCTGAATATATATTATAAGATTATCAGGAATGTATAATAATAATTAATGCCATTTATTGTTACCTTAGTCTTTGATTTATTTATAATCCCCCTGAGCCACTAACATCATAGACATTACTCCAATGATTAGAAACTTAGAACCAAGAGAGTGCATTTAGAAAAAAAGTGGCAGCCAAGGAACAGAAATTATTAACAAATATGATTATAAACATGTATTGTTTCTTATAGAGCTCATGATGCTTCCAAAAGTCCAACTAATTGCACAGTCATTCAGAAAAACATTTACTCAAAAAAATGTGAACAAAACACAGGTTATTAAAATACATTTTCTGTTAATAGTAGATATCAGTATTCAAAGTGCCAATAATATATAATTATCTATAAATCAAATATTAAAAGAATTGTCAACTACAAGTAATATAGTAGAAAAACAAAAATTATCTTAGGTCATTCATTTCCTTTGCACCTCAGAAGAATTATCATGTTTATACTTATTTAGATCACTAGACATGTCTTCCATTGAATAGTGTGGGATTCACTGGGTTCCATGCAAATGAGAGCTGCATATCAATTATAATAATCAGATTTATTTTCTGTTTAACTACTTAGATCAGCCACAAATGTTAGTTTAATAAGAAAGAAAGTAATGGTAAGATTTTGAAATGAGGAGTAAGTCCACCTCTACCTCATCTGCAACCTCGTGATAGATGGCATTTCAAAGAAAAAGAGTCATTAGTTTTACTATTTTTGCTGTATGTTGGTCATGCAACAAACTGTGTAATACAATCTTCTACCCTTAGCATAAGTTATATTAAAAATATTTTGTTTTGAATTTTGGATTCGAATGGAAAAGAGAGAATATTTGTATAATAGGTGCTTCTCAGAAAATGTAATAATAAAAAACACTAAGATAGCAGATAAAAAAATCCTTATAACCATGTTGGCCTACTTTATAATTTTGTTTTCAAAAAAGCCTAACCAGGAAATATATGTGGGTAAAAATTATTTATTTTGCATTTGAACATCTATATTCAAATTTTAATATAGTTTAGGATGACTGTTCAGTTGTCATTTGGCATTTGTTCCCGTTTATTAGCTTAATATGATTATTATTAGTTTGCATTTATTAATAATCTGTAGGAAGTTTTAACCAATGTTCTTCACACAAAGTTGGGTAGTATTTTGGGAGGTAAGTGTTAGACAGTTCTTATATTATTAATATAACTTATGTTGCCAAACTTATAAGCAGAAAGATAAACTGACATTTTCTTCATATCCTATAAAAAATAATTTCTAGAATGAGTGAATATTAGAGTTTCTAGAAAACCTGGAACTAACTTAGGAAAATTTATGTAATTGAAAGAAAGTGAAGATGTTCCCTTGGATTTGAAGAAAGTAATAGTTTCAGGTAAAAGGGATGTTCCAGAGAAGAAACTAAAATACAGAAATTTGAAAATATGGTCATTTGCTTTTCATAGTTCATTGACAAAATGATCAGTAACATTCAAATACAACAAGATGAACAATTTGGTCAATAGACATGGGAAAGAGTAAAGGGTAAGAGCAATTAGATTTGAAAATAGTGAAGGGGTGTAAGAAAAGGCAATTTTCCGAAGATGTCTATAGTAGACGTTATGTGAATCCCCAGCTGCATCTCAGAATGGTCTTCATTTAATTTGCTTAAATTTTGATGACCTGTTTTTCTCTTTATCTCCTACTCACTTACTTCTATAAGTGATTGAGTTATATATGCCACATATTGTGCTTATTCTTAGCTCATAATGGGGATCTAAACCAGCCTTAGGGGAACTTATAGGCCTACTCTGGATTGGAAGTAAGTAATAATGATCAAGTAACAAAATAAATGTAAATTTGTTGCTCTGAAAAGGACAAATACACCAAGTTATGAGAAAACCCAGTTGGGGGGCAAGGGTAGTATATCTAATTGGAGAAGTCCAGAGGTATTTCTGAAGAACACCTCATCCTGTTCAGTTCCTGCCTTGCCTAGTATCTAATTAGACTCAATTCTGCCTTCAATTCTGATTATTATTTTCTATTTTGCTGACACTGAATGAGTTTCAAATTTCTAGCCCTGAGTTAAATAGTGTCCCTGAAGAAGGCTGATTTTTTTTTCCCCCAAATTATAAAGGGCAACCTTGAGTCTATTAGACATAGGAGAGCAAAGCCCAATTCAACTCTGTTGGTCCAACATCCCTTGGTTAACTCTTCTTTATGTCTGAAAGCCTAGCTCTGTAATAGCAACTGTAGATTCTCCTTATCAAATTGTATATATCAAGCAAAAATATTCAGAATGCATCAAACTTTTCACATTTCAGTATGGAGCAAATTGTCTGTTCATTAAATTGTTGATAGATTTCTGTAGATGGATTTTATCATACATTTAGGATTTGGACTTTGTTTTTTCCTAAAAATGTAGGGGATGTGTGGGGAATTCCTTATTATGACAATAAGCATCAAAACGCCCTGCTTTAACTTGCTATAAATTTTTCCTAAAATTTATTAAATGAATTATTAAAATGCCCTTAAAATTTATAGGAATAAGGCAGCTCTTCATGGGAGATATCACCCTCTATTCCTTGGGATTTCCAGATTGAACATGCAGAGGCAGAATTGAATAGTTCATGATGTTCACCAGTGAAAGGAACTCTTCTTCAATAAAGGCAACCAACTGGAAGATCACTGGATGATATGCCTTCAATGGATAAAGGGCTCAATTACGAAGAGTCACTTGGAACTCTACAGATCATAACCTTTACTAATCAAAATCATATCAAATATAGAAGAAGAAATGTTTCTTGAACATAAGGAGCTAATTACAGTTTCTCCTACACTCAGAAAGGAAGTATGACTTCCTAAAAGATACGTTATAAACCTACGTGTTCAGTCTTTGGCATAGTCTAATTATAACTAGTGCAAATAGCTCATATAACTACTATTTATTTTTTACAATATGTTTTCTACAACAATCCATAAGACAAATGAGCAAATGATATGCTCATTTTTTTCAGGTGAAACTGAAGCTACTTATTTTTCTCATTCTCTCAAAATCACAATAGTCTTCTTGCAAATCTAATTAACTTCAATAGGACTTGATTGAAGTTTCTTCAAAATATATCCAGTCTTTCATTACCTGTCACCACCACCACTGCCCTCGTCCAAGCTACCATCTTTATCCTTGATTATTGAAATGCCTTCTAAATGGTTTCCTTACTTCAGGACAAGCCTGCCTCTATTTTCATTCTAAAGGTTGTGTGATTCTAACAACAACAACAGCAACAAAAGTTACTAAGTTATCCGATCATGCCAATGCTCAAAGCCTTCACTGCTTTCTCATAACCTCCAAGGTGCCCCATAATTTAGCTCCCTCGTGACTCTGTTTTCATCTTTTCATCCCCTAATACTCTTCATAGTGTACTGGCCATATGAGCCTCTTGCTGCTCCCTGAACATGGCCAGGATTGATCTCATCTCAGAGCTGTTGGATATCTATTTCTTTTATTTGGAAAACTTTTCCCCTGGATATCTGCAGGTCGTGTTTACTCAAAACTCACCTCTGAGAAGAGCCTTTGTTGGGCACACTATCTAAAATATTAGTCCTCGTACATTAGTTCTTGTCTCCTATGTTGTTTTTGTTTTTTGACTTACACATTATCTAAACTTCATATATTTTTCACCCTTTTTAATGCCTGTCTGCCTCAATAAGAATATGAGCCTCACAAAGGCAGATAGTTATCAGTGTTATTCACTGCAGTATCTATGACACCCATAAGAGTATTTTTCAGAGAGCATGTGTTTAACATGTGTTGAGTAAATAAGTCAAGTTCCCAGGTGAAGAAAAATTTACCTAAGGGCTATATAGCTAAGAATGAAGGACTCTGTATTCAAATCAGGTCTTTATTTCATGATATTTTACGTGTTAATTTGTGACACTTACCAAACTTATCTTATGTTTTAATTTTTACCTGCTAAATATAGAACTGCAAAGAGAGTGTCAAAATATAAAATATTTAGTGTAGAGCCTTCCCCTGAATAGAAAAAAAAATGACCATGTAATATTTAATGCTTCAGCTGCAGCGAGGACATCTAATAGTCATGTTCTAGAACTACTGTAAGAACTGCATTCTAAACTCTCATCCCTCATTCCTAAATGGTGCCTCTATATTTTGTGACCTCTACGAAATTTATTTTTTGCTAAATGGGTACACATATTTTGAGAAATCACTGGGAATTTGATACACTTAAAATTAAAAGTGGCAGGTACATCTTGAACTATTCAAAGCTGAAAGAGTTATGGATTTTAAAAATTAGAAATATAAAAGCAGGGAGAAAGAATAACAAGAACTACAATTCTCCATCAGAATTGCCATAATAAACAATTGGCACCATCCTCCATCTCCTTTTAATCTCATGAATGAATAAAGTTGGCCATGATATATCTTATAATATCATGCATTGAATCCAATGATAATTTTTGAATTTTAAAATATTTTAAGGAGTAAGCAGTAGAAGAAAGAAGAAGGGAGTTTAGAAAGACCGATTATGTTTCTCAAACTCCCTAATTCCTTCTATTTAAATTGTCATTTTATTCCATTACCGAGGAGAAAATAAGACTGAACATGCTTTTGGAGACAACTGAAAAGTTTTAGTTAGGAAGTAAATATGTGAGAGAGGTAACAAACTGCTAAAAGAAAAAATAAACATTGTATTAGCAAAATTGCAATTATTTTGTATATTGCCTTAACACCTCATTGTGTTTATATGATTGAAAAATATTTAGGTAATATTGCAGGGAAAGAAATCCCTTCCCCTGGTAAAGAGTGGTCAGAAAACCAATACAACACGTTTTCTAGCACAAATGAAAACAAATTTTATTTTCACAGCAATATATTTATTCCAGAGACTCTTGCATACTGGTCTTTAGGGGCTGCATCAAATTAGAAATATGACCAACAATTTTCAAAGTTCTTAATTGAGCATTTCTAGTTAGCACATGCTATGCAAAAGGGAGATAAAGCTTAGGATTTGTTTTTCCAAGCACAGAATGTACTGATTAAACTTGATTTCCCTCAGTGCTTAAGTCATTGATGCAATAATATACCCAAATGTGCTGAGCAAGTCTGAAAAAGTTAGTTTGCCTTCATGGTGAGATTCACCTTAAAAATGGGAAATATTTAGACATGAAGGAATTCCAAATTGAGCTCACTCTCCCATTACTAATTTTGTAAACTTTTAATATTAATTGATAAAATTATGTCAACTCTCAGTGGCCATAGAACATTTTAATTAGACTAATGCCTTCAGAGTATTGCTCTTATTAGCCTTATTTATATATTACAGAAACATTTTAATACCAAGTGGTTCTAAGAAAATCTTCAACTGGTTAACCTGAATAAGAGTAAGAACAATAATTCAATTAGATGTCATATGATAAAAACCCTTGTGGTTTTTCTGAAAATATTTTTAAGGTGAATAGCACTTTTGGTATTTTTATTTATACTGATACAGTTAAGTAGTTTTGTTTATTCACTTAATTTCACTTGAATCCCACTGATTAGCTTAAGAAGAGAGAACTTTGAAGAAGCTAATATTTATTATTCAAAAATATACAGTTAGGAAGAAGGAACATTTTAAATGTAATTGTAAAGACAGAAATTTGTTAAGTATCTTGAAATCACATTTTTGAATTCAGAACTTTAAAAAGTTATTTTTTGAACTTGAGCAGAACATAAAGTGCTACAGCATCAGGTACCACAAGGTTTCTTTCTTCCTCTTTCTTTAGTTATTTCAGCAATCTTACTCAGGAAGAAACCATCTCATTCAATTATCAGATGAAGGAACCATGCCTTATAGAACTTAGTTAACTTGCTCTCAGCTCACACAGCTAAGTAACTGAGATGGCACTAGCAGACAGCAGCCTGATTCTAACATTCACTTCATCTCTCCCTAAACCCTCCGGTATTATCACACTGTTTTGGGAGCCAGATCTGAAGCTGTTAGCATGACCTCGGGGCGGCTCAAGGTCCAGCCTGGACCCTTTTGTCCCCACTCCAGCTCATTCTTCATGAGTCCCTGCCACCTGGATCAATTTTCTGTTTCACAGACTTGCCAAGCTTATTCCCAAGCCAGCACTTTTTGCATTTGCTGTTCTCTCAAAAATAATAATAATAATAATAATAATAATAAATAAAATCTTGATATTTAGTACCATAGTACTTGAAATAATTTATTTCTGCCACCTAATCCTGAAAGTAAGGTTACCTTCTAATATACCTTACCACTTTACTTCATAACATAGAACAGAGTCTAAAAAATCTTGTCTACTGATTTGTTTGCTATTAACTGTCAGGGTATTTGGAAACACACTTTGGCAGTAGGTAACAAGAAACATATTAAATAAAACCTTTATACTCTTTATACACAATAATTTTGCTTTTCCCTAGGTAAATAAATTTATTAATAAGTTACCATTTATCAAGCAATAAGTTTGCAGCAGGCATCCTACTTTCATGCATATCTCATTTAACTCTTACTCTAATCCTGCCAGCAGGTATTATTATCTTAATTTTCAGATGATGATAACCCAAATGCCAATCGATGATAGACTGGACAGGGAAAATGTGGCACATATACAACATGGAATACTATGCAACCATCAAAAATGATGAGTTGGTGTCCTTTGTACGGACATGGATGAACCTGGAAACCATCATTCTCAGCAAACTGACACAAGAACACAAAATCAAACACTGCATGTTCTCACTCATAGTCAGGTGTTGAACAATGAAAACACATGGACACAGGGAGGAGAGCATCACACACTGGGGTCTGTGGGGGTGAACTAGTGGGGGAGACAGTAGGGGCTGGGGAGTTGGGAAGGGATAACATGGGGAGGAATGCCAGATATAGGTGATGGGGAGGAAGGCAGCAAACCACATTGCCATGTATGTACCTATGCAACAATCTTGCATGTTCTTCACATGTACCCCCAAACCTAAAATGCAATAAAATATATATTGAAAAATAATAGTAATAAAAGAAAAAAGAAACAATCTTCCAAGGTCATTCACATATTAAGTGGCCTAAAATGAATTTATTCAATTCTAGCATCTAGGCTTTTAAGTACAGTGCTAAATACTGGGGAAAAATTCTTCTAAAAATATATATAGCAGACTATTTCCAAAAGTATAAAGAGAGACCATAGTGTATACAGTTCCAAATATAATACAATCAGAAAATGAAACATTGTATAGCCATTAAGATAATGTTCATAAAATATCAGAATAACATTCAAAATGCTTATTGTATATGATAGTTTTAAAAGTACAAAAGTTCATATGTGATGTAATTACAAAATTGAAATAAACAAATTCTGCATTAAAAAACATTTAAAGGAATGAATCAAATAGTGATTTCATTTGGATGACTGAACTATGCATGACATTTCTTTTTTCTGCTTTTAAAAATTCCCTAATTATCCTTAATAAGCTCATATTAGTTCTGTAATGGTGTGGTTTTAATTTCACATACATAATCTCATTTGAGACATTTAGACTTTCATGGTACATGAGTTTTCCTTTTGTGGGGAGGGCCTTGCCCTTTAACACTTTGTGCCCCATCAAACTCCATTTAACTGAAGCTCTGTAGGTAAAGAGGCATAATAGATTTCTCTTGTCACCCTGGTCACTGTAATTACGGCAGGCAGGTCTTACATGTTTTCTTCTTTCATAAAGCACAGTCACATTACGAATAGTACTGGAAAATCACCCTCTTTTGTCTTTTGCCTACAGGGTAGTGATAAGGTCACAGCTGAATTTATTGACACAAAAGAGTACCTGCTCAAGCTTTTTGTTGTCCAATCCCAAGTCATGCTCAATGATTCTCAGTCACCATTCTTGAGCACAGAGCTGAAATCAGGTATTTCAGAGGCACTGGTCACTTCCTCTGGAGCACACACTCAGCTCAGTTCTAGCCTTGAAGACTGTTTTTAAAACAGGCTTAGGGAGACCCATCTGTCATCTTCTAAGTGCCTCTAGTGTCTTGTCCCTCACAGTTCAAATTTCCTAGACTAATCTAACACAAATTGATGCTTTTTTCAATTACACCTTCTGATAACTTTTGAATTAATCTATTCATACAGTGCTTAACAGAGTCTCATTCACTATGTAGATTTAAAAAGGGCAAATTACAAACTTTAAAATATCCAGGTAGACCTATTATGTTTGCTCCAGTACTGTAGCATCTCCTGTTTATAATGTTATTTCTTGCTCTTCCAGTAGTTTGCTCTCCATTCCCAATTTAGAATGCAGCCAATGCCTTGCATAAGAGAGCATTTTGAAAAATGTCAGGGTAACTTTTTTAAACATGTGTTTCTTTTTAGCAGTACATTAAAAATTGTGATCACATTTATTCTCCTTACAGAAAAATCAGTGAATGAAAATATTTATAAATAGGTAATAACTTCATGCACATGTTTGGTTTTAAGTGACATTGTTTCTATTTCATAAAACATTCATATAATAAAACATCTTAAAGATGATGTGAAGAATGGGTAAAATATACTAAAAATATCAGGCTTCAGTAATATATAAAATATTCTAGACATATGTATTCTCATTATGGACAGTAACAACACAGAAATATATTACTACAATTTTAAGAGGAAAGAGCTCACAATATTTTTCTTATTTACCCAATTCCGTCTTAATAACTTCCTAACACTAATTGTAAAGATCAAATGAACTATTATAAATAAAATCATCTAGTATGCTCTCTGGTGCAAAATAGTTTATATTTAACTCTTACCTACTAATATTTTAGTGAACTGTCGTCACCCACACTGGTTTAAGCATTTTGCATTGATTATCTTGTTTAATTTTTAAAAAGTCTTTTAGCATATGCACGCTCTTAAAAAAGATAGCATACTTTAGAAATGTGCCTAAACTCACACAGATAGATGATGAAGACTGGCTTTGAACTCAAGACTGTGTGACTTCACAGCCCCTGTGTCTAACTACTGATGCTGACCTCCTTCTCTTTGTAAAAATTCACTGGCTAGAATACATATGTAACTAATAAGGTAAGGAGTATGAATCCCAAGAGAATGCCAGTCTCCCAACCCTTGCTGTTTCAGGAAGAGACAACTTTAGCCAATAATACTAGGAGTGTTGCCATGGATGTTTGCTGTGTCAGCTGGGCAAGGCTAAGCTTAAGAAAGTGAGGACAGAAGGAAAGACAGGCATACATCTTCTTCCAGTTATTCAATCAAACACAAATTGAGGTGCTGCTGTTAAGGAATTTGTACATATATAATGACAATCTCTGAGTATCTGCCACGAAATGAAGGAGTTTATCCTGGATGGGCCTAACTGAACCAAGTAAGCCCTAGGAAGGCCTGGGCTCCTCCTGTTAATAGAGATTCCAATCAACAACGTGGTCTACAATTGCTTTTCCTTTCCTGGATCTTCCTAATTACCTGCCCTGTTGATTTCAGACTTGCTTAATCAGCAGCTATACACTATCACACAAGCCAGTTCCTTATAATACATGTTTCTTTATAGGTAGGTAGGTTGGTAGATAGATTTGTACCTTATCAGCTTCTCTGACTGAACCCTGCCTGATACAAGAGTTGCCGGTGTTGGATCCCAATTTTGAGGAATGTGAAGCTTATACAGTTTGGTATAGATAAAAGATTTAGGTATTTAGGATGGTAAAATAATCAGAGAAATAATTATTTTTAAGAAACTGACAAATGCCACAAAAATTAGAATAAGAACATATGGGAGGCTGAGGCAGGAGAATCATTTGAACCCAGGAGGCAGAGGTTACAGTGAGCCAAGATTGCGCCATTCACTGCACTCCAGCCTGGGCAAAAAGAGCAAAACTCTGTCTCAAAGAATCAAATCAAATCAAAACAAAACAAACAAAAGAATGTAATGTTTTTA
The DNA here is from genome assembly GCF_009761245.1 of Sapajus apella. Lineage (NCBI taxonomy): Eukaryota > Metazoa > Chordata > Mammalia > Primates > Cebidae > Sapajus > Sapajus apella. The sequence continues at coordinate 7,766,514 of NW_022437021.1, forward strand.
TTACAAACTGCCTGGCATAGTGTAAATATGTTTTCTCTACAATTTTTGGCTGCATAGTCATTGTTACCCCAGACGACAAATATTTGGTAATATCATTTTATATAAAGAATATTTTCTTAAGAAAGTCCAGTCTGTACTCTAGCATGTTGTATTAAAATTTGGTTTTTAATTAAGATTAATTTTGGCCAGGCATCAATGAAAAAGAAATTTTTCACTTACATTTGTAACCTGCTAACGGTTCCCATCATTTTCTACAGACTTGTTTTCAAGGCTCCAGGTATTTTGAGCACTGATTCTCCTCCACTGCCTATACACTTAAGAGTTCCAGGCACCATAGGACATGTTTTTATTGCAATTTAATCCTTGGTTCAGTGCTTTCAGGGCACAATGCTGAGTAAGTTAGCACAACACGCAGTAGGACCACTCCTGGGAATCCATTCCCACGCAAGCTATCTAGGAACGCCTTAAAAATGCATGCTGTGACTGTGATCAACACATCCCACAAAGAACAAAGCAAATGTGTTCTCAAACCAAATTCTCCTGAATGTCTGAAACTATCCAACAGTACCTAACCTTAGGTAAAGTATGACAACAGAAGTTATTGGAGATGGCCATTTTAACTGATTGTGTATGCAATATCTTCTACAAACTGTGAATAAATATATGATGGTGTTGTGGTGGGCAGGATAATGGCTCCCCAAGATGTCTGCTTTCTAATCCTCAGAATTTACACAATAAAGTCGTAAGTGTCTTTATAAAAGGAGGCAGGAGATCATAGAGACAAAAGAGGATCTGAGCATGGAAGTAAAAGGTTGAGGTGATGTGAAGAAGGGGTCACAACCAACGGAATGCAGACAGCCAGTTTCTAGAACCTGGAAAACACAAGGAGACAAAAACTGCTCCCCAGCCCCACCAGAAGCCTTTAGAAGAAGCACCGGCCTGCCAACACTTTGGTTTTAGGCTTTCGACCTCCACAACTATAAGGTAATAAATTGGTGTTTTAACCCACTGTGTTTGTAGGAATTTGTTACAGCAGTAAGAAGACAGTGATTAACACACAGGTGTATAATTGCCGGCCCCTTTCAGGGTTTTAAAGGGGCCCCATACTGGTGAGGGGTTCTGAAGCCTAAGCTTTATTATTGCATCATCAGAAAACAAAAAGAAAAACAAACACATATAATGCATCCATGCAGAAGCCCCATGGGCTGGGAGATAGAGTGAGAATTACTTTAGCCCAGGTGGAAACATAAGACTCCAGTCAATACATTTGTTCAACATATGTTTAAGAAGAAAACTCAAATCTGACACCAGCAAGCTGCCTTTAAGGCTGAGAAGAAAGGTAGCCAGTGGCAATACCACTGAATGATTTAGTTCTAGCTTACGGTGCAGGTCTCATTTACCCAAACACATGTCCTAGAGGGCAGCTTCTCTGGCAAGCTCCTATCAGAGGGTCTTTCTCTTGACAGCTGACTCATGGAAGTATTTCTTCTAACCACAAACGGTACCCTTCCCCAGAAGAAATTCTAGTGATTTTTTATCTTTCAAACTGTTTCCAGTAATATTTTAGTGGCTTTTGTGGTCTGGCACCCAGGCAATTTCCCTTTCTTTACTAATTGAATAGATGTTTACTAAACACCTACTGTGTAACAGGCTCTACTTTAAGTACCAGGAAACAAAAATAATATGTTACAGTCTTGCCTTCAAAGAGATAATAGTCAAAATGAGAAAAAATATCAATATATAAACAAAAATAACAAAATAATATGACAAAAGCCATTTTGGAGAGACCGATTGCCAAAGAAGCGCAGAGAGGAACACTAACTCTTTGAGGGGGAGGCTGGGTAGAAAGAAGTCAGGTCAATATTGCTTAGGGCAAGGTTTTTGGGAGTAGTAAAAATGGGGAGTGAGGGGAGGTAATGCAGTCCAGCAGGACATGGGAGCAAAAGTAAGGAACTGCTGGAGAAGTAATTACAGGAGTGACTATGAGAGACTTGTACTCTATGTCTAGAAGTTCAAATGTTCTGTAAAGAATGCAGATCCACAGAATGATTCCTAAGTATGTGAGTGACAGGACTGTATATTTCTGTTTACTATTTGACAAAGATGTTCTATTGACAGAGTAAAGGATAGATGAGAAGGGCCTTCTTTCTGGAAGTAGAAGTCATCATGGTGGTCCCTCCTTGATATGGTATCAAGTCTGGCTCGAGCACTAGCAGTTGGGAAGACAAGGGAGTACTTTTGATGAGTATATGAAGAAAAACTGGACACCCTAGGAACTGGGAGTGATGAATATTTGGAGAAAACCAAGATAACTAACTTGGGCAAGAGTGTATATATCGTATGCAGAAGAGGAGACTGGGAGAGAGGGAAAGAGGAAGAAGATAATTTCAGGACATACTGAGTTTAGTTTTCTGTGAGACATTCTGATGATGGAGATGTGCAATAGTAAGATATGATATTAATAATGACAAGTGTAGTCACTTATATGGCACCATTACTAAGCACTGTCATGAGCATTTTATGTATATTAACTCTCTTAATTTGTATACAACTGTATGAAATGAAATGGAGTGAAACCCAAAGAGGTAAGTAACTCACACAAGGTTACACAGCTGGGATATGACATCTTACTTCATATAGTTGGGTTGGAGCTATCTTACTTCAAAATCCCCGCTTTTATCCACTATAGTGCTGCCTCTCAGAAATGTGTGGGTCCCAGGAGAGGGCATGGACTGCTTTGAATATGTATATATTTCAGAGATATAAAGTGCAGAGGTGGTAGTTGAAACTTTGAATATAAACTTAAATTCACAGTTTTTGATGTGTCCTTTCCCTGATATGAATACAAACACCACACATATACACACACAGAAACACACATAAACAAACACACACACATACATATTTTCATGAGGTTTGATCCAGAGTTTGATCCACAAAATGATACAATTCCAAACACCATAATCCCAAATGCTAAAATCCCAAAAGATCAAAATTTCAAAATTATCTGAAAGACATATTATTTACATTTTAAAGAGAGATATTTGAGAATCATATAAAAACACAACAGAACACTTTTTAGGCTACATTAACAACAAAATAGGCTATAATAGTATACATATTTTTGCAAGCATCAACACTCAAGTATACTAACAACAGTTATAAGCATATAACAGTTATGGGCAGACAAACCATGGTGATAAAGAAAAAAGTTAAAAAGTGAAATGTATAAATGCACATCACTGTGATTGGTAATTGTGTGTACCCAACTTTATAACTGTGCTCATGTGAAATGCTAGGACAGACAACCAAAGCCTTGATGACATTGACTGAAAACTGCATTGTGTCATCACTCCATATGCAGTTGCCAATAAAGCCAAGATATCAAGAAACTTTATCTTTCACAAATGCCAATGTACAAAAAGGAAAACTTTTCATTTATTAAGTTTCAATGTTTTTTTAATGTACATGCACAATGCTTACACACGAAGTCAACATTGGGTTAATGTACTTTTGTGGAGTTAATTTTGCAAAAATGTAAAAGAAAAAAATCTTTGGACAAGTTATATCTTCAGTGCTGGAAATAATGCAAAGATGAAATACATATCAAATGTGCACTATGTGTGGAGGAGTATAATTAATATTTGATTGAATAATTTGGCAGGGGAAATTTCTTATACATTTCACCTGCATTTTCTCCCCTTCTGTAATCTTTAAAACACTCTGCATTTAGATTTGAAGAGTGGTTGTGATCTACAAATTTTGTAAGTATATGTTGTCCACTTGAAAGTCTAGCTATTGCTCTGCCATTGGAATTGATTTTCTGCTTTCACAACACCAATAATAATTATCTTTTAAGCTTTTGTCTTTCACCATTAAGTAGCCTCTTTCAAAAACTTATCACAGCCTTTTTGCAAGGGAATAATGTCACAGATCTCTTCCATTATGTTGTCAGGAATACAGTAAGAAGAAATGATATTCAGCTTTCCCAATACCAAATCTGTATTAGGTCTCTTCAGAGAAACAGAGCTAATAGAATATGTATATAGACATATGTTAGTGGACTTATTAGCAGAATTGACTTATGCAATTATGGTGGCTGATAAGTCCCATGACAGGCTACCTGCAAGCCGAAGGCTGTGGGACAGCGATAGTACGGCTCATTTCAAGTCCCAGAGCTTCAGAACCAGGGAAGCCAATGGTGTAACTTTCAGTCAGAGGGAGCTGAAAGCCTGAGGACCCAGCTTACCACTGGGGTAAGTCTTGGAGTCCAAAGGTTAGTGAGTCAGCCCAGAGCTCTAAGGTCCAAGGCAGCAGAAGAAAGTCTCAGAGAGAGACTAATTCACCTTCTGTATTCATTCACTCCAGGCTCCCGGACAATTAGATTGTGCTCTCCAGCGCTGAGAGCACGTCCATCTAGTCTGCTCAGACTCACACACTACTCTCCTCTGGAAACACCCTCACAGAGACACCCAAAATAATGCTTTATCAGGTTTTTAGGTATTCCTTAATCCAGCCATGTTGACAACTAAAATTAAGTCCCACAAGTTTAGCCCTTGTCAACTTGTTACCCATACATATCTATTTAAGCCATATATTACTTCCAAGTAAAAACAATAACAAAATGATATGGTCTGGATGTGTGCCTCTTCTAAATCTCATGTTGAAATGTGATCCCCAGTACTGGAGGTGGGGACTAGCGGGAGGTACTGAATCATGGTGAATCTCTCACGAATGGCTTAGTGCAGTACCCTTGGTGATGAGTGAGTTCTTGCTCAGTTCACTTGGGATCTGGTTAAGAGTCAAAGATCTCCTCCTTTTCTCCCTCTGGTGTCTACTCTTGCCATGTGACATGCCAACTATCCTTTTGCCTTCCACCATGATTGTAAGCTTCCTGAGGCCTTCACCAGAAGCAGAGGCCCACACCATGCTTTCTGCATAGCCTGCAGAATGTGAGCCAATTGAATCTCATTTCTTTATAAATTACCCAGCCTCAGGTATTTCTTTATTGCAATGTAAGAACAGACTAACACACAAAGTAGTAATTTCACCTAATGTGATGAAACTAATGGGAAGCAACTATCTTGCATGCAAATGAAAATGCAATAATCCCTTCCCCAGAATTTGGCTTTCAGGATTTCAATGTTTATATTTAGGATTTTGTTTTTTGGGATTATGCTAGGCACCAGGCTTCATGAGTACAGTCTCAAAATACTTGAATGAGGCAAATGAAATTGACCAAAAGAGAATTATTTAGCCTGAAAGGAAACATTCCAGCTGTGCGTGATGGCTCACACTATAACCCTAGCACTGTGGGAGGCCAAAGTGGGAGGATCACTTGAGCTCAGGAGTTAAGAGACCAGCGTGGGCAACATGGAAAAAATCCTGTCTCCACAAAAAAAATGCAAAGATTAGCTGGATGTGGTGGCATAGGCCTGTAGTCTCAGCTACTCTGGAGGCTGAGGTGGGAGGATCACCCAAGCCTGGGAGGTGAAGATTGCAGTGAGCTGAAATTGTACCACTGAACTCAGAATGGACAACAGAATGAGATCCTACCTAAAAAAAAGAAGAAAGGAAGAAAGAAAAAAAAATCTCACAAAACACACAAAATCATTTGCTGCCGTATTTCTGAGGGGTAAATTCGTCTTCTCCCAGTGGGAAGTGTCACCCTATCTTTTCCTCTTCAGGTACTGCTAGACCCCTATTCCTTATTTTACATCATTAGGGTAAGGCTGGTAAAAGTTAAAACCTTAAAAAATACTTATTTCTAAATATAGTGTTTATTTAGTAGGAATGTTATAACATGCTACAGAGTTTATATTGTATTACAGTTAAAATAATAACCAAAGGTGTGGAGAGTAAAATCCACTGTTAATCTTTTTATAGTAATAATATCAATATAAAATTATGCTATACCATAAAATATCTTTCTCAAGCTTGCGCTAAATTTTCTGTTTTATGATCTTTAAACAATTAAGAAGCCATAAAGGTAGAAACCTGATAACAGTAATTATGAAGTTATGACCAAAATCATTAACTTTCACCATACCTAAGCAGTTTCAAAATATCCCCATATTTCAACACATTATTTGCAGATCTTTAACACAAAGGTTGCTTTTCTAATAAATATAGGGAAAACATCTTACTAACAGTCAATAAAGGCAAATAAGCATCCAGAGGAGTATAATCAAAGTTGATGAAATGGGCTACGATATTAGTGTCCTTTTGGTATTATTAGACCACTGGCCTGAGAATTGACCTCCCGCCAGAGACTCTGCAACAGTTCTCTTTTTCTGGGATAGAATATTGATAAATGCCTCACTTGTTCTCTTCATTTGCACACTTAATCTGTGTAATTTTCTAGATTCGTTTTTGTAATAATGTACTTCTTTGTCCACCCTACATTTCTTAATGGTTGAAATTAATATCTCTTGACCAAGCTCCTCAAAGTTAGGTAATCAACTTGATCTGGGGAGGAAATCAAGAAGGTTTAGACCAAAAATTTAATAGCACAGAATAATAAAACACTTCACATCACTTGCTTTTTCTCTAACCCCACTGCACAGTGTTTTCCCCATTCTTATCTGCTTTCAGAAATTAGGCAAAACTTCATTGGCCCTTTACCACTGGGCTCCTTTCTGCCTCTAGTCAGCCTCATCTCTCTTCATCCCTCATACCCCCTCTGAATGCCCTATTATTACACAGACATTGAAAAAGTCACAAACAACGTAAATTCCACTTAAACTTCTCTGTGCCCAGCAACATGGTTAGAATGGTATAGTTTTGATTAACTAATGAGTTTTTTATTTAAATAAATGAAGAGGGTTTTTCCTTGCTTTCCTATTCCTTCAAGGAGCTGTAGCCCTCATTCTGAGCTCCAGTCATTGGATGGTCTGTGCAAACTGTTTTTGGCCTCCCCGTCTCTTTAGTCTTAAAACTGTCCCCTCCCCAGGGTTGACAAGAACTGCATTCCACTTTCTGGACAGAAACATAGTTATAATTAAGCATTAATCTGGCTGCATTTCGACCCACTTTCTTGATGCTAAAAGTCCAGCTAGCATTGGTTACTGGCCATTTGCACCCACGTTGTTCCTATAGACAGGATTTCTGACCCTAGGGTCATAAGACTGTTTCAGAATTGATTTGCGTCCCCATTGTTCTTATAGATAGGATCTCTGACTTTAAAATCACAAGGCTTTTGTTTAAGAATCTATCACTTACGATATTTTTCAAACTCCAAATTCCAGCCACAAGTTTGAGGATCCCCTCAGAGGAACGGGACCAGCATGGAAACACAGTTTCTTCCTCTTCCTGTCTCATGAATTCCCCCCGCACACTTCAACCAATTAAAGATCTTCACACTTCAGCCCATGCCAAAACCATTAAAACTCTAACCCCAAATTCTCCTGAGAGATGGATTTGAGGTTTCCTCCCATCTCTTCATTCAGTGATGCTATGATTAAACCTCTTCCTCTGTTGCAACCCAGAGTCTTAGCGTATTGGCTTGCTGTGTGCATCAGGCATCCAACATATTCCCGTTACAGTCTTTCCCCCATTCCTATCCGCTTAGAGGTGTGGTGATTTCAGAAATTAGGCAAAATGGTTAGATCCAACCTTGTTTTGACAGGTTGTTACCCTTCCATCCCATTTATTTTCTGGAAAAGTATTATGTTGACTATTTGAAATTTGGTTGGTGTTATGCTTTTCCTACAGAAGTTTAGTCCTATTTCAGTCTCATATCAAAAATACTATATAAAAGGACATCCCAGACTGGAGGCAGAAGGTATTTTCTTCGCTGTATTCATTTTTATCAGGTCACCCCCTGACCTTATATCTACTTTCCTTGCTACATCATAATCTCTAAGAAGATGCATATTGTCTATTTTCCTCAAACCCAGTTTGCAACTTTGTTGATTTTACTTCTAAACAAACATAGTACCTCTCTACTTTTCTCCATATCTAATGTTATCAGCAATGGCACTTCCCTTATAGCTGAGCAACTAGGATATGTACCCCTGGGCTTCCCGCTTTTCTGGGCCCAATTTTGTCCACCTCTACCTTTATCTTACCCTGCAGGACAAAGAATCTTTGAGGCCGAGGGTTTACACCCTCGAAACTTCATAACCCCATTTCTCCATCCCTTTTGTTGGGACTCTAAAAGCAATACCCCAAAGATGGACACTCTGGTATGCTGAGAAGCTTTTGAATATGCCTCAGAATCAAGGCCCTCTAACCTTGTCTTGTGTCCCCACTTCCAATTACAGGGAGAGAGTCTCTGAAATTGCCTTATCTGACCAAGAAAGCTTCTTTCCAAAAGAAATAAATCCCACACTAGTGATTTCATTAAATAACCAGGAAAAATCAACCACCTGAGAAGAGACTTGGAGTTATCACCACACCCAGAGTTTTCATCTATTCTTCTAAAAGTAGCACCAAGAAATTACTTGAGGGAATTAATCTGCCTAATTATCCATTTGTTCCTGTGCAGCTCTACCTCTCACTGTTTTTTGATAAATTTTTTTTCCAGCAAATCCCCAGAGCACTAAGGAGAAGTTTTCCCTTGCCACTATACTTTCAAAATGCAAAGGACCACGGAATTTCCTGCCTAAATGACTAGAATGTTCACTTGCATGTGTGAGGGTTTTCACTGGACAAGGGAAGGGAGTGGGGTGTCTTTCCCCTCCGATTCCTATCTGCTTAGAGGTGTAGCTGATTTCAGGAAGCAGGCAAAACTGGTAAGATCAAACCTTGTTGTGACACGTTATTAACCTTCCCTTCCATTTATTTCCCTCCATTTTTCCTACTGAACTAGTCACACAAATATTATTGATGGACCTAATCATCCCGATTCCAATGCTCATTCTTTTAACCTATACCTGACCCCTTTTCCACACAGCATCCAAACTACGAATCAGATCTTAGTGTTTTGCTATTATAATAGCCCTTTTACTTCTCATTGAACTTACAGGGGTCCTCAAGGCTTAGAAGACACGGACCTTCACTTTCTACCACTCTTGTCCCCACTTTTTAAGTTCCAGTCACATGGGCCACTTCTTTGTACTCAGTCTTTCCTCAGAAGGATTCTTCCCTCTGCCACAGATTTCCCCATAACTGGACTTTCTTGATCACGTCTTGCCTCGAAATAAACCTTTTTAAGTAGGTCCTCCATGGCCATCCAATCTAAGTCAACACATCACCGTTACCTCCATCACTCTTGAACTCATTACCCTGTTCAAAATAGTAATTATTACTATCTTAAATTCTTGCATTTGAATGTTTGCTTTATTTTAGTTGTTTTTCTCCTTGCCATAGAAGGTAATAAGTATATGGTAGTAAAGTTCTTGCCCATTGTATTTACTGATAAATATCAACGCCTTGAAGAGGTATTCAAGTAGACAAGAGAACCAGGCTAACTACCTAAGAAAGCTATCTATCAAATTAGTCACATCCCCAAGGAGATCGAGCTTAGAATTCTGCGAGAAATTTGGTGAACAACTTTAAGAGAAATAACCACATTTTAAGTGGCAGCATAGCTATAGTTGTGAAAATGTAATTGCGCAGGTTAAAAAGAGGTTAAAGTCATATATAAGTACTGAAATTGAATAGTAAGTGACAACACTTCAACACAGACAGAGCCTATTATCTTTATTTTCCCCATCTATGACAAGAGAAGACCAACATCCAACATCCAGTTATGTCAAAGTTTCCATTTCTGCCTTCAAATTTCATATTATGATTTTCGGTATAAAAAGTTCAGTTCAGATAAGAGGCTTTAAGATTTTTTTTCTGAATAAGAGTATATGATCTGTTATATTCAATCAGAGAGAGAGAAAGAGAGAGAGAGAGAGAGAGAGAGATGTAAGGGAGAAAAGTGAAGGAAAAAGGAAGGAAGAAAAATGGAGAGGAAGAAAATGAAAAGAGATCATATGAAACAGGAAAAACTATGACTATAGCCAAAAACAATTAAAAAAATGATAGTGAAAAATAAAATAGTAATATTTATGCAAATTAGTTTACTTTTAATGTTCATATAATTTTTAATATTGGCTTGAGGAGAAGTTCAAAATGAATAGCTCAAGAAAAAATTCACACAAATCTACTTTATTATTCAGTGTAAATTGCCATTAGTATGATTTTCTAGATATTGGAGTCAAATGCAGAAATGAAAGCAGCTGAAGTAAGGAAAAAGTGACAAACACCACTAAGTACAGCAACAAGACTCAAGTGCCTGTCAAATTAAAAATTATAACTAGGTGCTATAAATACGACAAGGAGGTAATTGCAATAAAAGTGTAGTTTTGACTAACGTAACGTCAGCTATTCATTCGATGGACTAACCTTCAGAGAGCTTCATTATAGAAATCACAACCAGAATGTCTTTTAAAAAATTCTGTAAGAAATATTCTATTTAATTTTATAAAATCAATATACTGTTATATATTTAACTTTATAAAAACAATAAAACTATTATAATTATACCTAAATTAAATGGTATGTATCAAGAGAAATTTATAATTCTTTTGGAATATGATTTAATATTAAAGCAGAAATCAATGACTTTGTTAAGCATAGTTGATTTTAACTAAGCTGGAGGAATATAGACAAATATTAGACTAAGCAGGTAACAGAAAAATGTAAAAGCCCAAATATCTCTTTCAAACACGAATGACCAAAGGGTAAGTAGCTTTCGTACACTCTTAAACTGCATTGCAAAGAAGTGAGTGTGGGAAATATCAGTTTTCTTAGAAAATCTGAATACCATTATTTCACATGCATGAAAAAGAATGGATTGGGCTAAATGTGCATACGTTTTGTTGAGGCAGTGCCTGGATAGGAAAGCCATAGTAAGATGGGTTCCTTGTGTATGATGTTAGAGTGTTGTGCTTCCTGTCATTAACCAAGTACAAAAAATCAGAAACTATATGCCATTCAATGTTTCTGTACCCATAAGATTGCTAGTTTGGTGAAAATGACCTCAAAATAAATAAAATAATAAATACTTCTTTGATGTGTATTTTTAAATTGTAATGTTCAGTGTTGCAATTTTTAATTTAGTTTCAAAATCTATAATAACAAAAATTACTTACTGTTTTAATTACTTCTTTACAGTTATTTTGTAGATGCAATCTAGCACCAGCAATAACTGAGTATAGCTTTCATTATCCTGTAATTTACTAGCTATCTAGAAACTTAGGAAATATAGAGAAAAATTATAAAACTGGATGTAAGTAATTAAAATAAATTAGCTGGGCATGATGGCACACATCTGTAGTCCCAGCAGGCTGATGTGGTAGGATCACTTGAGCCCAGGAGGGCACTGGAAGCTGCAGTGAGTAATAATCACACCACTGCACTCCAGCCTGGGTGACAGAGTGAGAACTTGCCACAAAAAGAAAAAAAATATTAAAGTTAATACCTGAAAAAAAAAAGTTAGGAGGGGGAGAGATCTTTAAGTGAAACAAAATGCACAATCCATAAAACAAAATAGACATATTTAACAACATAAAAAACCTTTAAGTTGGTAAAATGAGATATCCCAAAGTCCAAAGACAAACAAAATCACAGGGGGAAAGAGTTAAAGTATATATATATTAATAGCTAACACTTCCCCCTCAAAACAGTCCAGTGAGGGAGGTCTTAGTATCCTCTCCATTGCATAAATGAAGAAACTGAACAACAGGGAAGACGAGACACTTCCCCAAAGACACACTGGTCCGAGATGTGGAAGACGGGATATGAAGGCAGGTAGTCTGACACCAGTCTGTGCTTGTAACCATGACACTATACTGCAAATTGTTAATATCTTTGATTTAAAAAAGGGAAACTCATACATTTATAAGATGGAATTAAAACATCAAAAATAAAAAGAGAAAAGGGAAGACAGGCAGTGAATTGAAACATATAATTAACAAAATAAAATTCAAAATGATCTCTTAGTATACGAAAAGATGTTAAATCTCACTAGTGAACATAAGACTACATTTTTCTTCTTATCAGATTAGCATACATAAAATTAGTTTTTGCTGGACACAGAAGCTTGAATAGTAAAATAATAAATTTCAGGCTTCTGAATCTAGCAAAAATGAAGAGGAACGATAAAATCCAGCAGTTGATAACATGTGGAGAAGTTCATTCTCATATCCTTTTAATAATTCTGCATTAATGACTGAAATTCTACATTTAAATCACTTGGTAATAGTATCAGTTTCTTTTGGTCATTGAAATTAAATAGTTCCTAAAAGTTTACTTGTGAGAATATCAACTGATGTAATTATTTGAAAAATGATTTGGTAATATCTATTTAAAAACACATAGTAGTAACTCTTCTGGAATTTTGTTTTTACTGAAATAACTGTATACACACACACACATCCACACATAGGCAAGTTCTTTAACACAGCATTTCCTGTAGAGGAGATAACATACCAAAATAATCTGGAGGTCTATAAATAAGTGAGTAGTTGAAAAAATTGATACATCTGTATTATGGAACATAGTGTAGCCATTAAGAATGAGTAGGATCCGTATCTATTGCCCAGGAATGATATCCATATTTAAAGAAAAGTCATAAAATGTTTATTTTGTGCTTCTACCTTGGTAAAACCTTGACAAAATAATAAGAAATTATATTCAGTTGTATATGTATTTATGAGCTCGGAAAATGATAGGAAATAACATATATATGTAAAAAGTTGTCACGACAGAATGGTAATCATTAAGAAAGAATTAGGTGGAAATTATTAGCTTTCTCTCTGTCCATCTCTATCATTGCCCTTGTTATAATGAGCATGTTTTGATATACAGTATGAAAATGAACAGCTTTGAAAAAGCTGAAAGGGGAAGAAAATTTTCTATCTATTTTCTTGAAAACTCTTTCAATAAATAATACCCTAGTAGATGATGATATCTAATGCACCTTTGGAAGATGAGCTCTGTATTCTCTATTAAAATTTAAACCATATGAAGGAAGAATAAATAATCACAAATGAGTCCTGATGGACAGGTGAATTAACAAAGTGACTGTCCGATCATCAGGGACATGAATCCGAGGATCATGCACTATGAAACAAGGAATTAGTTGTAAAATCATCATCCATAGAGCAAGCATTGGAATTTTGCCAATTCCCAATCTGAATTATATTTTTGATTGAAAATGGTATGACTTTATTACAGGCGAAATTATTTTAGACCACATGAATATTGATTTATTTTAAAACACTGATCTCATGCTTTCTTAGGTGGTAATAACCTATAATCCCTTCATCTGAGACCAGAAAGGAAATTATAGGAACTTCATGAAGCTGCATTAATGGATAAAATCTTCTATCTAAGTCATCTGGTAATAACACTAAAATCTTTTTTTCGTCATTGCCTTTACATTTTTTTTTAAACTTTATCTTCCAAAGTATGATTTTAAATAGAAAGCATTAGTACTTTGGACATAGACAGCCTAACTGTGGTAAACACGTCATAATTGGAAAAAAAATTATTTCTTTTTCCATCTACTTAGACTAGTTGGGAATTTTTTTGTTTTTGTTTTTGTTTAGAGACAGAGTTTCACTCTGCTGTCCAGTCTGGAGTACAATGTCATGATCTCAATTCACTGCAACCTCCGCCTCCCAGGTTCAAGTGATTTTCCTGTTTCCACCTCCCGAGTAGTTCGGAATACAGGCACATGCCACCACATATAGCTGATTTCTGTATTTTTAGTAGAGACAAAGTTTTGCCACATTGGCCAGGCTGCTCTTGAACTTTTGACCTCAGATTATATGCCCACTTTGATCTCCCAAAATGCTGGGATTACAAGTCTGAGCCACCATGCCCAGCCAGACTGTGGGAAATTTTTAACTGTTCAAAAGAAGTTATACCCAGAGCAGTGTAGTTTCTGCAGGGTTTTTTTTTTTTTTTTTAATTTTTTCTGTCACTTGAAACTTTATAGAAAAGAACAAAAATATTCTTCAGGGACTTTTCTGCTAACTGCTGAGTACTAAAGCTGTGGAAGTAAACCAGATGTGCTAATAAATGTTTAACAATAAGATCTTTGGGGAATAGAGAAGCAGAGGCATTTTCAAATTTGTGTGGCATAAGTATTCACACTATGACCAGTTTCAAGCTAACAACTATTAAAAAACCAGCCAGCAAGTTTTCTAAAATTTTAAGAGGCAGTTCTTTCAAACCCATGCAGTCCAACTCCAACAATTCAGAGAAGTGAACCATAAGATCATTCCCACTTCCCTACTGTGAATCATGCTAATGAGAAACAAACTGAGAATCACCCTTTGGTGGAGCATTGGGCTGAGTGAGGAGATTTTATTCTTATCAGTCAGTGTCTCCCCCAAGGGCTGGTAACGACCTTGTATTTAAAAAGCTGACTCAAATTTTTCACGGCATATATGGTACGTCAAGGAGTCTCAGCATGAAGCAAGATGATTATTAAGTGTTCACATAACTTGATTAAGGATATGTTAATGACAGTCAATAGTGACTTTGTAAGACACAAAGCAAAAACACTTGGGAAATCTGACTACAAATACTCTTGGCTATTTATAATAAACTAAAACTGTGTTTCTACCTTGTCAGCAAATATTTTATACAGAAGTATGCCCCTGAAACAGAAGCAAAGGGCAAGATAATCTGTCATACAAATTCCATATTTAAGACCCTACTTTGTTTTCTCTAAAAGCATCCTCTTTCTATTTTAAACTAGACATTGATTTACTTCATAAAATTTCTAAGAAGAGAAAAACCAGTAGCCAACTCAAGTAAGGAACTAATTAAGAGCAGTACTTAAGGAATGACAAGACATGTACTAAAACCAATTAAGTGAAAAGCTTTTAAATCAAAAAAGTATATAAACAGTCTCTTTAACCTTTATACAATTTCTTCTGTGTTTCAAGACCATCTTTCAAAATAGTAACAGGGGTATTTCTAATTAAATTGCCTTATTAAGGTAACTGAATTAAGGGCTTATTTTTATTATCTTAATGACAATATATTATCATTCACTGTATCAATCATAATAATGAGAAATAAAATTCTAAGCATCCCAACCAACTGAACACACCATCTCTTGGCCAATGGGGTTACAAAGAAACCATGGAAGCTGGGTTCCCTGTCATGACTAGATAGGAGTTAGAGACTCCTCATTATATCTCCTCCTGCTAACAGCTATTAGGCTTTCTTCCCTGAAGGCTAAACAGAAATCAGTCCCTTTAAAAAGGCTGTAGAATAAAAATCTGTAATCTTATCCAGGTTTCTGTGAATGCCATTAATTCATTCCTTTACATGGCTTAATATTGCACTGTGTGCACACACACACACAGATATACTACTCAGCCATATAACATCATATGTTCTCAGTCATAAGCGGGAGCTAAGCTATGAGGATGCAAAGGCCTAAGAATTACACGATGGACTTTGGGAACTCAGGGGGAAAGTGTGAGAAGGGGGTAAGGGATAAAAGACTACAAATAGTGTACAGTGTATACCTCTCAGGTGATGGGTGCACCAAAATCGCACAAATCACCACTAAAGAACTTATGTAAGCAAACACCACCTGTTCCCTAATAACCTATGGAATTTAAAAAAAAAAAAAGAAAAAGAAAAGAAAAAGAAAACAAACCAAAAGGCTCTATATCAAAGCGGGGGTTGGGGGTGGGTGGGTGGGAGATGGGAAGACTTCACCATTGAGGTCAACCAGTCACTTGACGCTGCCCCTCCTTTTTTGCCTAAGAGATCACTGATCATGGAGTGGTTCTAGACAGTGTAGAGAGAATGCACAGTGAGGGTTTTCATGCCTTCTGCTTTACTTTTTAACATCTGAGGGTACCCTCAGTTCATACTGTTGTCACCAAATTCTGACCTTAGGTCCCATGGAGACACATGAAACTCAATTGCACATGTGTATGTTTCTCCATTGTAAATATTTATGACACAGCTTATTGAATAGTTATATTTGGGTAACTCATTCAGCATAAATTACTGTCTTATTCTTTCCACCTTTGAAGTATCTGTTTCTGACTTCTGGCTGGAGGATATGTTTCCCAGCCAGAATGGCAGCCCTGAAAGCTGCAACACTTTATGAGTAACAAAGTTCTCCTTTCCAAATTTTACTCTTCAGTTGATAATTTGTAACAAATGCCAATCATTATTTTTGGTCTTTTAATATACATTATCCCCAATTTATATGAAAAACCAACTAGACAATTGTAAGTTTCCCTATAATCTGATGAAAGAAATTTGAGCTTTGACAAATCAATTAACATTCAAAATCACACAGCTAGTAAATATTACTACACCACTTCCTTAAGCTTACGAAGTCCACAGCAGAGATTACTGCAAAAACGACATTTATTGTTTTTACAAAATCAGCCATATATATTAAGGCTTGTTTGCAGAAAGGAGTGAAGTGGGAAAGTGACATAATCCGTAACTTGGAGATAACCATGGAAATTTAACATAATATTAAAACCCTCAAACAAAGGATAAATTTAGCTATTTATGAAAATTATCTGCCCTAAGGAATAGCCAGAAAATAGATGACTGCAAGCAAATGTCAAAATTTAAGTTCTTTAAATTATGCAGGTAACATTACACAAAGCTATTAAAATAAACGAGGAATAGTTGAAATAAATAATAATTTATCATAATAACTGGACTGCACCAGTGATCAAATTGATTATATTCTATTTATAGGTATACTTGCATCAGCATCTCTCTCTGTGGGGTCTAAAGAAAAAGTAATGGGATATCTCCAACAATGTTTAGGGGATTAGAAACTATATGAGCAGCTATCTCAAACTTTCCAGTTTTTTTTTCCTTTGAATTGGATAAAAAGGAAAATTAAAATCAAAACTTTCAAAATTAGAAATATATATTTTAAATCACTGAAAATAACAATAACATTATGATTTTAACAAGGCTGAATGTTTTAAGGAAGTATATTTAGTTAGATAACTAACCATACTAATGGCCAGCTAACAAGACAGCATTTAAAACAATGAGAGGAGAGGCCTTTATTTAGTCCATCAAAACCCCATTGCTCAGGCTTTAAGTTATAAAGTTTTTGGTTTATAATTTATTTGTGACATTTTGAAATACAGAAAGAATAAGCTTATCAAGAGACACAAATGGTCCCATGTCTTTGACCTTCTATTTCTCCTATAATAAATACAGCAGTGTTTTATTTCACACGGCTTTATCTTTTCCCGGAGGTATATTAGTCCATTCTCATGCTGCTGTAAAAAACTGCCTGAGACTAGGTAATTTATAAAGGAAAGAGCATTAACTGACTCACAGTTCTTCATGGCTGGGAAGGCCTCAGGAAACTTATAATCATGGTGGAAGGTGAAGCAAAACTTCCTTCTTCACACGATGGCAGGAAGGAGAAGTGCCAAGTAAAGAAGAAAAGTCCCTTGTAAAGCCATCAGATCTCATGAGAACTCACTATCACAGGAATAGCATGGGGGTAACAGTCTCCATGATTCAATTACCTCCTACTGGGTTTCTCCCATGACATCAGAGGATTATGGGAACTACAATTCAAGATGAAATTTGGGTGAGTAAACAGAGCCAAAACCATATCATTCCACCCTGGTCCCTCCAAAATCTCATGTCCTTACATTTCAATACATAATTGCCCCCCTTCCAACAGTCCCCCAATGTCTTAGCTAAGACCAGCATTAACCCCAAAGTCCAAGTCCAAAGTATCATCTGAGACAAGACAAGTTCCATCCACCTAGAAGCCTGTAATAACAAAAGCAAATTAGTTACTTCCTGGATACAATGGGGTTACAGGCATTGGGTAAATACACCAGTTCCAAATGAGACAAATTGGTCCAAAAAAAAGGAGCTACAGGACCCATGCAAATCTGAAATCGAGGAGGGCAATCATTAAACCTTAAAGTTCCAAAATGATCTCCTTTAACTCCATGTCTCACATCCAACTCATGCTGATGCAAGAGGTGGGCTCCAACCCCTTGGGTAGCTCCACCCCTGTGGCTTTGCAGAACATGGCCCCGATCCATGCTCCCTTCATGGCTTACATTGGGTGTCTGTGGCTTTTCCAGGTACATGGTGCAAGCTGTCAGTGGATCTACCATACTGGGGTCTGGAAAATGGTTGCCCTCTTCTCACAGCTCCACTAGGCAGTGGCCCAGTGGGGACCACGTGGGGGATCAAACCCCACATTTCCCCTCCACACTGCCCCATTAAAGGTTCTCTATGAGGGCTGCACTTCTGCTTGGACATTCAGGCATTTTCATACATCCTCTGAAATCTAGGTGGAGGTTCCCAAACCTCAGTTCTTGTCTTCTGTGCACCCACAGGTGCCCACTACCTCCTGGAAGCTACCATGACTTGGGGCCTGCACCCTCTGAAGCAATGGCTTGAGATGTACCTTTGTCCCTTTTAACCATAGCTGATGCTGAATCACCTGGGACCCAGGACACCATGTCCCAAGAGCAGGGAGGCCCTGTGTCCAGCAGTGCAAACCATTTTTCCTTCATAGGCCACCTGGCCTGTGATGAATGGGACTACCGTGAAGGTCTCTGACATGCCCTGGAAATATTTTACCCATTATCTTGCTGATTAACATTTGGCTCCTTATTACTTATGCAAATTTTTGCAGACTACTGAATTTCTCCCAAGAAAATGGAGTTTTCTTTTCTGTTTCATTGTCAGCCTGTAAATTTTCCAAACTTTTATTCTCTGCTTCCTCGTGAACACTTTGCCACTTAGAAATTTATTCTGCCAGATACCCTAAGTCATATAACTGAAGTTCAAAGTTCCTCAGATCTCTAGGGAAGGGGAAAATGCTGCCAGTCTCTTTGCATAGCAAGAGACACTTTTACTCCAGTTCCTAAAAAGTTCCTCATCTCTATTTGAGACCACCTCAACCTGGACTTCACTGTCCATATCACTATCAGCATTGAGGTCAAAGCCATTCAACAAGTCTCTAGGAAGTATTGGACTTTCCCACATTTTCCTGTTTTCTGAGCCCTCCATGTCTCTACGAAGCTCCAAACATTCCCACATTTTCTTGTCTTCTTCTGAGCCCCCCAAATGGTTTCAGCTTCTGCTTGTTACCTAGTTCCAAAGTTGCTTCTACACTCTTGGCTATCTTTAAAGCAGCACCCCACTTTCTGTGATACCAATTTACTGTATTAGTCCATTCTCACAAAGAACCGTCCAAGACTGGGTAATTTATAAATGAAAGAGGTTTAATAGACTCAGAGTTCCACTGGGCTGGCAAGGCCTCAGGAAGCTTATAAGCATGGTGGAAGAGGAAGCAAATATATCCTTCTTCACATGATGGCAGGAAGAAGTGTCAAGCAAAGAGGGAAACGCCCTTTATAAAACAATCAGATTTCATGAGAACTCACTATCAGGAGAACAGCAGCATGGGGGTAACCACTTTCATAATTCAGTTAACTCCTAATGGGGGGTCCTTCCCAGGACACATGGGGATTATGGTAATTATAATTCAAGATGGGATTTGGGTAGGGACACAAAGCCAAGCCACATCCAGGGGGAAGGATTATAAATATAAATCAATTTCTCTAGTTAGAAATATGTCTGAATTGATTGGTAGAATCAACTTCCTTCAAGTTCAACGTCAAGGCTCAGTTCTTGGATATCATATCATTCATTCTGGCCATGAGAGACTTTCTTAGTAACCAGGTAGCATCACTAGATGATATATTTAATTTGTTCATTAATTTATACATGTGTGTGAGTATAGAGTTTGTTACAGAGGTAAAATGTCCCACAGCGGTTTGCACACCTATTAATCCATCACCTAGGTATTAAGCCCAGCATACATCAGCTATTTATCCTCATGTTCTCCCTTCCCCACTCCCCATTCTACAGGCCTCAGTGTGTGTTCTCCTCTCTGTGTCCATGTATTCTCATTATTGAGCTCCCACTTACAAGTGAGAAGGTTTGGCATCCGGTTTTCTGTTCCTGCATTAGTTTGGTAAGGATAATGGCTTCCAGCTCCATCTGTGTCCCTGCAAAGGATATGATCTAATTCCTTTCTACGGCTGCATAGTAATCCATGGTGTATATGTACTACATTTTCTTTATCTAGTCTATCACTGATAGGCGTTTGGATTGATTCCATGTCTTTGCTATTGTAAAGAGTGCTTCAATGAACGTACATACACGTGTTTCTTTATAATAGAATGATTTATATTCATTTGGGTATGTACCCAGTAATTGGATTGTTGGGTCAAATGGTATTTCTGGTTCTAGGTCTTTGAGGAATTGCCATACTGTCTTCCACAATGGTTGACCTAATTTGCATTCTCATCAATAATGTAAAAGCATTTCTATTTCTCCATAGCCTTGCCAGCATCTGTTGTTTCTTGACATTTTAATAATCACCATCCTGACTGGCATGAGATGGTATCTCAGTGGTATTGATCTGCATTAATGGAAATATTGAGAAGAGGTGATAAATTGTTGATAAAACGTATATGAAATATTTGCTGTGAAAACTGCTATTTCAATTTAATAGTCATAAATTTTTCCCAGTTGAAAACAGTCTTAAAAATGTAGTACAATATGTTAGGAAGAGTTATTATTCAAAGTTATTTTTGTTTTAAATTTGAATATTCCTTAGTGAATTTTCAATTGAAATATACTAATTCTTATTTATAATAATTTCTGTAAAATATAATAATGTTCTTTATCATAAACAAATTTAATGAATTCTGTTAAAGTGACACTTAAGGAAGTTATTCCGAATTAACTGGAAAACATTTTTATAAACTCTTCTTTTTCACTTTATACCTATATAACCTATTTCTGATTTGGTACTTCTTACTGGATGTTGCAAAGGTAAAATATACCTCCCAACTGCCCCTTACCCCCAATCTAATTTTCTTTCAAGATTCTTAGTGAATAAAACCATCATCTATCTGTCTGCATAGATCACTACTTCCTTCTTGCTCATTTTTTCTTTATTAAAAGTTCTTCCCATTTTAACTCATAATTATATCAAATCTATCACTACTTCCACACCCTCTGAGGCCATATTGACCTATTCTACCACCACCTCTGTTGCTCTTACTACAGTAGCCAGCTGTATGGTATTCCAGCAATTACCCTGCACTGTCACCCATAGAGATGCTTGATCTATTCTAGGATTTTTTCAAAACATAAACATGGTGATGTCATCTCTGTGCTTTTATGGTTTACCATTACTCATAAGATAAACTTTTTAAATGGCACCTAATAATCTACATGGTAGAGCTTCTATAATCTTATTCTGTTTCACCCCCACCTCTTTTCAACATATTTTACACACCATTCTTCTCAACATATTTTAAGACCACGTCTAACCTAGATTTACTCATTTCTATCTATAGTGATTTGCACTATTTTACTGATGTATTTTCTTACAACTAACTTGTCATATCTCACATTCGTTTACATATTTCTCATCACATATACAGAAAGTTTTCTCTCAAAACCAATGATTCTCTCAATTTCTTTCTCTCTGCTGCTGTAATTATCAGTGACCCTTTTAAGACGACTGTATTTGTCATTTGCCTCCTAGTAAGCTTAGTGTAATTAACAACACTCTAGAAGAATCTCCTACATTTTCAGCAGAAGTCAAATCCTTCTGTTTTAAAATTTTATAGTGCCAAGTCCTTGACATTCTGAGCATGAACAGGACTTATGATTTTATATTTACTTATATGAATATTTGATTTATGTCTGGGTCTCACAATAGACTGTAAGCTCAAGCTGTAAGAGACTTTGTTTGCTTTTCTCATCATTATATTCCCAGTAGCTTGCAAAGTGCTAGCACAAAGCAATCTCTCACCAAATACTTCTAGAATTATTTCTTTATTATATAACATGAATACCAGTGGATGGGTAGATGGGTATTTGTGAATTATGACTTTTTTTTTTCCATTGAAGCTTTAATTAGCTAGGCTTTAAGTATGTGTATATATATCATACATACTTATATCATAAAGTCTGCCTAGTTAAATTAATTATTATTCAAAAAACTGCATAACCATGTCTTTAATTAGGCAAAATGCTACTTAGACAAAAGTTTTAAGGAGTCAATCTTTAATAAACAAGTTGTAGATTTGCTAGCCGTGGATGTAACTGTAACTCTTGATTTTTTAATGAAAAAGAAATAACTAAACGACAACAGTGGAGATCTTTTAAGAGGCAAAGAAAAATCATTTTATAAAATTATTCATGTTTCTCAAACCACCACTGGAATTCTGTCTCAGAAAAAAATAATTAAATCTGTTTACATTTATCACATAGTATAGAACAAACTGCAACATGTTGGCATCCCAGTCAGACCTCAATCTTAATCATACTCAGGCCCTTGAAATGAAGTGAACTAGAATTAATCATTAAGGCTTTTTAGAAAAACTGTATAATATTCAACTCCCTAATACAAGCCAATATAAAAATGTGCTTTTATTGTGAGTTTTACTCATTTCTTTCCTTTCTCTTTTCATGGTTTTTGTTTGTTTGTTTGTTTGTTTAAGATGGATCTCACTGTCACCCAGGCTGGAATGCAGTAGCGTGATCTAGGCTCACAGCAACCTCTGCCTCCCAGGTTCAAGGAATTCTCGTGCCTCAGCCTCCCGAGCAGCTGGGATTACAGGTGCCCACCACCACAACCAGCTAATTTTTTGTATTTTTAGTAGTGACAGGGTTTCACCATGTTGTCAGGCTGGTCTCGATATCCTAACCTCATGATCTCCACCTGCCTTGGCCTCCTAACATGCTGGGATTACAGGCGTGAGCCACTACGTCCGACCCAGATTTTACTCATTTCTATCTTCAGTGATTTGCACTATTTTATTGATGTATTTCCTTACAACTAACTTGTCATATCTCACATTCTTTTACATATTTCTCATCATATATACGGAAAATTTTCTCTCAAAACCAATGATTGTCTCAATTTCTTTCTCTCTGTTGCTGTAATTATAAATGACCTTTTTTTCTGTTACCTCCATACTGCATGTAACATTTGGCTTCTGTGTCTTATACTTGAGACATTTTGTATCTTTTGAGTAATTTCATTTTTATCTCATTTTATTCCCTAAAGTTTGAGTTAAAATTCAATTACATTTTTCATTTACAAGCAACCACTCTACATTGTCTACTCTGAAAGAACATGCGAACATTAAGATAAACAAGGAAAGTCACTGTTCTTGAGCAGTTCACAGCATAATTTCAGAAACAGATCCACCCATTGATATTAACATTATGAACCTGCTAAAATGCATGTCCTAATGAAGATATAAATAGAATACTGTAGAATTGAATAGGTGGAAGCTGTGTTTATACCTACAACTCCCAAATTATGTGTTAAGGTGCTCCAAGATGCCACAGCAAACTCTCAGATTATTCTGTTGTATTTAAAATATTTGGAATAATATAGTAACATATGTTGGCCAGTACATGTGAACTACCACTATTAAGTTACATGGATCTAACAACTTAAGGTGAACTCTGAACTATTTCTATTGCCCAAAGGAGCCATGGGAAGGTTACCTAATATGAATAATCAGCAATAACATTACCAGAAATTAGAATCTTAAATCAATATCTCTCATGAATATAAATTTCTCAATCCTGAACAAAATGTTAGCAAATCAAATCCAACAATGTATAAAAAGAATCATACACCATAATCAGGTAGAATATATCCCAGGTATGGAATCCTAGTTCAGCATTTGAAGATTGATTAATGTAATCCATGTTGTCAACAGAATAAAAAAACACGATTTTATTAAAAGATGTATAAAAATGTTTGAACAGAATCCAATACCTATTTATGATAACATCTCCCAGAAAACTACAATGTATTAGTTCATTTTCATGCCACTCATGAAGACATATCTGAAGCTGGAAACAAAAAGGTTTAATTGGACTTACAGTTCCACATGGCTAGGGAGGCCTCAGAATCATGACAGGAGGCAAAAGGAACTTCTTACTTGGCAGCAGCAAGAGAAAAATGAAGAAGAAGCAAAAGCGGAATTCCCTGATAAACTCATCAGATCTCATGAGACTTATTCAAAATAGCAGAAAATAGCACAGGACAGACTGGCCCCCATGATTCAATTAACTCCCTCTGGGTCCGTTTTGCAACAAGTGGGAATTGTGGGAGATACAATTGAAGTTGAGATTTGGGTGGGGGCTCAGCCAAACCATATCATACAAATAGAGAAAAATTTCCTCCACTAGATAAAGAACATATATAAAAATCTACAGCTAACATCATATTTACTGGAAAGAAATGTGAAGCTTTTCCACTTAGATCATGAAAAAGGCAAGGATGCTCCCTCTCACCACTGCTTTGCAACATTTTACTGGAAATGCTACCTACTGCAGTAAGGATAAAAGAAAGAAAATGTATACAGATTGGGGAAGAAAAAAAGTTTCTTTGTTTAAAGGTGACATGATCATCTAGGTAGAAAATCAGAAAGACTGACAAAAATATGCCTGGAACTAATAAGTGATTTTAGGAAGGTTGTATAAGTCAAGGTTAATACACGAAAGTCAGTGGCTTTCCTATATGCTGCCATAGACAAATGTAATTTGAAATTTAAATGGCAGCCATTTACATACACACACATACAATATGAAATTCATAGTGTATCAGGCTGTTATTACATTGCTATTAGGAATATCTGAGAATAGGTAATTTATAAAGAAAAGAGGCTTAATTGGCTCACTGTGCTATATGGGAAGCATAGCAGCATCTGCTTCTGTAGAGGTTTCAGGAGGCTTAATATCAAGGCAGAAGATGAAGTGGGTGCAAGTAAGCCTCTCACATGGTAAGAGCAGGAACAACAGAGAGAGCTGGAGGGCAAAGTGCCACACACTTTTAAACAGCTAAATCTTATGTGAACTCAGAGCCAGAGCTCATTCATCACCAAGGGGATGGCCCAAGCCATTCATGAGGGATCTGCCCCCATGATGCAAACACTTCCCACCAGGCCTCACCTCCTGCACTAAGGGTTATTTTTCAACAAGATTTGGGTAGGGACAAATATCCAAACTATATCACTTATGTATAAATCTAACAAAATATATAAGGTATATATGAGGAAAAATAGAGAAGTCTGAGTAAAGATAACAAAGGAGAACTAAATACATCAAGAGATATTCCATGTTCATGGAAAGTAAGACTCAATATTGTGAAGATATCAGTTCTTCCCAACTTGATCTATAGATTCAATGCAATCTCAAAATTCCAATAAGTTATATTGTAGATACCATCCAATAGATTCTCAAGTTTATAAAAAGAGAAAAAGATCCAGAATACTAAATTCAATATTTAAGAACAAAGTTGGAGGGCTGATACTGCCTGACTTTAAACTTTCTATAAAACTATAGTAACCAAGATGGTGGACATTAGTGAAAGAATAGACAAACAGATCAATGGAACAGAATAGAGGGCCCAGAAATAAACTGACATAAATACAGTCAATTGATTGATTAGCAAAGGCAACATAATGGAGCAATGATAGTCATTTTAACAAATGGTGCTGGAACAACTTGACATCTACATGAAAATACTAATCTAGCCCATTGACTATACACCTTTCACAAAAATCAACTCCAAGTAAATGGACTTAAATATGAAATGAAAATCTATAAAAACCCTAGAAGATAACATTGGAAAAACTTAAATGACCTTTGTATGGGGATGACTTTTAGCCACAACACCAAAGTTATGATCTGTAAAATAAATAATTGATAACTTGGACTTCAGTCAAATTCAAAACTTCTGCTCTGCATAATACATTATCAAGAGAATGAGAAGACAAGGCACACACTGGGAGAAAATATTTACAAAAGACGTATGTGATAAGAACTGTTACTCAAAATAAATATAAAGAACTCTTAAAATCCAATAATAAGAAAACTAACAACCTGATTTTTAAAACAGCAGGCTTTGACATCTTATTAAAGAAGATATAAAAGTATCAAGTAAGCATATGAAAAGATGTTTAACACCATATATCATTATGGGATTATAAATTAAAAGAACAATGAGATACCACTACACACCAATTAAAATGGTCAAAATCTAGAACACAGACAAAACCAAATGCCAGTAAGGACACAGACCAATAGGAACTCTCATTCATTATTAATTGGAATGCAAATGGTATAGCCACTTTAGAAGACAGTGTGGCAATTTCTTACAAAACTAAATCAACTCTCATCATACTATCCAGCATCTACACTTCTTGGTATTTACACAAATAAACTAAAAATTTATGTCCACATAAAAACCTGCACATAAATGTTTATGGCAGCTTTATTCATACTGGCCAAAAACTTGGAAGCAACCAAGATGTCTTACAGTGGGTAAATGCATAAACAAACTGGAACATCTGGACAATGGAATATCATTCAGTGCTAAAACGAATGTTTTTCAGTGTTGAAGAGACATGGAGGAATTTTAAATGCATGTTACTAAGTGAAAGAAGCCAGCTCTGAAATGGCAAAATACTGTATAATTCCAACTATATGACAGTCTGGAAAAGGCAAATCTATGAAGATAGGAAGATGAGTAGTTGCCAGGGGTTAGGGAGGAAACAGTGATGAACTGGCAGAGCACAGAGGATTTTTAGAGCAGTGAAACTAATCTGTATACCTCAGTGGGTGATATCAGCATATGTTTGTCTAAATCCATAGAATGTACAAACCAAGAGTTAACCCTAATGTAAGCTATAAACTTTCAGTGGTAACAATCTATCAATGTATGGTCATCAATTGAAACAAATGTACCACTATGGTGTGAGACATCGATATTGGGGGAGGTTGTGTCTGTGGCAGAGAGAAGAGATGTATAGGAACTCTATACATTCTGCTCGATTTTACTGTGAACTTAAAACAGCTCTAAAATAGATTTTATTAGTTGAAAATAAAGTTGGTGAGGGATGTAGGACCTATGAGCCAAAGAACTTTGGGAACCAGTAGTTTACACCATTTTATTTCTTCCAGATCTTTATGAGAAATTTTAATTTCATTTAGTCCCTAGCCCTATATTTTCTTATTCGTTTTAAATTTTGTTTATTTGTAGGTCTTCTTTTTAAAACCTTTTTTTTTTTATCATTAAAAATGAAGTAATGCTGTTTTGTTAATAGCACCTCAGTGACAGTTGGCTCACTACAGGAAGGAAGACTCCTGCTCTGGTGGAATACTTCAGAGTTTCTATCATTTGCTGCTACACAAATTATCCATATTACTCAGATTTTCTGCTTCTGATCTTCATTCTTCTGAGCAAAAATCAATTAATTAAAAATCCATAGAAATGCATACTGATATACTTTTCCTATTATTTTGTCTGAAGCATTGACAAAATGTAATGATTACCAACACAATAACAGCCTCCATAGTGAGCAGAATTAATTTTTCAGAATGCTTTGGAACTTTCGCAAACTAACATACTATTGTATAATCTTTTTTAAAAATATGATCAACCTACTACCATCGTTTTAGTAATGATTTCTTAAGTTTATAACCCAAATCATAAAGTAATTCTATCAAGCCACTCCTTTTAAGCTATGAAAAGTAGTCTCTAAATCCTTAATTTTTATATTTAGCAAATAAATATTTACTTATATCAAACATATCACTATCATTTGCAGTAGACATTGTTCATATCTGTTCTTAGCCTCTGTGAATCTTTTCAGGCAGAGGAATTCATGTTTTATTATATATCCATCTGGACACCATTAAGTTTACTAAATATTTAACAGGTCCAAAGGCTTTTTTTTTTTTCTAAACTGAGTTTTCACTGACACTATTTGCATACCAAGAAGGTGTACAATATTTTAGAAATCCGTAACCTTTTTCTTCAAATTATAATCACTAACTTTCTCTCATGTATTTTTAATGAAATATTAATTCCAAGGTTTCCCTATAAATTATACAGTGTTAGGTTTCTCACAGTAGTCACTAGATGTTGTGAATCAAAAACACCTGAAAATCTTAAGAACGCAGATCATGGACTCTCGAAACTAGCTTATTTGACCCCAAATAGTGGTAGGTCTGAGAAACCTGCATTTGTTGCAAGATTCATGGGGCTCTCTTTGTGCATAAACTTTAGAAATTATTGAAGAATTAGCATATCATAAGAACCACTAGTCTTGTCTCATCATTCATTCTACAAATAAAAGCAAAATTTAGTACCTTGTTTAGGTTTCAGTAGTAAATCAGCATAAAGTCAGTATTAAAATCCAGGCTTCCTAACTGCCAATTAAGTTCTTAGCCAATTAATATGTGTTAAACCAGGCAATATCTGAACTGGCCTCTAAAATACAATGTTGGATAAGATACTAATTTTGTCAGGATACAGGAATTTCAGAGGCAAATAAGTAATCATGCATGGGATAACTGATACAATGCTGTCATACAAAAAGAGCTACAAAATACACAAAGAAGAGATCAAATAACTCTTACTGAAATGTACAGTTACTGAGAAAAGTAAAAAGTAATTTAAATAATAGATAATTCACCAGGCAGCAAAAGAGAGGAGATCACACCTGATGTACAAAGATCTGGAAGCAGGGACAGTAACATGCTAAGGAATTTGAACTTAATTCTGTGAAATGGGAAAATAATTAGATGTTTAAAAAGACATAATTGGGTCAGTGTTTCTAAAATTCATTTTGACCACAGTTTGGAGGGATTGAAAGGAGTAGAGATAAAGGAAGGAGAACTTAGAAGACAATGAAAGCAGAAAGGGCAAGACAAATTCAAGATCTGGATTTAGTTGGATACGGGAGAAGAGAAAAATTAGAAAGACCTTCAGGATGTTCTAACTAAACAACTGGTTACAGTACAACACCACCATTTGACATAGAAAAAGAAAAAAAAGAGACAATATGTGTGGAGAATTGGAAGAGGGTGAGACAATGTGATTTTTATAAATCGGAGGCATCTATGAGAATATCCTGATGTATACAGGATACACTCTTTTCCTTTAAATACCTTTGAGATAAAATTCACATCTTATACAATTAATAAAGTGAACAACCTAATTGTTCTTAGTACGTTCACAAAGTTGTAAAACCAAAATCATAAATTTTAGAATATTTCCATCACATAAAAAGAAGCTCCATAACCATTAGTAGACATTCCCCATTGCTCTCCCCACATATCTATGCTGTTCCCCTGCGACTACTCTCCTGGCACTAGGCAATCACTCATCTACATTCTGTCTCTCTATTGTTAAATATTCCTATGAAACTGTAATTATATATTCTTCTCCCCATCCCTTTATATTCCACCAATCACTCCATCCCCTGGTAAATATCATTCTACTCTCTACTTCTATAAAATAATGTATTTTAAGTTCCACATATGAGTGAGAGCATGTAGTATTTGTCTTTCTGTGCCTAGCTGATTTCACATGCATAATGTCTTTTTAGATTCCACATATGAGTGAGATCATGCAGAATTTGCCTTTCTGTGTCTGGCTTATTT
Organism: Sapajus apella; assembly: GCF_009761245.1. Lineage (NCBI taxonomy): Eukaryota > Metazoa > Chordata > Mammalia > Primates > Cebidae > Sapajus > Sapajus apella. The sequence goes on from NW_022437021.1 coordinate 7,796,010, forward strand.
CACTTCTCATAATATCATAATCCATGTTGTTATAAGTAACAGGATTTCATTTTCTATGGCTAAATAGTATTCTATGACTGAACAGTATTCTATGGCTGAATAGTATTCATACATTCTTTACAATGTGCTCTTATGATGTTTTCTTTTTCTATTAACTTATTTTAGCTCCTTATATGTCTTAATATAGATTCACTGAAGCTGGTCTTAATAAAGGAGGTCCCTGACCTAGTTTGGAGGGAGGCTGATGCTCTGAATTTAAACAGCAGTCTTTACTGTTCTTAAGTGTTTTGTGTTCAGTGAATACCTTCCCTTTAGTCAGTTCAGCAAAGAAAGTGAATCATAATTGCTTTTAACTATAAACGACATAGTGCTTTTAAATATAAACCACAGTACATTTGTTAAATGTGTTGCCATAAAGATTTATGGATTCAAAGTGTGCATTTGCAAAAATTAATAGAGAAGTCCTTTGAATGGCTTTCAGTGAGCGTCTTATCAACCATGACATTTTATGGCTGATGCTATATTATGTTTCTCAATGACATTGTTCCAGGAACTTTCATAGCTTAATTTACTCTATACCCTACTCAGAAAATATTGCATTTTATTAGAACTCACAAAAATTAGATGTTTATAATCAAAAGTAGAAATTAGTTTTATTTTGCAAAATTTGAGACAATGAAAGTTAATTATGTGCAGCAATATAAAGATTATTGTGTTTAACTATACAAAATTCACATTGAATTAATTTCTGCTTCAGGTTGCAAATATTCATGATTAAGTAATGTTACAGAGTCATGAATATCTTCAAACTGACCCTGATCTTATGTCAAGAAATTCCATTTTTCCTTGTTTACCCTATTAGTATGCCTCAAAGAATCCCGGCATTAATCAGTGGAAATGTCAGGTAACCATGAGTTGATTTAAAAGTCATTTTTTTTAAAGGAACATCTCAAGTTTCTGCTTTCAGCATTTTGACTTTTATTTACTGTACAGCTGTCCTTGATTTCCATATTAGTTTTACACATACAATTCCTGCCCAAAGAAGTCAATAAAAAGGCATATTTTATGAAATGGTATTTAGAAATGAATATGAGATTGTATTTCAAAACAGAATAGCTTATTGAAATTGGCCTGTGTATATAATATATGCATTATTTCATTACTTGTATTCCAGATTTTAAAAACTACTCCTATCTTATATCCACAATATAAATATAGGATACTCAGATATATGAAAAAAAAATGTTTTGAACTATTTTTGCCTAGGAAACAGGAGAGGATTAAACTCATTCAGAAACTCTAGATTTCAAAGCTGTCACTAATTCACTGGTAGAATCTTGGATAAGATAAAGAATTCTATGGGTGAAACACATTCTTATCCAATCCTTCAGAGCAGGGCTAGCTCTGCCTTAGTCCTAAATTATGAGAGCTGAAATTAGGGCTTATTTTATAGTGAAAGTTTTTGACCCTAAGATCTATTCAGCGAGGTCATAACTTAACTATGTAAGCAAGTTTAGATATCATTAGAAAGTCAAACCTTTAAATTTGACTCATATCAGTAGTGAAAAAAACTCAGATTTGGTAAATATTTTAGGGCAAATCATTTTCAGTGTCTGAACTAATACTAAGCGTGTGTTGTACATGTTATTCAAGTGAGACAACTTTAATCACTTTTCATATTCTCTATGAAAAACCCTCATGAAACACCTCTAACTGATTTCTTTCATCTCTCAAAGTTATAAGACTTCAAAAAGAACTTTTAGAAATCTTGCAACATTTCTGAATGCATTTTGAAACACTGTTACATTCTCTCTCATATTATTATTAGATGAAACTGAAGTATACAGATACTGAATAACTTGTTCAAAGCTCACAGCAAGTTAAATATTAAAGTTAAGACTCAAGCTCCTTCTCTGTATGGTTCCAGGACTGGAATCTGTTCTTTACCAATACTTGCTACTATTTACAGTTGAGCTGAACTAGAAAAAGTATAACACATTTCTCAACCTTCACTGATCTTTTATGACACTTTGACTCCTCTGGTAGGAATACTTTATTTTAAAAATGACTTTGAATTCTTACTTTAAGTCATACATAATGATACTGGTGATGTCTGCAAGATGGTAGAATAAGAGTTTGCGTTGCTGATTCCCTAGAGAAACATTAATTCAAACAACTATCTATGAATAGAATACCTTCACAACAGCTAAGAAATTTAGCTGACAAATGATAGAAACTTGTGGGGCACAGAAATAAGTAAAGACATGTTGTCAAAAGTAGCAAGTACAGTTCACACTACCCATGAAACCCTTCCAACAAGCCTGGACAGCAGAGTGTGAAAAGAGTTTATCTTCTGCTCGAGGAAATCAAAGGGAAGTGAATACCTGATGTTACCACAAACTCTAACGCCAGTCCTATCCCAGGGAACCCCAGCGTTAGGCAAGCCCACATGGTCCCAGAATCTAGGCTTAGCTTGGGGCCAGGCCTGCTCTTAAAACCCAACGCTCCAGACTCACTCACGTGAGCTGATTCCAGAGTCATTGCAGCGCCAGATCAATCCTCGTGGTCCCCGGCTCCAGGCTGACACTTGCAGACTGAAGCCCCAGGCCAACTCCCACACACTCAAGCCTAAGACCTGTCCCAGCATCAGGCTGGCTACTGTGGACCCAAGATCTAGATCTACCCTTGTAGTTCCCCAGCATCAGGCCTGCCCACAGAGAGAGATACAGGTAGCAGGCCTACCAGAGCAGACCTAGACTCCAGGCCCACTGTAGTAAACTGCAGTATCAGGCTGACTCCCACAGACTCAGGACCAGGTTTGTTTCACTGGAGCAAGATTCCAGGTACATCTCAGAGTCAGGCCAAGCCCCTCCGACTCAGGCCTCAAGCCTGACTCAGTGTGAGGTTAGTCCTCAGGAACCCATGCTTCAGGCCAGCCCCTACAGACAAGGTTCCAGGCCACCCACCAAGGACCAAGGTTCCAGTGGTCCCAGGGTTCAGGCCTGCCCCAGGAGATCTTCACAAGACTGGCCCCACAGATCCAGACCCCAGGCCCACCTTCATGGTTCCAATCACCAGGCCTACCCCAGAGAATCTCAGCATGAGGATGGTTCCCACAAACTCAGGACATCTCCACAGATCCAGATAACAGTTCCACTTTAGCACCCGGCCAGCTTCCACAGACTCAAGCTCTAGGTTCGATCCCAACACGAGGCTGGCACATACAGATCCCACCAGATAAGCTGCACATAATAACTGGAGAGGTTGACTGATGAAGTATGTTCCCTAGTGAAGCCAGTTTATAAAGACTAGAAGATAAGCCCACTTCTTTAAAACCACAGACATCAATGCAGGTCCACGGGATTACAAATCATCAAGAAAACACACCACCACCAAAGGAATAAAAGAAATCATCATTAACTGACCCTAAAGAAATGAAGATCTACAATCTGTCTGGCAAATAATTCAAAACTGTCTTAAAGAATCTCAGTGAGATACCAGAGAACACAGACATATGACTAAACAAAAATAAGAAAACAATATATTAATAAAATGAGAGTCTTAAGAAAGGGATAGAATCCAAAGAAAAGAACCAAATGAAAATTCTGCAGCTGAGTAACACAAAACCTGAAAAATTCAACAGATACGTGTAACACTAGACTCAATCACGTAGAAACAAGAGCTAGTGAGTTCAAAGACAGGCCATTTGAAATTATCCAAAAGAGCAAAAGAAATAAAGGATGAAAAAGAGTAAAGAAAGCCTATGGGGTTTATGAGATATCATTAAATTAATCAATGTATACACTACAGAGTCCTACAATGAGCAAAGAAAGAGAAAAAGAATAAAAGTTTATTTAAATAAATTTAAAAAATCCAAACCTGGAGAGGAAAATAAATATCCAGATTCATGATGATCAAAAAATCCTAAACAGATTAAACATAAACAGATCATCACCAAGACACATTGTAACAAAATTCTCAAAAGTCAAAGACAAAGAGAATTTCTAAAGCAACATGAGAAAATCAATTTATCACATATGAAAGAAACTCTATTAGACTATCACTGGATTTCTCAACAGAAGCCATGCATGTCAGGAGAGTATGAGATGATAATTCAGTGTGCTACAAGAAAAAAACTGGGAATCAAGAAAACAATCCCCAGAAAAGCTGGAAGACATAGGATAAGAATGTTCTCGCCTTATATTGCAATGCAGTACTGAAAGTTCTAGATAGAGCCTACAAGAAAAACAGACACTTAAATTGAAGAGAAAAAAAATAAAATTATTCTGTGTCTAGACAACTATAGAGAACACCTTAAAATTTCCACCAAAAAACATGTGACAATAAATAAATTCAATAAATTTGCAGAAGACAAAATCAACTTACATAAATTAGTGACATCTATCCACTAACAATAAACGGTCTGAATAAAATTATTTAAACAATTCCTTTTATAATAGCATAAAACAAAATGCTTAGAAATAAATATAATCAAGAAGGTGAAAGATCTGTACACTGAAAACTAAACACAATAATAAAAGAAATTTAAAGAACACAAAATAGTAGAAAGATAACCCATGTTGATTAGAAGAATTAATATTGTTAAATGTCCATACTACCTGAAGCAATCTACAGATACAATACGATCCCTATCAAAACCGTAAAGGCATTTTTCACAGAAACAGGAAGAAAATTTTTAAAAGTAGTATAAAACCACAAAGAAACAGCAAACAGACAAACAAATCTAAGAAAAAAAGAACACAGCCATAGGCTTCACAGTACCTTATTTTAAAATATATTACAAAGCTACCATAATCGAAATGGGATATTGGCAATAAAAAAAAAAATAGAAAATCACCATACCGACCAATGAAACCAAATAAAGAGGCTAAAAATAAGTCATCACTTTTATGATCTTCAATAAAAATGCCACAAATACATGGTGGAGACAGGACAGTCTCATTAATAAATGGTGCTGGGAAAACTGGATATCCATTTGCAGAAGAATTAAATTGCACCTTTGTATCACATCATATACAAAATGTAACTGAAAATGGATTAAAAACTTAACAGTGAGACTTTAAGTGTTCTAGGAGAAAACATGGAGAAATGCTTCTTGACACTGGTCTCGTTATTTGAATATAACACAAAAGCAAAGGCAATAAAAGCAAAATTAGGTGAATGGGATTACATCAAACTAAATAGCTTCCACACAACAAAGGTAACAAATCAATAGAGTGAAGTGATACCCTATAGAATTAGCAAAAATATTTGCAAAGCATACATCTGATAAGGGATTAATATCCAAAATACATACGGAACTCAAACAATTCAATAGTAAGAAAACAAATAACCCAATTAAAAACGGAGCAAAGGACCTGAATAAACATTTCTCAAAAGAATACATACAGGTGGTCAATAGCTATGTGAAAAGATGCTTAACATCATAATCATTAGGAAAATACACATTAAAACTACAATGAGGTATCACTTCATGCCTGTTTTGAGGATTTTTATCAAAAAGACTAAGAGTAAGTGCAGGCAAGGATGTAGAAAGAAGGGATATCTCGTACACTGTTGGTAGAAATGTGAATTAGTACAGACATTATGAAAAAGACTATAGAGGTTCCCCGAAAAATTAAAACAATTCAGCAATCCCACTTTTGAGAATACACCTAAAGTCAGTAAAATCAGAATGTCAAGGGAATACCTGTACCCCAATATTTACTGCACCATTATTGATACTAGACAAGATATGGAATCAACGTAAGTGCACACTGATGGATGAATGAAGAAAATATGGTATGCGTGTGTGTGAGAAAGAGAGAACGTGTGTGTGTGCGTGTACAGAATTAAATACTATTCAGCCTTACAAAAGAAGAAAATTCAGTCATTTGAGACAACATGAATGAACCTGGAAGACATGATATTTAAGTGAAATAAGCCAGGCATAGTAAGACAATGCTGTATAATCTTTTTCATGTGTGGAATCTAAACAAGTTGAACTTATAAAAATTCATTTGCCACTCAAAATGGCAGATGCCAGGGCTTGGGATATAGGGGTTGTGGGAGGAATTGGTCAAAGGGTAGAAAGTTCCAGTTAGGCAAGATGAATAAGTTCTGAAGATCTAATACATAGCATGGTGACTGTAATTAATAATGTAATGTATACTTGAAATTCACAAAGAGAGTAGAACTTAAATATTCTTATTACACAGAAAAACTGATAACTATGTGAGGCAATTGATACATTAATTAGCTTGATTGTAGTAATCTTTTCAAAATGTGTACATATATTCATGCATCATGCTGTGTACTATAAACATACAATTTTCATTGCCTATTATAGGTCAATAAGGCTTGGTAAAAATAAATATATACATATATAAGTAATACTGTAATCTACATGTGCATCCTCAAATTTTAAGTTTATATTTAAATGATTGTTACATATGTTAACAGTTTTTTCTAATGTGACAATGTATACACTGGTAAAACACAACTAAAAGCAACAATTATGACATTTAGTGGACATTCTTAAGCATATTGGTGGTCTTTACATTCTAAATGATTACTCTATCTGATTTTCAATTGGTATTTTAAGAAACCAACTCATTCTGCCTGGCCAACCTGAATACATTTCTACTGAAATCTGAGCACTGTCCATAAGACTTAGAGGAATTATTATTTTTCTTTTTGGTTAGAATGATTTACTGATCACATCTGCCCTTAAATTTTCTTTAGGTTAAAGTTGTCTCATTCATGTAATGTGGCAAGTAATTAAAAAGATTTAAAGTTCATTTTGCAGGAAAATGTCAGCTATACCCAGAGGCATTTTGGAGACTCACTGATGTGAAAAAGTAGATTTAATATCATAGCAAGAACCAATTTTGATTTCCACATCTTCACAACAGAATGCCCATTCTGCTTCTTCATTGTCTGACGATTTAAGCATATACATCTTATCATAGTCAGCAAACAATACTGGTTCTTTTTTAAACAGAATTCAGCTTGGAAGTGAGTCCAATCAACACTGGATACTTCAGGTTCCTGGTGATTGGAAGGGAAAGCATAATATGTCCAGCACACAAGTTCTCCAAGTTTTACTGCTGTATTAAATTAGGCTCCTAGGAAATCAAGTGTCCACACCACATTGTTTTAGCACCTTGTCAGGAGAAACTCTTTTCTAAGTTATACATTAAGACTAAGGTCTCAGTTTCTGTATAGAGTTGATAAAAGAAAAATAGTTTGCTAAATTCCAATCACTTGTCTTTTTTAAAAACTGCACTTAAATAAGAATCATATTAACCAATTTCTCTTCCATTTCACCCTTACTTATCATAAATGTTTTATTTAAGTTTAGCTGCTGGGATAGGAAGAACAGGAAAAAGGAATTTCCCTTTATAAATTATCATACTTTTGTCATAATACTAATATTAATAACATTATTAATTGCTAATCTTCATTGGCATTAAGCATTTGGTCTATGCACATAAGTTTTCGGGGTCTTATATGTAGTAATACCTGCAATTCTTACAACAGGCTCATGATTAATATTCTTTTCTCTTTATGGATAAGGTGTAGCCAAGGATAAAGTCAATAATTTGCAAATAACTAATGAGTGGATAATTCAGAATTTTGTCTCAGGCAGCTTAAGAACTATATATCTCTATACATGACCCATTTTGGTTTTGCTTCCAGGGAATTAAGAGTTAATATTGAATGTGCAATTGCAGTGAGCATTGCAGGTACCACATACTGTGTTTTGTTCTATTGCTTTTACCTGGACTTACATTACCTGGATATATACTTGGAATGACTGCAAATATTCCAGTGTATTATTTTTCCCATACCCTAGTGGTCCAATGTACTAACAAAAATACAACATTTGAATGTTTTTGCTGTTCTTAAAGCAGTATTTTGGAATCTGCCAACACATTTTTTTGGGGGGCTCATTACATTTTTGAAATAGGACCACGCCCACCAAGCCATGTCTGAAATTCTAATTGATTGTTAATTGATCAAGAAATTACTCCAGAATAAGAAACACCAATCAAAAGTTTGTCACGCTGTCACTTAAAGTCTTCACTGGAACATATACTTTGCTTCCAGGCTTTAATCCTGAAGATTTATGTCTTACTCATTTTTTTTCCAGCATGTGTGAAGCATACACAACCAATATCTCCACTATCATCAGAATAAAAAGCCAAAGTAGGTAATTTTTTAAAATACATCATTTTCTTATTCTAATAACACAATTGGCTCCTGTGATAAAAAATCAGAATTATACCTTGGGGAGGCTCTCCAACTATAATAAAATGAAATTAAACTCTTTTCCTTGCTGGTGACAGAAACTACAAAATGAGTTTTTTATTGAATTGCCTGTGATTTTCCTACATACATAACATCCCCTGTGAATGAATAATTATAACAGTAATTATGTTTGTACTTTCTTTTTGGCAGATGAGTCTTTTCCAAATACCGAGTATTAAAAAATGTGATATCTAGTTTAGAACACTTTTTGAAAATTCAGGTAAAATCCTGTTTTCTAAAATACCACTTTCACCATTATATTTCTCTAAAATGTTCATTCACATATAATTTCATCCCTCAAAATGTAATTGTCTATGGTGATATGTTAATGTGCAATGTGCAGTTGTAGAAATTCATACTGCAGTTCTCTCAATAGAACATTTAGAGTGAAATAAACTATCATCTCAAAGGTGATCATTAAAAAGTCAGGAAACAACGATGCTGGAGAGGATGCAAAGAAATAAGAATGCTTTTTCACCGTTAGTGGGAGTGTAAATTAGTTGAACCACTGTAGAAGACAGTATGGCGATTCCTCAGGAGTCTAGAACCAGAAATACCATTTGACCCAGCAATCCCATTACTGGATATATATCCGAAGAATTATAAATCACTTCATTATAAAGACACATGTACACATATATTTATTGCAGCACTGTTCACAATAGCAAAGACTTGGAACCAACCAAAATGCCCATCAATGATAGACTGGATAAAGAAAATGTAGCACATATAGACCATGGAATACTATGCAGCCATAAAAAAGGATGAGTTCATGTCCTTTCAGGGACATGGATGAAGCTGGAAACCATCATTCTCAGCAAACTAACACAGGAACAGAAAACCAAGAACCACATGTTCTCACTCATAAGTTGTAGTTGAACAATGAGAACACATGGACATAGGGAGGGGAGTATTACACACTGGGGCCTGTCAGGCAGTGAGGGGGTTAGGGGAGGAATAGCATTAGGAGACATACTTCACGTAGATAACAAGTTGATGGGTGCAGCAAATCAAGATGGCACATAAGTGTATACTTATGAATCAAACCTGCATGTTCCTTACATGTATCCCAGAACTTAAAGTATAATAAAAAATACATAAATAAATTTAAAAATGCAAAAACGTTCTGTCTAATTATAGGGCAAAGACTTTGTTTTATTAACTTGTAATCTCTACCCTCTAGGACCTACTATATGCAGTATTCAATAAATGCTTATTGAGTGAATCAAACATAAAACAACTTGGAAATTCTTCAGCTGGGATTCAATGACAAATAAATAGGATAGATAAAACTACAGCAAATCAGCATGTAGGGATAGATAAATTATACCTCAAAAACTATTTAACACATTGTCATGTTTTCTTTGTGTTGAAAAAAGAACAATGAAACTTATATTGTGAATGTTCATGCTACACTAATAAAAGATATAAAAAGATGCAATAAATAATCATAGTTTTTAAATTAGGTAATGATTAATCTTCTAAATAACATAACTGAAAAAAAAATGAAAGTACAAGGTTGACAGACCTTTTGCCTATTTATTAATAAGTTGTCATTGTTTTCTTCTTTAAATTCTTAAATTTAACTGTAATTAGTTTTTGGAACAGTATTTCCTTTCCTATTTATTTAGTTATGTCATTCATCAGGAAAGGCATTTTTTTTCTTCGTTGAAAATACACTTATATAATTTTTTTTTTACAAATTCATGTTTAAGTTTCACATTAAATGGAAAAGGAAATATATATTTTTTATTAGCACAGAGGATTTTGCTTGTACACTCTTGGAGGGAATTTAAGTTAGTACATTCATTATGGAAAATTGTGTGTAAATGCCACAAAATACTAAAAATAGAATTACTATATGATCCAGCACTCCCACTTTAGAGAAATTATCCAAAAGGTTTGAAACTAGTTTGTCGAAGAGATGACTGCACCCCTATGTTTGTTGCAGCACTATTTACAATAGCCAAATTATGAAATCAACCTAAGTGTACATCAACAGACAAATGGCTAAACAATATGAAATATGTATACATGAATGAATACTCTTCAGCCTTTAAAAAGAAATTCCTTCATCTGTGACAATGTGAATATAATTGGAGAATATTATGCTAAATGAAATAAGCCAGGTACAGAAATACAAATACCACATGATCTCACTTACATGTAGAATCCTAAACAAAAGAACTCAAAGTAGCAGCGAGCAGAATGGTGGTTACCAGAGTCTGGGGAGTGGGAGTGGAAGTGGTCGGGGGTGATGGAACAATGATGGTCAAAGGATACAGAGCCTCAATTAGACAGGAGGGATATATTTCTTTTTTCCTTTGAGATATATTGTACAATAAGTGACCATAGTAATAAATAATTTATTGTATTTTTTAAAATAACCAGAAGAATGAATTTCAAATGTTTTTATCACAAAACATGAAAAATATTTGAGGTAATAAATCTAACTAGAATCGCTTGGTTATTCCATATTACATTCATAAACTATAACATTATCTTGTATGCTATAAATATATGCAACCATAATTTGTGTATTTATAATTAAAAATTTATAAAAATAAAGTAAAAGGTTCTGCATTCCCAAGTAGGTTATGTCTGGAAACTCTAACAACTTCCTGTGTGCAATACCTTCTACTCCCTGATGTCTCTCTTACTTTCAAACCAACTTTCATCCTCAAGGCTGATCAAGTTGTGAAGCCTCTGTGCCTCCACCATCATGAGGGTATTTACATTGCTCTTAAAACCCAGCCTTATGTACATTTTCCTGTTTTTCAGTGTGACAGACTTTTAAATGTAAACACCCTTACTGAAGTAAAGATAATCTTGTGATTTTGAAAATATTCTGAAATGAAGAAAGAAAAGAAAGCAAGTAAACCTATAAGGTCTATCTCATATAAATTTAAAGACTCATTAATCTGATATCATTTATTAGTTTCTGACATGTAACATTTGCTTTAAAATCTAGTCAATTCAGATATTTTCCAGAAACTTTTAAGTATTTATTGAGTCTTTTTCCCCTTAAGTCATTATCTCCCCTACCCCACATCCTGCCCCCACCCCGACACACACAAAAATGTATTATAAAGAATTTTCGGGACATACATTTCCCACATCTAAAGCCAAAAAAATTTGAAATCATTTCTGGTCTTCTTCGAAATACTCCTCACTATGACATAAAACTTAAAGGGAAAAAAATCAACTTTCTGAAAATGTTGCAAAAGATTAATCTTATCGTATTTAGTATCTTGGGATTCATTTCAACTCAAAATAAAATAGCTGTGTGATCTTGAGCTGATATATCATTTACTCTCCAAAAAGGAAAGCTTGCAAACAAGTAAGATCACACAGTATTTGCCTCTAAGTCACTGAACAGGTTGTATCAGGAAAAAATAACAAACCTATTGCACAAATATTATAAGAATTTGCCAATATGAAATATCCAGGTATGCTAAACAATCCCATTCACTTTATGAATCTCAGCTTCAGAATCACATTGATTTTTGAAAAGGCTGCCTATTACCTAAAGATGTAAATTCACCTTCAACAGACTTTCTTATGGAGTAACTGACTTGTCTCTTGAACTATACATTTACCTGAAATTATATAAATTAATTTGTAAAATAAGGTCATGCTCCTATTTTAAGAGACTGTCTCATTATAGACAAAGTTATGTGTTTGCAAAGAAGAGACTTGGGAATTATTTATTCAAATCTTTCACTGTAAATTTGGGGGGAAAAAACCAGAAACCCAAATAAAATATTTGCCTTTTCCACACCCTGTAAATTTTAATGGCAGAACAAGGAAAAAAATAGGATTTATGTTTTTGCTACCATTTACATTACTCTGTTGAAAAAGTTGTTCATTATCCATATTATATCACTTAGAAATTAAGTTCAATAAAATTTTATTTATCTTCTACCTTCTGACAAGTTTTTTGGAGACTAAGAGAGAGAAGAATGTTCCCAGTTTTAAGTAGCTCAGGGTTTACTGGAGAAGGCAGTTGCACAAACAAATGATTATGAGTGTGAGAAGGCTGCCGTAATGAAATATTGTGCATGGTGACACAGAGACCACGCACAAAGGGTGACTGAGTCTAGGTGGGTATAGTCATGGAAAGTTTTACAGGGGAGGAAATGTCTGAGCAGGGTTTTTAAGGAAAAGCCAGCATTTGCTAAGCGATGAAGGCCAAAGGAAGGGCATTCCAAGAAAAGATCATAACATTTACAAAGGAACATCAGCAGGAAACTAATGCTTTTAGAAGCTGCCACTATAGCTGGAGCATAACATCGGAGAGAGAAACTACACTTCAATAAAACTGGAGAGGGAGTCAAGTCAGCTCACAAATGGCCCTTATTACATGCTAAGTGAAACTACAAGACAAAAGGGAGCAACTGAACAGAAATTATGTGACTGATTTGGGTTTCAGAATATTTCTCATATATTGTGGAAAATAACTTAAGTAAAAGACAAGGGAAATGGAAAACACTGTTTTCTAAAATTTACTTGAGAGATGAGACTGGACCAAAAAATGTTAAGATATTCGACAGATCAGAATCATAAAACTCAGACTGATGAGTGAGGGAGAAGCAGGCAACGTACAAGAGCAGAATGGAAAGTGATGAGGCTAACAGAGGTATTGATAAATCTACATGTTTTCATTGTCGTAATCAAGCATACATATTAATTAGCACATCAATATATTCTCTCATCTAGCAATATTATTTAGTATGGGAAGAAATTACTCATTATACCCAATCCCCACTCTTCGACACCAATAGTCATGAATCCAAGGGCGTTTATTCCCCTCTGGTCCTTGAAAATATGCTAAATAAAATTGAATAGGCAAATTCAAACTGCTTATACATTGATGAGGCTTCAGATGATATTAAACTATTTTCTCTGAGCTTCCTATTGTTAGTGGCTTTTCAGACAAACTGATCCTGCCATATGGCATCAGTCTGGGAACCAGGACTTTCTTCAGCCCCTGTGCTTTTTTCTGATATGATCACAGTGATTCATCTCATCAGAAGACTGTGTTGACTTCCTTCTGCACCCCCTTCACCCAAAGAACTTAATTAACTCTTTTATAACACAGTCATGACTAATGCTTGCAGCTGGTAACTTAAGCACAACCCTGATATATTTAGTTGTTTTGTTCCCAAAATAAGATGCTTTATATATCAGATTTTTAGGTCAAAATAGAGCCTTTTCTTTCTGTACTGAATTGCTGTTCTCATTGAGCAGACAAATATCACAATATTACTAACATAGTCCCATCTGAAATTCCTAAGCAGCAGCCCCCACTCCAGCTTCCACCATGCAAAATAATTACGTTACTGGAAAAATAATCTAATTAAAATGGAAGTTACATTTTAGGAAGCAGAAACTTCACTGTTACTGAGGTGTTCTGTCTCATTAGATTGACCCTAAAAAGGTCAATCTGATGACCTTGAGAATGACAATAATGACCACACTGATGAAGTTGGTGATGGTGGGGAAAATAATGACCAAACATCTACCTCTTTAGTATAAAATATATGCAATCATCACAACTCCATGAGTTCAGTACAATTATATTGATTTTACCAAAGAATAACTTCAGGCTCAAGGAAATTAAGTAGCTTGCTCAAGATTTCCCAGCTAGAAACTTAGTCTGATCCCAAAGCCCATATGTATGTTTTCCCTTAATCCCATATTACACCTCAGGATATTCTTCTTCTGTTAATATTAGCTTCACAGGCCAGGCACAGTGGCTCACACCTGTAATCCCAGCACTTTGGCAGGCTGAGAGGGGAGGATCATTTCAGGTCAGGAGTTCAAAACCAGCCTGGCCAACATGGTGAAACCCCATCTCTACTAAAAATATAAAAATTAGCTGCATATAGCGGTGCATGCCTGTAATCCCAGCTACTTGGGAAGAAGAGGCAGGATAATCGCTTGAGCCCAGGAGGAAGGTGCAGTGAGCAGAGATCGCACCATTGTACTCCAGCCTCGGCAACAGAGTGAGACTCTGTCTCAAAACAAATAAACAAACAAACAACTATTAGCTTTTCCAAAATACATTCAGCTATTATCTTATTCACTGTCATTCATTTGTTCAATAAGCACTTATGTGTGCTGGCTCTATGCCAAGCTTGTACTAAGCTCTTGTAAATATAAGGACAACTTTGCTAAGTAATTTGCAGGCTAGTAGAGATCAATTCCTGTAAATAAGTGATAGACATAGAATTAAATATATAATAACAAAAGCTTGATAATAATGACAATTAATTTTAATTGAGAACTTAAATTGTTCAAGGTACTACTTCAAGTTCTTTATATGTGTGAACTCATTTAATTCACAAAACAACCCTACGAAATAGGCATTGCTATTATTCATCTTTGAGAAGAAGCTGAAGAACAGAGAACATAAGTAATTTACTCAAAATCACTGTAAAAGGGTCAGCACAAACCATATTTTTAATCATTTCAACAAATATATACGGCTTGCCTATTGTATGGCATGCCCTGCTTGATGATTAGAGAACTCACAAGAAATAAGTCACATGAGTTGATTCTTAAAGGATTGTTTCTCTACATGAATGAAAAGACGAAGTAGAATAGGGTATTTAAAACCACAAAATGGCACTACAAATGCACCACCACCATGGTGGTGTACAGTCAGTAAGTTAACTATATCTTCATAGTTTCCAACCTCAACTGGCTTTTGAAGCTGCCCAGCAATCTTGTTTACCTTCCTAGAACTTTCTTCCGAATGCCAGATTCATGTTTCTCCATTGTCCTGAAAACTCCAAATGCACAACTTTCTTGCTTACTCTTTTCATAGGACTGCTTTCTATTTCACAGAAGCTAATCAAGTTGCTGTGTGTAATTACCTCAAGTTCCTGCCAATATTGGGTTAAGATTATTGTATAAAATGCTCACTTCAGGATATTCCTTACTACTTGTACTATTTATGTTATATATTGATGTTTTAAAATATATCACTGTCGCAAGAAACCACTGTATAATTATGTGCCACTCAAATGTTTCAAAGGTCACATGCTGGATAAACATGATGAGGTCAGGAATCATGGGTTGAGTAAATATGTAAAGAAAGGACTTTATCAGACAAGCAAGAACAAACAAATGTCAGTGGTAAAAGGTTGAAGGATTCACAAACTGACATTCCAGCATGGCCTTCTTTGTCTGCAGAAAAGGCAAACAAGTAGCTGACCAACTGCCTAATTTTATCCACTAGAAGAAGCAGAATACTGAGGGTTTAAGCACTTACATGAAGTAATATGAGGGCCCTTGGGTTGGAGAGTCATCTTACCTGGTCAGAGATCAAACCAAAATTCACATCTTCCCTGAGTCAACCTCTAGACTGTAGGGCCTTGCCATTCAAAAAGTACTGTATTGTCTGAGAAGAGCTTCAATCATGACATTCTTTGTTTTCACATTGAAAGCTTACACATAACAGCGCAGACCCATCTTGGAGAGGTTCTCTCTTCCTATAGATAATCTAGGGGGATTATCTCTAATATCCCTTCTACCCCGACTATAGAGAGATAGCCAGAGAGAGAGAGAGAGAGATGGGGGGGAAAGAGAGGTGAGAGAGAAGACCAGTACACATAATATTCTCTATATTGGCCACTAAACTCTCAAAAAAGGGTCTGTAGTTTTACTGAATAGATTTGAAAGTAGAAAATGTTATTAGTCTTATATAGGGTGGAAAACAGTACTGAGAAATTTAAGGTTATTGTTTTTCTGTGATAAATGCTAAGGCTACAACCTCAACTGAATCTTTATTTTTTTTTATTACAATGGGAATATTCTCTTATTTTAAGGCTAGCTCATCTACCATTATGCAGAATCTGTTTACTATTCAACATCCTGAGAGAGCTAGCTTTAAAGACTCTTATTTTTATTTCCTGTATCTTCCAGAGAAGATGCTCTGTCTCTCTCTCTCTCTGACTCTTCTTTGCAGCATTTAAACATGTCCAACTTTATCATTACCTTGCATGTAAAAGTGATTTGCTTTTTATACAATCGATACTTTTTAGTCAGTGTTTTACTTTCTTTGACCTGTTATTTTAAACTCTCATGTGTTTTTTAAAAATCACTTTCTTGACTTTCCTTTATTTCAACCCTTTATTTCTTATTGATGTCCCATATTTCTCAGGAATTTTATTCTAAGGCCAACTTTTCTTCTCACTCTCTAAATTCTCCTTGGATATTGTTATCCACTTTCATAGAATATCTTTATGCTAAAGGTTTCTGAATATGGATCAGCAGTTCAGACATTTTTTTTCCTAAGAGCCTGACAACCATATTCATCTCCTCACCAAAAGCTCCACATGGATGGCCAACCAAATCTTAAAATCATGTCTAAATCTGAACTTCTTTCATTACAGACTTCTCACTCTCCTAGGTTTGTTCTACTAGCATGTAATACCATCAGGAAACTCATTTGCTAACCCACAAACCAGGACAATATTCTCTCTCATTCTACTTTTTCCCAAGATCATTTCAGTCTTCAGGTTCTATCATTTGTGCCTCTGAAATGTTTATCAAATTTATCCTTTTCTCACCATACCCAGGGTTATACACAGGTCAAGTCACATTATCTCATAACCACATTTTTGGAATAGTTTCCATTTTGTCTTCCTGCATCTAATGTGGCCTTTCTTCAATTTATCCTCTACAAGGAAATCAAATAACTCTTACAAAAATACAAACAAAACCATATTACGCAACTTCACTGTGCACCCCTGTGTAACCTTGTGCCTTAGCAAAACCAAACTATTCCAGCTCCTTATATATTCCATGCTTTCTCTAATACAAACATAATTAAAAATGTGTAACTGTAATTGTCCCCTACATGGGCAACCTTGTACAATTCCCTTGATCTATCTAATTATTGAACATTATTGCTAAGCACATCATATTACTTGTTATATTACTATTGCCTATTTTGTTATATTAATGCCTAGAACCTTGTCGTTTCCTAAGAACATATTTCACTTGTCTGCTATTAAATTGCCAGTGCTTAGCACAGCACTTGGCACGTAACAGGGATTTAATGCACATTTGTTGAATGAATGGATCATGCATAGGGCTGATGTAATTAAAGGTAAACCATGTAATAAGGAGAAGGAAGTTGTGGTTTCAGGCCCAAGGGGTAGACAGGGGCAAGTTAATAGATAAATTTGCCAAGGAGTTTGAAATATATCTTGCAGATTTTAGGAAACTTTGGCAGTGAATTTACAATTAAGTCAGTGAATAATATAATTTGCTTTGTATTTTTTAAAATTGTCCTTTCAGTAGACTAAAAACTAGTTTGGACAATAGTTAATTACTACCATGATCCAAGGGCAGGAGGACAAGGAACTGAATCAACATGGAACCAAAAGGATTTAAATAGTGTGATAGATTCAAATAGTACATGAAACATAATAACTGAACTTACGGAATATTTTGATCTGAAGATGGAAGAGAAAGATAACTCAAATTATTTATCGACTGTTAGGTCTTTTTATTGACAATATGCCGATAACTAAGGGCGAGTATATAGATGTCAATGGGCAATGTCAGATAACATATAATGTTTGTTTTTAAAACCAAGTTTTTCTGGGAAGTTTATAATTTCAGACAGGAAGTTTTCTCTAAATAACAGCAGGAAAACATGCATAATCGCTTTTGAATGATTTACAAAAAGGAAATTTCATTCTGTGTAATAATATAATTTTTGGAGACACTGCCTTAATTACTTTATAGCCTCCAAGTTCTTAAGATAGATAATAGCTTCATAACAAATTATAAGCTAATGACTCAAACTGTAACATGCTTACATTTATTTTTAGATTTTAATTAATTACAAATAACAAAATCTGTGTCATTAAACAATTACAGTATTCACCCACTTAAATTCCATGTAAGAGCAAAAAGTCTGTCTGCTGCTACAATTGAGTTAATTTAAAATATCTCTGAGGTCTGCTAGTTCAAACTCAGTTTATGAGTACATGAAAACCAATAAAATGCTTAAGACTAATCATTAGATCACAAATTTAAATGTACAGTAAGCATTGAAAAGAATATTGGGAAGACTTCATAAGAGGAGTAGTATAAGTGAGCAACTCACATACTGGTCATGTGGGTTGTATGGCTGCATCTACAGATATGAGTGTAACTAGACACTCAAAAGCATTCATCTGTTCCCATTTCCTACTGGACATAAGTGTGGACCATTCTTGTTTGTTTCATTTCTTATATTCTGGGATAATTGTGATTGAGATAGAACAGTAGTCTCAGAGATTAGGCTAGATAAATACTAATGTGAGAATCTTCAATACCATTTTGTATAAAGAGAAGAATGGGGAGTTAATGGCTGCATAGACTATGCAGGTCCATGGAATGTGATATCAGCCAGGACTTTAAGTCAACCTAAAGGATTGGACACTCTGTTAATTTCACATTATTTTTTTAAGAGTAATATTCTTCTCTGATAGGACTTTGGAAACTTTTGTAAAAAAAAAAAAAAAAAAGTAATAGCTTTCTCAGCAACTCTCAGTAAAGAGGTAGTTACAAAGCCTTTTAATGGATATGCCACCAATAAACAGCAAAATGTATACTAGTATAATGATTTTCCAGACTATGGAGGGGACAGAACCTTAGAGACAGTCTCGTTTTACCCCAATGCTAATATGCCAAACAAATATCATCTGCATGTGTCATAACATATAAAAGAAAGGGAAACACTAAGTTTGTGAGCTAAAATTATTCAGTGAGGAGGGAGAAGCTAAAGCTCCATAATAAGTTGACATGAGTTAAGCAATGAAGTACACTTTTCTGTACTCTAAGTATTATCCTGAATAATTAATATTTATCTAATATTACAATGGAAAGTGCAGAGTGGACTCTATAAGGAGCAGAAACCATGGATGTTTTTTCTTAATCACAAATAAATGGTTATTCCTAGTCTATTTTTTTATGGTGTCTAAGTTATATCTCATCTAGTCAATGGGCTAGTATTAGATATGAGAGTTCTGCAAAATTACAGCTATTTGGCAGAGCGTTCCTCACTGTTTTAGTGTAAAATGTGAAGCATTGAGAAATATAGTAATGGAGTGTAGGAGAACATATGTGATTGGTCAAAGTGCAGCTGTAGACACCTTCCATTTGGCATGGTGCTGCCCACAATTTGGCACAGTGAGGAGTTCTATGTCCGCCTGGTTTCATTGTAATTTATTATCAGTTTAAAACTTCCTATTCTATGGGAAAATTGTGACATGAAAAATGAAGGAAGACTGATGTGCTATAGCCAAAAAAACCTTAGGCACATGAGCTCAAGTCTGAAAGGAAGAAGAAGCTAAAATGGGAATCAAGAACAGAGAGGAAAGATATTTAATGAAAAGGCATTTTACAGAACATTGCCTCTGCATGGATTTTCTGTGTTTCTCATTCAGGTCTATATAAATGCTGAAACTTCTGGTTAGGAACAAATGAATTTTTCCTTATCTAGCAATACGGAGAGACTTTAAGACTTTCACAAGTCTACATGCCTGGTTAAAAAAAATGTCCAAATATTCTGAAATGGTTAGTAAATAGAAATTAACCAGTTGAAGGACCAAAATGCCATCTATAGTTTAGACATACTTCATGTATCATCTTATTTTATTTCTATACCATCAACAGAGCAAGGTATCTGTGGTATTTTCCATAGAAGTAGAAGAACATTAATCTATGTCAAGTCATACTGGCCATCATATTCAGTAAATGAGTTCATCTGTTGTCTTAACATGATTTTACATTAGAAACTTAAATACATGTCTTTAGTTTCTTCAGTGGGGTATTGAACAAACACCCAATTGGGTTAAGTGGTGAAACAGACAGAACTATAGAGGAAAACTCATACGATACAGCTAACTGTTGAAAACTGCATTTATAAAATGGATATCTGAGGTAGCCACCACTGATCTATTCAAATATTAGAAATAGGATAGTAGAACTGGTAGGATACTACTAATAAATGAACAAACAAATATTCCTATCAAATTCCTATACTATTTCTTTTTGTGATATATATTGTTATTTATGGATTTTGAAATCAGAGTTATAGGTCCAGCTAACTTCTCTAAATGTGTTTAATGGCAAAATTCTATAGAAGTTAATTTTTAATGTGCATGTGTATTTATCCATCTAATTAATTTTTTCTCCTAATGTATAAGATTTTTCTTATGGATTAACAAGGGTTAAGATGGATTACTTAAAATACTCAAATTCCCTTTTAGTTTTCCCTTCTAGTTTAATTTCCTATCTAGCCAGTGCTGTCTTCTAATACCTTTATGCCTTGCTTCACTCACATGTGATAGCTAATGTCCTCCTTCATTGTTGAGCAAAAGGTAGATATTAACAAGAGTTAAGTATTTCTGTGATATCTTGCTCTATTTTAAGAATTATGAAAGCGACACGAGTTTCCTTTCAAAGAATGACACTCTTGATGAAGAAAATTTCTTTTTAGGGAGTTACAGAAGACACTGTCCCACAGGCCTCTGTGCCCTTTAGTAATCTTTTAGAGCAAAAGCATATTGACATGCTTAAATTACATTTTCATAAGAATTAGAAATTGTAGGAAAAATATATAGTAATTGAAAGCAAAACATAACAACAATAAAAACTAAGACACACTCTGATAATAAAGTATATCGGGATCATCTCCACATTTATCAAGGTCCAATTGTTTGTTTAGAGATTTTGCTGGGATTTCATATAAACTACACAAAACATACCTACTTAAAAGTTAGTAACATAAAGTCAACAAGATGGCTGACAAGAGGCACATGGCATTTATTCTCCCTACAAAAAAAGAAACAAGGCAAAGACTAGCCAGATAGAATTTAACTGGAGTATTGAAGAGAGGGCACCAGAAGACAGCAGGGGAGATGAGAGGCACCTGGGGTGCTCAGAAGTCCAGGGCACTGTGGAGAGAATAATGAGCCACCCTGACTCTGCTAGTCTGTTGTCTTGTGATTAGATCAACTTGAAGTCAAGAGACACTTGCTCTTGTGGAAAAAAAGTAAGTGGAGAAACTCCACCAGCCCCCACTGTCACCACAAACACTTGTAAGTTCTTACTACTGGAGAATCCCACAGTCCTTGAAAGCCCTGAGCCCAGGTTAAAGAGCTGGCAGGAATTCACATAGCAGCATTACTACTGATTAGGAGAACAAGGTGTGTACTCCCCATTCCCTACTGACCTTTTGTATTCCAAGCTGGGGCAGCATGGTACCATCTTAAGACTGGAGCTACTTCTACAGTACATTATGCTCTGGGAGTCAGTAGCCACTTTACCTCCCTAGTACTGGGGCTCTACCTTCATTCCAGCAAACCCACTGTCACAACTCTGGCTGCTCAAAACCTAGGTCCAGAATTGGCTGACTCTTGTCCTACACAGCAGGGAAACCAGCCACCACTGCAACTGCACCCAGGGCCTGAGAAACAACCTGACAGCCCACCTCCAGCAGACACGCCACCACCAGACTGGCCTAGCAGGGGTATACCTGTGCCCAGAGTTTGACAAACAGTCTGGCATGCCCACCATCAGCAGACACACCATCATGTTGGCTGGGTAGATATGTGAACATATCTAGGGCTCGAGAAACAGCCCAGTGGACACACGCTTGAACCAATCAAGCAACAATAGCCCTGGCCGGAGTCACCGCCCTGTAGCCCCAACCCTAGTGAATCACACCCTCAATTGGCTTATCCATCATGTTCATGTTTGTACCCTTGGCCTGAGACTTAGTCCTGTGATTTCACCTCCAACACAGCCACAGCATTGCCACCATATACTCAGCCTAGGTCATTGAGACATTTGAAAATATCACTAAAATGGACTACAGCTGAAGAAACTGCACAACAACTGTACTACTACATCCACCTAGAACCAAAACCCATGCACCTCATTCAACTGATATTATAAAGTCATCTATAGAAATAAGTCTTTCTCTATGAACCCAACTCCATAAAACTGGAAAAGATGACTATTCTACTGCATATATAGATATCAATGTAGGGATGCACCAGATATGAAAAAGTAGGGAACAATTACATATCCAAAGGAACACAATAATTTTCTAGTAACAGACAACAATAATCAAAATACAGATGAATGCATAAGGAAATTCAGTGTGATATAATACAGATAATTAAATGGAGTCAGGAAACAATTTATGATTTGAATAAGAAATTTAGCAAAGAAACAGATATCATGAAAAAGAACCAAAAACACTTATAGCTGAAGAATTCAATGAGTAAAAATTTAAAATATAACATAAAAGAATAAAAAAAAAAGGCTACAGGATTTATAGGACACCATTAAGCAAACAAATATTCACATTACGGGAATTCCAAAACAGAAAAAGAAGAGAAAAGGTACAGAAAACTTATTAAATGAAATAATAGCTGAAAACTTCCCAAGTCTTGGGAGAGACGTATATTCATGACCAGAAAGCTCAAGGATCACCAAATGGATTTAACCCAAACAGGTCCTCTCTGAGGCAGATTATAGTCTAATTGTCAGAAGTCAAAGATGAAGAAATAATTCTAAAAATAGGAAGAGAAAAGCATCAAGTCACATATAAAAAAATCCACTTTTCCTAACAGATTTCTCAGCAGAAATCTTACAGGTCAGGAGAGACTGGAATGATATATTCAAAATGCTAAAACAAACAGACAAACAAAAAATTGAAAGTGAAGAATACTACACCCAGCAAGGCTACACTTCAGAAATGAAGGAGAAATAAATTATTTTCCTGACAAGGAAAAACTAAAAGAATTTATCACCACTGGATTGGCCTTACAGGAAATTCTTATCAGAGTCCTACTTCTGGAGGCAAAAAGACAATAATTATTATCATGGAAACATATTAAATTATGAAACTCACTAATAATTGTTTATGCATAAAAAAGAAAAAGACTATCTTTATTCCAGCAAGCTCACATGGGTGGCTACATTGTCACAGCTTATAATTACTAAAAACTGTCAAACTTCAAAAATAAACAATGAGAGAAAATATGAAATTAACTAGAAAATAATAAAAAAAACAGTAGTAAGTGTTCATCTATCAATGATATATCCTTGGATATAAATTGATTATATTCCCCCAGTGAAAAGATACACGTTGGCTGAATAGATAAATAAGACCCAATTATATGCTACTTACACGAAGAGCAAAAGTAGCTATACTAATATCAGATAAAACAAACTAAGTCAAAAGCTGTAAAAGGAAACAAAGAGAACATTATATAATAAATAAGGAATCAATTCAGTAAGAAGGTATAACAATTATATATGTATTCAACATTGAAGAACCCAGATTTATAAGGCAAATACTATTGGATCTAAAGAGACAGTTGTGCCCCAATGCAGTAATAGGAACTTCAACCCACCCACAATTCTCAGAATTAGATAGCTCATCTAGACACAAGATCCTCAAAGAAACATCAAAGTTACAGTACACGTAGACCAAATGGACCTAATAGATATTTAACAAAATATTTCAACCATCAGCTGAAGAAAACATTCTTTTCATCAGTTTGTGGAACATTCTCCACATTTGACCATATGTTATGACACAAAATACATCTCAAAAAGTTTTTAAAAATAGAAATAACATCAAGCATGCTTTTTGATCACAAGAGAATAAAACTAAAAAACTGTAGCAAGTGGAATATCTGAAAATATGCATACGTAAAAATTAAGCAACATGTGCCTGAACATCCAACGCACTAAGGAAGAAATTGAGAATAAAATTTTAAAAATTCTTGAAACAAATCAAAATAGAAACACAGCATTATCAAAACTTACGTAATGTAGCAAAAGCAGTAGTAAGAGGCAAGTTTATAGCAATAAATGCCTGCATCAATAAAGTAGGAAAGCTTCAAATAAACAAACTAACAATGCTCCTCAAGGAACTAGAAAAGCAAGAACAAAGCAAACCCAAAATTGGTGGAATGAAATGGGAAGGCTCAGAAAAGTGAGACAAACAAAACAGAAAAAAGTCAATGAAACAAAATGTCAGTTTTTTTGAGAGAAAAATAAAATCAACAAACCATTAGCTACATTAAAAAGAGAGAAGACACAAATATATAAAGTCAGAAATAAAAACAGGAAACACTACAACCAATACAACAGAAGTGCAAGAGATTATTAGAGATTCTTATGAACAACTGTATCCAACAAATTTAAAAACCTAGAGAAAATGAGCAGATTTCTGGACACATACAACCTATCAAGAGTGAACCCAGAAAAGCAGAAAATCTAAACAGACTAATACTGAGTAACAAGATTGAATCAATAACACAAAGTCTTCCCACAATGTCCAGCTTCACTGCTGAATTCTATCAAAATTTTAGAGAATACCAATTCTTCTCAAACTATTTCAAAAATTGAAGGGGAAGGAATTCTTCCAAATCAATTGTGCAATTCCAGCAAAACTTTCACACCACATGGTAGAAGAGATGAGGGATCTCTTTGGGGCCTCTTTGATAAGGGTACTGATATAATTCATAAAATCTCTGCCTTCATGTGCCTAATCACCTTTCAAAGGCCCCACCTTCTCCTATTACCATCACTCTGGGGGTTAGGATTTCAACATATGAATTTGAGAGAGACATAAACATTCAGTCCATTTCACAATGATTAAAATTAGGTTGGGACAAAAGAAGCTCCATTGTGAAAACATACAGTGTTTTCAGTTTGACATGTATTAAAATTCCTTTAAGAAAATATTTATCTGGTGAGAAAATTGAATTATGTGATTGAAACTGAGAAGATGGAAATTGGAGACATATATTTGATTCAAGAATAGAAACAATGAAATAATAACTATGGCCCACATGTTGAGAATGATTAGAAATCAATAGTAAAGGCTTAAAGATAAACGTTTTAGCAAATAGATTAAGAAAGTGATAGAGAAGTCAGAGAACCAAGAACGTGCTGTGTTGTAGATAAAAAAAGAAAAGTAAATATCAAAATGTCAAAAGTTGCAGAAGAATTTTGATCCAAAGAATAACCTTTGAAAAAGGAATTTTAGACCCACGGCAAGCAAAGGTGGACCTCAAATCCAGAAATTTAATAAAAAAATGGGCAGTACCTTGTGGAAGCAGGCATGATCTAGGAGTCTGGCAGGTATGTGACTCTGTATCACAGTGAGAATGGTACTTGATTTAGGTAAAAATGTCCAACATGAGAGAAATCTGAACATTTTCAAAGGTAAAAGAAAAATATCATTGGAAAAGAAAAATGAAAATTACTTAAGACTGAGAGGCAGAACATGGGCTACATTCAAGGAGATGGGAGTGGACAGAAAGTGAAAGAAACGCTTTTCCTCTTAGGGTAGGATTCTATGAGCAGTGCTGTGAGTGAAAGACGGGAATATAGGGAGGACATCATGCCAGCTGGTCTCAATGTTTCTTCCTAAGTGGGGGTAAGGTCATCTCATAAAGGTGAGAATGTGGAGAATGAAAGAAATTGGAAGCTAATGAGAGAGAATCAAATCTGCCACCAGCTGCCTGAACTGTGCTGGAATCAGTGATTGCAAGGCAGGGTGGGAAGAATGGCATGAGCATCAGGAAAGACCTGATAAGAAATATGCGGCAATAATATGTGTTTCTCAGGTCAATAAAGGTCTTTGTCT
Source organism: Sapajus apella (assembly GCF_009761245.1). Lineage (NCBI taxonomy): Eukaryota > Metazoa > Chordata > Mammalia > Primates > Cebidae > Sapajus > Sapajus apella. Next base: position 7,822,009 of record NW_022437021.1, read on the forward strand.
TTCTCAGAATTAATCTGAGATTCAGTAGCATGGGTAGATGTAATGTCTGTGGAGAAAGCAAGGCTCAGCTATGAAATTCTCAGTGAATGGCCAGCATACTGGGAGTAGTTTGTTTCTTTTGGACGCTCAAAGATTAACTTTATATGATTTAGAGTAGAGCTTCAAGAATCTTTTTTTTGCATAATTAAAAATATATAAAAACTGTGATTTATTCTTTTTTTAACTTTAGAAACTGGTTGTCTGATGCAATATATTTGGATTTGGAAATTAGCAAATGAAATTACTGGGCATCATTTCAACACAGTGGTAGAAGTTGTCTGATAGACTATCTGGGGGTTATCTGATTCAACAGAGATGAATAACTTTAACTGATTTTCTATTAACTAGACTATTGCAAAAGTAGAAGTTAACTTGTACAAAACTGATTATCATGCAAATAATTATTGTTCACAGAAATGCAAATAAATAACATCTGATAAAGTGAGATAAAATTGGTTTTCCTTCTCTAGAAAAGTGACATTTCATTACCCTATAGGTTATTAACTACTTTTACATGTATTACCAAACTTAATCCCACTTACTGGCAGCCTATATTCTTTAAATTTTTCCTTTGTGCTGGTCCTAACATTTTACTGAATCTTTTACTAATAAGTTAAATAAGAGATTTTACATATATTCATCTTAAATTTTCATGAGTCATGATTTTGCCTTTTGTTTCCTGCTGTCAACATAAGAAAGTGAATAATTATTTGAATTATTTGCTTCTATACAGCTGCTTTTTATAAATACTTCAAAGATTTTATAACTATATATGTACATATGCATATATACATATGTGTATAAATATATATACAATGATTTATATATATAATATGCATACATATACAAAATCATGGATAGCTTTAGATAACATGTTCAAAGTATGACTTCCTTTGAAGTGTTTCCTGAACCTGGAAAATCCAATTCTATACTCACCCTAACATGTGAGCTCGATTAAATAGAAACATAAAGTAGCTTAACAACAAGATTTGTTTTGTAAACATTTTGTAAAATGACCCTCACATTTTGAAAAATGTAAGAGATGGGGTCTTATTTAGCATAGGTAGTAAGTTAAGAGATACCTCCTCTAGATTATTTATAAAATCTAATTTAAAAAAATAATTTCTCATCCATTATATGCAACTTCTTTCACCCAAAGACTGTCAAGCTTTCTTCTCTCTGCAGTGGAGGCTGAGAATAAATTAAAGGAAACTTCGGCATTGAAATCAGAAAGTGGGACCAGATGAGACAGCTGCTGCATACAGGGCTGAAGGTTGTGACCCAGCCCAGAAGCACACAGCAGGAACATGATGGGGACCAACATGCACTTCATCTGCTGGCCAAGCCACCTGCCCCAGTGCAGAACTGACCCTGTCATGAAGAAGGAACACCTTTTGTCAGTCCACAAAGAAGTATTCAATGTCCTGTGGTGATAGTGTTAGCACCCTAGGAAAATAATAAATGTGATCAGTTAAGAAAAAAAAAATTAATCTACATTTATGGAGGACCTCAGGTGAGTTGTACAGTTTGGAGAAGCCTCTTCTGAAAATATGCCTCCTTGTGAAGTCTCTGTTAAGAGTGCTTGCTGGTGAGAGAACTATTTATTAGAACTATGGCTTACCTCTTAAGTGAATATGTACAGACATTCAAAGTAACTTTAAAAACATTAATATGGCCATGGCATCTACCCACATCAATTTCCCTATACTTCAAATTATTAATATGATAAATATAACTTTTAATTTTTGTTAATTTTTTCAAAGTTTTACTCCATACAAGATTGCAAATTAGACAAACAAAAAATAATCATTCTTCACAAGGCATGATGTAAATGAGTTTTCAAGACCGATTTGTATAATGTCACTGAACATTCTTCTGAATGCCTTTACAAGTGGGAACAGATAAAATATGAGGTGTTTTAAAAATGAATTGATCAATTTTCCTATCTATGATAAGAAGCATATTATTATTACCTTTCAAATACAGGGAAATAGCAGAGGGAATACATTACTCTAACATGTTTTTATCTTGCACATTTATTATATTAAGGCAAATGTTGTTCAAGCTAGTTAAAAGGTAGAGCACAGTACATGACATCTATTAGAAGCTCAATAATTGGCTATCTTCTTATTCAGTCTTTTTTAAATTATACTTTAAGTTCTGGAGTACATGTGCAGATCTTGCACAATTGTTACACAGGTATACACATGCCATGGTGGTTTGCTCCCTCCATCCCCCTGTCATCTACATTAGATATTTCTCCTAATATTATCCCTCCACGATATCCCCAACTTCTGCTATCCCTCCCCGAGCCCCACACCCCCAATAGACCCCAATGTGTAATGCTACCCTCCCTGTGTGTCCATGTGTTCTCATTGTTCAACACCCACTTATGAGTGAGAACATGCGGTGTTTGGTTTTCTGCCTTTGCGTCAGTTTGCTGAGAATGATGGTTTCCAGATTCATCCATGTCCCTGCAAAGGACATTAACTTATCCTTTTTATGGCTGCATAGTATTCCATGGTGTATATGTGCCACATTTTCTTAATGCAGTTTATCATAGATGGGCATTTGGGTTGGTTCCAATTCCTTGCAATTGTAAACAGTGCCACAATGAACATATGTGTGCATGTGACTTTGTCATAGAACAATTTATAATCCTTTGGATATATACCCAGTAATGGGATTGCTGGGTTAAATGGAATTTCTATTTCTATGTCCTTGAGGAATCACCACACTGTCTTCCACAATGGTTGCACTAATTTACACACCCACTAACTGTGAAAAAGCATTCCTATTTCTCTACATCCTCTACAGCATATGTTGTCTCGATGTTTTAATGATCACCATTCTAACTGGCGTGAGATTAGGTATCTCAATGAGGTTTTGATTTGCATTTCTTTAACGACCAGCAATGATGAGCATTTTTTCATATGTTTGTTGGCCTCATAAATGTCTTCTTTTGAAAAGTGTCTGTTCATATCCTTTGCCCACTTTTTGATGGGGTTTTCTTGTAAATCTGCTTTAGTTCTTTGTAACTTCTGAATATTAGCTCTTTGTCAGATGGGTAGCTTGCAAACATTTTTCCCCACTCTGTTGGTTGCCAGTTCACTCTTATGATAGTTTCCTTTGCTGTGCAGAAGCTATTAAATTTAATTAGATCTCATTTGTCTATTTTGGCTTTTGTTGCCTTTGTTTTGGTGTTCTAGTCATGAGGTCCTTACCTATGCCTATGTCCTGAATGGTATTGCATAGGTTTTCTTCTAGGGTTTTTATGGGGTTAGGTCTTATATTTAAATCTTTAATCCATCTGGAGTTAATTTTACTGTAAGGTGACAGGAAGGGGTCCAGTTTCAGCTTTCTGCACATGGCAAGGCAGTTTTCCCAACAGCATTTGTTTAGCAGGGAATCCTTTTCCCATTGCTTGTTTTTCTCAGGTTTGTCAAAAATCAGATAGTTGTAGATGCGTGGCATTGCTTCCAAGGCCTCTGTTCTGGTCCATTGGTCTATATTTCTGTTTTGGTACCAGTACCATGCTTTTTTGATTACTGTAGCCTTGTAATATAGTTTGAAGTCAGGTAGCGTGATGCCTCCTGCTTTGTTCTTTTTGCTTAGAATTGTCTTGGCTATGGGAGCTCTTTTTTAGTTCCATATGAATTTTAAAGTGGTTTTTTTTCCAGTTCTGTGAAGAAGGTCAATGGTAGCTTAATGGGGATAACATTTAATCTATAAATTACTTTGGGCAGGATGGCCATTTTCACCATATTGATTATTCCTAATAATGAGCATGGAATATTTTTCCATCTGTTTGTGTCCTCTCTTATTTCCTTAAGCAGTGGTTTAGAGTTCTCCTTGAAGAGGTCCTTCACATTCCTTGTTAGTTGTATTCCTAGGTATTTTATTCTCTTTGTAGCAATTGTGAATGGGAGTTCACTCATGGTTTGGCTTTCTATTTGTCTTTTACTGGTGTATAGGAAACCTTGTTATTTTTGCACATTGATTTTGTATCCTGAGACTTTGCTGAATTTGCTTATCATCTAAAGGAGATATTGGACTGAGATGATGGGGTCTTCTAAATATACAATCATGTCATCTGCCAATACAGACAATTTGACTTCTACTTTTCCTAACTGAATACTCTGGATTTCTTTTTCTTGCTTGAATGCTCTGGCTAGAACTTCCAATACTATGTTGAATACTCTCATTCAAAAAAAGAGAGAGCGCACCCTTGTCTGCTAGCTTTTGAGTTTTGTTGACCTTGTACCTCTAGGTCTTTCAATTTTGATGACAATGTGTTGATTTTAGATCTTTCCTTGCTATTCATGTGGGCATTTATTGCTATGAATTTCCCTCTAGACACTGCTTTAAATGTATCCCAGAGATTCTGGTACGTTGTGCCTTCATTCTTGTTGGTTTCGAAGAACATCTTTATTTCTGCCTTCATTTAATTGTTTATCCAGTCAACATTCAAGAGCCAGTTGTTCAGTTTCCATGTAGTTGTGTGGTTTTGAGTAAGTTTCTTAATCCTGAGTTCTAATTTGATTGCACTTTGGTCTGAGAGACTGGTTTTTATGATTTCCATTCTTTTGAATTTGCCAAGGGGTGATTTACTTCCAATTATGTAGTCAGTTTTAGAGTAAGTGTGATGTGGTGCTGAGAAGAATGTATATTCTGTGGATTTTGGTTAGAGAGTTCTGCAGATGTCTATTAGGTCTACTTGGTCCAGATCTGAGTTTAAGTCCTGGATATCCTTGTTAATTTTCTGTCTCGTTGATTTAATATTGACAGTGGAGTGTTAAAGTCTCCCACTATGATTGTGTGGGAGTCTAAGTCTCTTTGTAGGTTGTTAAGAACTTGCTTTATGTATCTGTATGCTCCTGTACTGGGTGCATATATATTTAGGATAGTTAGCTTATCTTATTGCATTGATCCTTTTACCATTATTTAATGCCCTTCTTTGTGTCTCTTGATCTTTGTTCGTTTAAAATCTGTTTTATCAGAGACTAGGATTGTAGCCCCTGCTTTTTTCTTGCTCTCCATTTGCTTGGTAAATCTTCCTCCATCTCTTTATTTTGAGACTATGTGTGTCTTTGCATGTGAGGTGGGTCTCCTGAATACAGCACACAGATGGGTCTTGAATGTTTATTCAATGTGCCCGTCTGTGTCTTTTGATTGGGGCATTTAGCCCATTTACATTTAAGGTTAATACTGTTATGTGTGAATTTGATTCTGCCATTTTGATACTAGCTGATTGTTTTGCCTGTTAGTTGATGCAGTTTCTTCATTGTGTCAATGGTCTTTACCATTTGGTACATTTTTACAGTGGCTGGTACTGGTTTCTCCTTTCCTCAGTTAGTGCTTCCTTCAGGAGCTCTTGTAAGACAGGCCTAGTGGTGACAAAATCTCTCCGCAATTGCTTTTCCATTAAGGATTTTATTTCTCCTTCACTTATTAAGCTTAGTTTGGCTGGATATGAAATTCTGGTTTCAAAATTCTTTTCTTTAAGGATGATGAATATTGGCCCCCCACTCTCTTCTGGCTTGTAGTGTTTCTGCAGAGAAATCCTCTGTGAGTCTGATGGGCTTCCATTTGTAGATGACCCAACCTTTCTGTCTGGCTGCCCTTAGCATTTTTTCCCTTCATTTCAACCCTGATGAATCTGACAATTATGTGCCTTGGGGTTACTCTTTTTGAGGAATATCTTTGTGGTATTCTCTGTATTTCCTGGACTTGAATGTTGGCCTGCCTTGCTAGATTGGGGAAGTTCTCCTGGATAATATCTTGAAGAGTGTATTCCAGCTTAGATTCATTCTCCATGTCACATTCAGGTACACCAATCAAGTGTAGATTAGGTCTTTTCACATTACCTCATATTTCTTGGAGGCTCTGTTCATTTCTTTTCACTCTTTTTTTTTTTTCCAATCTTGCCTTCTCGTTTTATTTCATTGAGTTGATCTTCAATCTCTGATATCCTTTCTTCTGCTTCATCGATTCAGCTATTGAAACTTGGGTATGTTTTGTGCAGTTCTCGTGCTGTGTTTTTCAGCTCCATCAAGTTGTTTATATTCTTCTCTAAGCTGGTTATTCTAGTTAGCATTTCATCTATCCTTTTTTTCAAGGGTTTTAGTTTCTTTGCATTGGGTTAGAACATGTTCCTTTAGCTCAGAGAAGTTTGTTATTATTGACTTTCTGAATCCTGCTTCTGTCAAATTGTCAAACCCATTGTCCATCCAGTTTTGTTCCCTTGCTTTGATCCCTTGATCCCTTGCAGGAGGAGAGGTGTTGTGGTTTTTGCTGATTTTATCCTTTTTGTGCTGGTTTCTTCCCATCTTTGTGGATTGATCTATCTTTGGTCTTTGAAGTTGGTGACTTTTGGGTGGGGTCTCTGAGTGGATGTCCTTTCTGTTGATGTTGAAGCTATTTCTTTCTGTTTCTTAGTTTTCCTTTTAACAGGCCCCTCTGCTGCAGGACTGCTAGAGGTCCACTCCAGACCCTGATTGCCTTGGAATCACCTACAGGTGCTGCAGAACGGCAAGGATTGCTGCCTGTTCCTTCCTCTGGTAGCTTTGTTTCAGAAGGGTACCCATCAGATGTCAGCCAGACCACTCCTATATAAGGTGTCTCTTTTGATATATGGGGATCAGGGAGCCAACTTGAGGAGGCAGTCTGTCCCTTATCATAGCTCAAGTGCTGTGTTGGGAGCTCCATTGCTCCCTTCACCACTGCTAAGCAAGGACATTTAAGTCTGCTGCAGTGGAACCACAACGGCCCCTTTTCCTAAGTGCTCTGTCCCAGGAAGGTGGGGCTTCATTTATTAAGTCCCTGATGGGCTGCTGCCTTTTTTGATCAGCACGGGAGTTTTGACCTGCTCCGTTTCCGACCTGGGCCAGTTCACCCCTCCTTAGGCAACCTGGTGGTCCCCCGCTCCCGGGAGGTCACCATATTGATGCCGAACTTAGTGTGGACACCTGATCAGCATAGCGCATTACAGCCCAGAACTCCTGGACTCAAGGGATCCTCCAGCCTCAGCCTCCTGAATAGCTGGGACTACAGACACGGGCCACTGCACCCGGCGGCGGGCTGCTGCCTTTTTTTAGAGATGCCCTTCCCAGCAAGGAGGGAGTCTAGTCACAGTCTGCCCACAGAGGCATTGCGGAACTGCCACAGGCTCTGCCCAGCTGCTCTGTAAACTTCCTTGTGATTTTGTTTACAAGAGCAAAGTTAGAACTGCCTTGGTAATGGTGGACTGCCTCAGTAACGGTGGACTGCCTCAGTAATGGTTCACTACCTCAGTAATGGTGGATACCCTTCCCCTCACGGAGCTCGACTGTCCTGGGTCAAGCTCAAACTGCTATGCTGGCTGCAAAAATTTCAAGTGGCTCCCAGTTTCAGTTTTCTGGTGTTTCAATTTGCTGGTCTTTCAGTGCACTAGCTGCAAAAATCTCAAGCTGGTGGGTTTTAGTTTGCTGGTCTTTGTGGGTGTGATATCTGCCAAACCAGTGGCTCCCTGCCTCCAGCCCCCTTTTTTTCAGGGGAATGGGCAGCTCTGTGTCACAGGCATTTCAGGTGCCAGCTGAAATGGCTGCCCAGATTTGTGCTGGAGACATGTGGCACCAGCTAAAATGGCTGCCCTGATTTGTCCTGGAAACCCCTGGTGCTTGTTGGCCCAGAGGGTATCTCCTGGTCTGTGGGCCGTAAAGACCTTGGGAGAAGTGCAGTATCTGAACCAGAGTGCTGGAGTGGACAGAAAAGTCCCCAGTGGCCTTTGTTAGGTAGGAGGGGGTATCCTCTGGCCCACTGCACTTCCTGGGTGAGGCAGCACCCCACCCTGTCTCTGTTTGCCCTCCTTGGGCCACACCTACTGTCCAACCAGTTCCATTGAGATGAACCTGGTACCTCAGTTGGAAACGTGGAGATCACTTCCCTTCTTCATTGCTCTCAGTGGGAACTGTGCACCAGAGCTGCTCCTGTTTGGCCATCTTGGAAGTCCAAAATGTTCATTTTTTTTAATAGAGGAAAAGAACTGAGATCTCTCTGGAGTATAATCGGAGGGATTAAGAAAGGATTTTGCAGTTTTAAAAAAAGGCCGTTATTTTACCTAGAAAAATACTGCCCTTGCTTTGGGACCTCTTTAAAGGTTTTGATACTAAATTCCATCACAATCATCTATACTGTTGTATGATACATACGTTCTTATAAAAATTGTCTGTTTCCAAAAGTCTAATTACAAAAACCATTATATTTGTGATTGAAAATAATTAACTGGAGATTGTTCATAGTTGTCCACCTTTCCCATCCTGCCAAACAGAATATCTAGTCCCAATTTCTCCTTTCTTCTGTAAATTAAAGATTAATTATTTCTTATGGAGAACTGCCAGTTTTATTTACATAATAAAGAATCTGGGGCAGAAAAGGAGAAATATCGCTCACAGCTGGTGAAAGAATAAGTTTCTGAGGAGTGCGGAAGGTCTGAAATGTATTGAAACAGGTGAGAAGGAAGGATAATTTTATTAGTGTTGTATTTGGAAACACTTCCACTTTTTGACATGTGCAAGTTAAGAATGAGTTATTGGCTATAAGTTTTGATTATTGGATTATGTCATAACTCTTGTATCAGAGTCAACAAGTGGATCTAGGATTTATAAGAGCAGTTTTCATGTAACAAGGGGAGCATTACACATCTGCAATAACTAAATAATTTTACCACAATATGAAGTTTCAATAATGAAGAATTTTGTTATCATGAGTAGACTATGTCACCTGAGAATAAAAAATTGGCTCATCAAAATTAGCGGCTACAACCTATTTGTATTTCCATGTATATACATAGTAGTATAGAAAATGTTCGAAAACCTTTTACCTTGACCTTGTGATTCTGCTTGCAGTAGACTTCATAACTATAAAAGGAACAACAACAAAAAATCTGTGATCTTCTCTGTGATATACATTGCTACGTAGCCTACAAAGCCTCTGAGGCTCCTGACACACAGTGCTTTGTGCCCCATCAGTAGGAGTCTCTGTAAAGAAAATAATGCTCCTTACTTAATAAATATTGTTATATTCACTTTGAGATCTACAATCCCTGATAGAAGAAATGCTTAGCTTTGAAAGAGTTTTTGTGATGCAAATTATGCTACTTCAGAATACAGTCGAGCCAAAAGGATTAGTAAGAAAAGATGAAGCCAAGGAACCTGTTAAGAATAAAATGAAGGCCATTCAGAATGGTACTTTAACAATCCAACAATGAGTATTGAAGGCCTAAACAATAATATTGTGTGAATGAAAGAAAACAGAGAGGAAGTTTTCAGATATCTAGTACACAAAATATTGCCAGGAATTAATGATTATACGGAGAAGGCATCTGGAAAAAAATGTCCAGAAATGCAAATGTTAGTGAGAAAATAAAGATGGGGGCCCCACTGATACATGTTTTTGTTTAAATTAGAAAACTATTTCCATGAACTTCCTTTTTGATATTCCATACCTAAGTATCTGAAAGGAGTACCCTGTAAAATTATGCAAGACTTTTTTTTAATAGAAATGACTTATAATTTTGGTTCTAAGTTTTAAAAAAGCAAATAATAGAACCACTAAAAATATTCACTACTGCATAAAGAAGCAAAAACTGATGGAACAATAGAAGTAGTCATGGTTACCTGAATGCTGTCACCACACTATGATTATACAATTCATTCCTATGAATAACACAATTATAGCCTAACATAATACAACATAATCTTGCAACCAGGATACAAAAAAACCCCAGAAACTATTTAAATCAACAAGACCCACAGCTTCATAAAATAAACTCACATTCCCTGTGTAAGTAATTCAACTGTTCTATATGCATTCTCTTAATTTTATGATCATACTTTATATGAATAACTAAATTATTCATGAAATCCCAAAGTTTATAAAGTATTTTCTGAAAAGATATAATGAAAATCAGATGGGAAACAAAATATCACCCTTTCTTAAATATGTCTTTCTTATAATAGCTGTTTTAATTATGATGGCTAAGCATTATTTATGGTTTAATTTTCATTCATTTGCTTTTTAAAATATATATTTAAATCTCTAACCAGATAGTACCAATGCCAAGTCCACCAATCCCTGCCCATCATAAAATTAAAATCTGACTTGCTCGAATGTCCTTTTTTTACTTATTCAGTATCACATTTTCACAATATACTGCAAAAATCTTTTTGTTACATACTTTTAAATTTAAATAAAAATTATGTCTGAAAGTTTGTTTTACGAATGACTACACAAAACTACTGTTCCTCAAACTATGGTACTCACAGATAGGCTAGATTTTACCACTTTTAAACCTAATTGACACAAAGGCAGAGGTGCCATGAAGGGATGGGTTTTCACCTGTATGATTGATGTTGTGGATATTGAAAGAGAACACTATTTCTAAATCGAATAACTGGATTTAATCTGTGGGTGTGAGGCAGCCTAATGTAAGAGGCAGCATAAGGCATTCAGAAGAGCACTTGGCTTTGAGTCCGAACATTTAGATTTCAGTCTGATTCTGGCATCCATTTAGTAATAATTTCCAGCAAATCACTTAACTTTTTGGAGCCTTGGTTTCTTCATCAATAAATTCAAAGAGTTGATGCTAAATGGCTCATCCTCATACTAAAATATAATGATTGAAAGTAATAATTCTATATTATGGTTACATCACTCTTCGGTTTCTAGGAACTACAAGTAAAAGGTTTGCCAATATCTCCTCTCTGCTGATGTGTCTCAGCTCTTACATACATTGGGCAAGTTCCAGATTACAAATTATCCCACTGTGCATTCTGAAGTTAGCAAAATAAAGCATACTCTTCCAAAATATCTACATCTACACAATGTCCAGCAAAACAACTAAGGTATTATTCTGACTTTCCACAGTCAAAGGTCTGGGCTAAATCTACAGTGCCTTAGTCTTGTATTTCACTATAGCATTTTCTCCTGTGGAAAGCTGTTACACTCCTGCCTCCTTAAGAAACTGATAAGCCTCTGAATAAATTGCACAAAATCACACATGTACTACTATAGTCTCAGAAAACTTTTCCAGATATGAAATACTATCACCCTGAAAATAAAACTGAAAGGGATCTAGTGGCACTTTAGCTTACCATAACCCTTGCCTCTGAAAATTGGTAAGCATTTTGGAAAAAAAAAAAAAAAAGTATATAGCAGTGGGAAAACAAATGTAATTGGTAACCTTGTGCAATAACTCTGCCTTTAATTGCCATTGCAGCCTCCTTTAGAATTATACTGATAACATATTCAAGAAGTGAGTTGACTTCTGTGTCAGAATAGACTCAAACTGTACTAACACAGAAAGTTTGATCAGTTGATTTTTTAATAGTTGAATTCATTGATTCTCTACCTTCCTGTAATATTTTTTCCATTAATGTATTCGGCTCACTTCCCTTTTTTCTCATTCATTTATTGTTTATAGAGCCAGCTTGAAGATACTATTAAACACGAGATAAGGAGGCCATAGCTGATTTAGGTCCCTAAATACCATATAATGGTGTTTAAGTCTGTGAAAATTGTCAATTAGAGGTAAACAACATGATACTAGACAAAATGATTACATTCCACCCACTTCTCTAGTAGTTATAAAAAAGGATGTCACCTTTGATACATAACTTTTGTCATTTACAAAGTATTTCCATGAAAAGTGCTATTTAACTGGCTTGTTACAAATGAATGAAACAATACATGTAAAGTGGTTAAAACAGGACATAAACCGTCAATTTCCAATAATAAGAAAACTAAGAAAAAGGCAAACGTGTTATTGTGGAGAAATATGGGTTTTAAAGAAAACATCTGGAAATAAATGTTTTATTTAGTAAGTGACTTATAAAATATACACAACCATACTTCGCTTGTGCTTATCCCTTTGTAATTTTTTGAATTATTACAAAATAAATAAGCTTAATTTAAAATGAAAAAGTATTTTTACATACTGGCTCATTAATACTCCATTCTCCATAAAATGCTATTTTAAATTTCAAATCATCATTTTTTAAGAAAAAATAACTATGAGGCATAAAACAACAAAAATGCTGATTACAATTAATTTTTGTGTGCACTGAACGAAAGATAGAATTCTTCATTGGAGGAAAAATAACAGAGTACAGTATAAAATGTCTCATGAAAAGTTCCCTTTAAATATGAATTTGCCCTTGTTGATACTTTTCTCTTTCAATAGTCTAGTGTATAAGTCCAGTTGAAAGAATTCAATTTAAAACTGTAAGTGAAGAATGTTATTCCTCTCAAATTTTAACATCCTCACTAAATATACTAGTCTTTAGAGTAAAAAACAGCAATTTTATATATTACTAATGTAAGACATTTTAGTACCAATATTATAAAATGTACTTTAGAACTTTGAGTTAAATTGTGCTGTATTTAAATATTTTCAGTAAGAAGTAATCTAGTATGATTCTTTGAAAATAATTTGACAGTCTCTAACATATTACCTTTCAGCTATGCTGTAAAACTCACCAAAATCTCATGATTTCTTCATATTTTGTTACTCCAATAATGTTTGCAGCTTTTCTGCAGTAGGTTGAAGAAACTAAGAACACAAGAGCTAATGAAGTAAAATTATGGCTAAAATGCTGATAGGAAATGATTGCTCAGGAGAAGAAAATATCTCACAAGTTACATTTTCCCTTAATGGCCAAACACACTTAACAAAATCTTAGTATTCTTATTGTAAAAGCCTTTTGCCCTATTTTACTGAAAAATATTTGCAGCTGGCAGAGTTAATGCAGGCTCATTAAGGAGGCCAAAGCACTTTGTGCATTAGGACTCTGCTCTGCACCCCTGCTTTTGTCCCAATTATCCCATATTGTAAGAGGAAGAAATTGTCCCACTCCCACCCCTAACCCATCCCCAGCTCTCTTAACATTTTACGTTTCTGTGGCATTACCATCAATTTCCCCAGGGTTTCTCAAAACTCCCATCATAAGGATCACTGGGAAGCTTCTTAAGATCAGATTTACAGACTGCTGTCTTAAGGGATTATGATTTGCTAGATTGTGGCAGGTCTCAGGAATCTACATGTTAACAAGTTGGCAACATAATTCTCATAATCAGATAAATTTGGAGATAATATCATCTCCTCTTTTCTTCTCATCCTGTAAGGATGATTTCTCACTAGTCTTTTCTATCAATCTATGGAATCTTCTTTCATTTGCACATGTCCATCCAATGTTTCTGCTTTCTTCCAGTGTCGTTTATACACATTCAGGACTGCCACCTGCACACATGCTTTCATTTTGTTTGACAAATCCCACTTTCCCACTTTATTCCAAACCCTCTCAGTTTAAGATATCTTCCCTTAAAGTGATGAGGGTGGTGGATAGGGAGTGAATAGAGACTAGCCAGGATTATATGGATGGGGAGCATATTAAACATAATAGATGCTCAAAGGAGGAGGACCAGGGGAATATGTAGTTCCAAAGGAAGACAGGAGACAGTAGGGAAATGAGAAGGAAGAATATGAGTATACAAAGCAGGATAGAAACATAAGGTGACGGGCAGTGACTCCACATGGAGGGCAGAGTGGTGCCAGATGAGGTCAAGGATGACAAAAAGGCAAGACGGTTCTCTCCAGGCATGACAGGCTAATGGGTGTGCTAAGACCTGTACAGGAACAACTATCATTCAAGGCACAGCATAAGAGAATTTTCAAAGAGTTAAAAAAAAGTTACTAGCATTCTGAAAAGAAATAGATCATAAGTATTTGAGAGGATTTAAATCAACTTAATGGCAAATGGCATTTCAACTGACTTCAAAAAGATGGGCCAAATTTTGAATGGTGCAATAGGAGAGGAAGGTGCCTTGGCAGAGAAAACTCCTTAATCAATCAGTGGCTGGATGAGCCAAGCTGTGAACAACAGAAATAAATCAAAGCAAAAATTAGTACCACAGATATACCCTACCCTATCACATTTCCTGGGTAGATGATTCCTTCAGTTTCCAGGTGGAAGCCCCTGACTGTAGAAATGATGTTCTTAATGGTAATACAGATGTTGATATCATACAAATGTTTTATTCAAAGAATCCAGAAACATGACATCACCGTCACATGTAAGCATTTAAAGGTATCATTATGATTAGAAATAGAACTTTAGGTAGTATCCAATAATGATTAAAAATGTTCAACTTCTGTAATAAGAATTCTGTTGTTCTACTGTAAAATAAAAAATACAGCAGTTTAAATAAAACTCCATGTCTTCAGAAGAAAGAGCTATAAATTTACTTGAAGCCCTAAGTGAGGATAAGCTAACAAAATAAGACTTAAGTTAGAATACTTTTGAAATTCAACCACCTTCCTTATTGTCTGGAAGTAATGATAACTACAAAATGAGGTGACTACATTAAATAAGTAAGAGACAGCAAACCATTTGGAACAGTGGCCCTAATTCACACTTTCAGCATTCCAAGTGTGTATCAGTTAAACATATTGCCCTAAAAGCATTATGCAAATATGCCTAAGAAGTAGTTCAATTTTTTCATGCGTATGTCCAGTTTACACACACACACAGGTATACAACACTCTCATACACACCATGCACACATACCTTCTACCATGTTCATCTGTTGAGTCTGATGGAAGGAAACTCCAAATATGGACATCTTCCAGCCTAAATGTCATGGTAGGTAGGGCTTCACTTCTGGCTCAATTTCAATAGTCTTTGTACTTTATATCGCAGTAGGTCAAGTTCGTTCAGATTCCTTCTGAGGCTACTTCGCTGCTTTTAGGCAAGTACTTCTGATTCACTGTTTTCTATGTTATTCTGTTTTGTAAATGTTTTAATTCATGTATAAGACAAGGTTCTATACAGCTTTAAAGTAAACAGTATGTGATAACCACTCTTTATATCTGGTACATAGTTTAAACACTTGCCAATTTAAATTGTTCTATTTAAACTATTATTTCAGAACCTCACATTCAGTTATCATCCAAAACCACAATGTATATATTCAAGTATACATGGTATAGACAACATTAACAGTGATAACCTCTTGAGAAGGATAGACAACCATAAATATGTTCATTAAGATGTGTCAGAGGGGTACTCCAACAGCACTGAATATAAGGAAGAATTGCCATCAAGAGCCAGTAAACAAGAATATAAGTGGAGAGCAATGGAGTAGTCTAGTAGAAATTAATGCAATGTTCTTCTCAAAAGATGAAACATTTTAAAACAGCTTTGTTAAAGTGGCAGTGATTTTCTATATCCTTAATATTATTTGGGTTTGATCGTTCCTATTTAAACATAATCTGCTTAAAACCACACTTTTGGAAGACAGAGACATTGAGGATATTCTAAGATTCTTTAGCAGCAATTAAGCCATTGATGGTTAATTCTCACATTACACTTTTCCTCCTCATCACTGTCATCCTCAGGCTTAATCTGAGACTGAACTGAGAAGAAGGAGCTGATCTGGAAGAAATAAAACAATAGCCAAGACTTTATGATACCTGAGAATTGTGGAAGAGTGCAGCAAAGGAGGAAAATAAAAGTAGAGAAAGAGAAATGCCAATATTGCAATTTTTGCATCATTTTAGAACATTCTCTCAATGGATTCTGTGTGATCATCCCTAGGTTTCAGGCCATTGAGTGAAAAGCCTCATGGTTTTGGCCATGTTATATGTCAACCTCATAATATGCAATGTTGAGGTACAAGGCTCTGGCATGTGGCTTCATTGAACCACTTTTGTTTTCTTGAGTTTGCTGCAGGAAAGAATTCAATGGCAAGCTGGTGGTAGGGTAGAAGGTAACAGCTTTATTAAAATGACAGTGTTACTGTTCCATGACTGCTCCTGCAGAGCAGGGCTACTCCATAGGCAGAGAGTAGCCCTTGAGTCATTCTTGACTCTCATGTTGTAGTTTGGGTTCCTGGATCCTCTGAGAATCTGGCTGAAGAACACAGCTCAGAAACTCACTAGAGGAGCTGCTGGGGCAGAGCGAGGTACCTAAGCAGCAAGCTCATAGGATAGATCCTCTCCAGAGTGACAGAGTCAAGCCCAGCAGGACATATACATCATCCACTGAATCAGATCCAGGAACCTCCCAGAGGATCTCTGAAGTCAGCAGCAGTGTTTGTGAACTACACAGGAACCACGTCCAGAGGAGCTATGTTCACATTGTAGGCTTATACCTTCATAATGACAATTTCCCATCAGATTTAAATCAAGTTCTTGAGGCAGGAATAATTTTTCAAACATACATAAAGGCATCGTGAAGACCAGCAGAGGTACTCGCTTCTAGGCTCTGACTAAAATCATGAGGAAAACCAAATCAGTGTTAAAAATTGTTTTAAAAAATTGTTTCCTCTGTACCTAACAGAATGAATACATTTTCAACTCCAGTGTTTTTAAGCAGATGTTGACATCACCCAGTATAGTATTTCTTAAGTTTTCTATTCTTAGAAAATCACTGACTAGTGATACCATTGCAAAATAACTTTGTGATTTTCTATATCCTTAATATTATTTGGGTTTAATCATTCCTACTCACGACCAAAGAACAATAGGCTAAAAAAATAAACAAAACTAAAACAGTCAAAATACATTTATCATACCCATGGCTTAGTTTAGGCAGTGGTAATAATAGGGCTCAAAAATCAAGAACTCATACACATCAAAAATAATATAGATAAACGGCTGGATATCAAGATAAGTAGAATCACAGATATGTGATAAAACTAATATAGCAAAAAATAATAATGGTGAACTATAGAAAATTAGGAGTGCTCACTCTCACTAGAAAAAATTATTCACCTTTACTCTGCTTCAAAATGTTTATATGAAACTGTTAGAAAAATTAAGATCAAATAGCCGTGGCAGTAATATCTGGAGGACAATATGGTGTGGTGGTGAAAATGTTTTGTACATTAAAGTCAGAGGACCCTGATCTTCAGAAATTTATTTAATCTGAGCCTCCATTTTTTTCTCTGTCAAAATAATACTGCTTATCTCATAGGATGGGTGGAAAATTAAATGAGATAATCTGTAAAAACAGGTTAACAGTGATAGATATCTATTTATCTATAAATCGAGAGAGAATTTGTGCGTATGTGTGCAAGTGTTTCTAAAACTAAATTTGAAAAGAGGATACAATCCACTTATTTAAAAAATACCCAAAGATCTAAAAAAATTCATAATTATATAATTAAAACTAAATCTCATGCTTCCCATGATGTGCTCTAGAAGTACACTATGTTTCTACAGTAGTATTCTTTTAAGCATCAAGGTTTTATAACATTGAAAAATATTTTTATAAATTTGTTACATGAAAATTATATGATACAAAATTTCTAGATTCAGAAAGATCTAGAAATACATCTTGTGTCATGCTAATGTTTTGAAATTACTAACAAGGTGGACAACTAAGTAATATTGGTTATCATTGGCTAGAACCATAAGAGATGATTTGTATTTTTTGTTTTTCCGAATTTTCCAAATTTGCTATTATAAACATTTTTATCTTCAAAATAAAAAATTGTATGTAGAAGAGTTAAATAATAGGTAGGTGTAGATAGATAGATAGATGGTAGAAATAATACTGTCATTCCTCAAAGGGAAGATTAGAGGAGAGGGAAAAATTAGAAAAAAAGGAAGGTCAATCTTAGGTTTCCTAGTGATTCATTTGGGCTTCAGACTGAAAGCATCCATGATTCCTGGTCATTAATTAGTGATTTTTTATAGTGGTACATGACAGTGCTACTTTGGTTTCTTTTCATAAAAGAGCAATATTATAAGCTATCTCTGAATGTCATTAGGTATCTTTGGGAAAATGGCCAATGGAAGCATCTGACTATGGTGATGGTCATATTCTAAAATCATCTGGGGAAAAGTGGATTTCCATTACTTATCAGTCTTCTGTAGACAGTCTAAGCCTGAGCATTCTGGGACCCTTGGTTAGAACAACCAGAAGTGCAGCTTAGGCTATTCCTTGAGAGAAATAGGAATGTTAGAAGAATGGTATAATTGTTCTACGTCTCTGTTAAACAAGCACAGTAATGCAAAGAGTTCAAGATGGCTCAGTGTTTTGTTATCTTACTTATAGGAGTAAAGACAGGATTAGTCACTTCTACAGTGAATAAAACAAAATCTCCTTTGAAATTGTCTATTGCGATGGTTGCAAATCCTGGAGATAATTTAAAACCTGGTAATAATCCCAGCACTTTGGGAGGACAAGGCAGGCGGATCACTAGGTCAAGAGATAGAGACCATCCTTGCCAACATGGTAAAAACCGTCTCTACTAAAAATACAAAAATTATCTGGGTGTGGTGGTGTGCACCTCTAGTCCCAGCTACTCAGGAGGCTGAGGCAGGAAAATTGCTTGAACCTGGGAGGTGGAGGATGCAGTGAGCCCAGATTGTGCCACTGCACTCCAGCCTGGTGACAGTCAGACTCCATCTCAAAATAATTAATAATAATAATAGTAAATAAATAAAACCCTGGGAAATTTTAATTGAATCAGAATATCTGAGGGTGTGACCTGGGCATTAGTATTTTGCAAATCTTCCCCTGGATATTATAAAATCCATTTAAGGTTGGAACCCACTGATTTAAGAGGAGGTCTAGTCATGTTTACATGCACAGCAAGTAATATAAATCCTTCTTGCATGAATTGATTTTAAATGCCTCTTGTCTTACTTCTCCAAGTTTCCTTTAGTCTTACTCATATATTAACATTCCTTCTTCCTATACAGATAAACTTCTTCATCTTATATCATTCCCATCTTGTGCAGTATTAAAAATCATTTTCAGAGTGGTTTATTAATCAATCAATATCTACATCTCACATTCTTTTGTTATTTTGCAAGAGTACTGGAAGTGGTAATAAAATAATTATTTGTGTTAGACATAATCCCTCTCAAAAGAACAGCTGAGTAGCATCTACACTCCTTTTCTGATCTATGCTCCTTTTGTTATTCTATGAAGCATTTGTGCTATAGTTGTTATTCACAAGTATTGATGGTGTATACATGTCAGTGAATGCATAATGCCCTCTGCCTGTTTCACAGTAGTAATATAAACTATATCTTCCCATATCAAGTGCCATGTGAAAGAGCAGTGCATCTCTGTCTTGCTGACAAACAAGTCAGCTGATAATGCTGAGAAACCAAGTCTCCACATTTTTAAAAGAGAAAACAGAATTCTGATCTTTCCTTAGTGATGTTTCATTTTTACTACATACTTCATTTATTTGTAACTGAATCTACACTCTCATGATGTAGAGAGCTCTTTTTCTTTTTTATATTTTGTCGGTGGTAAATGTGTTTTAGTGTTTTCTTACTCACTGGGCTACAAACAAATTTTGTTTAACACACTAATAAGAACATGGATGGAACTAGAGGACATTATGTTCAATGAAATAAGCCAAGCATACAAGGACAAATAGTCCGTGCTCTCACTCTTAAATGGGAGCTTTAAAAAAAATGATTTTATGGATGTAGAGAGTAGAATAATGGTTACCAGAGGTTGGGAAGAAAAGTGAGGAGGAGAAGATTAACAAGGTTTGGTTACTGGGTACAAAAAAACAGAAAGAATAAGATCCAGCAATCAGTAGCACAGTAAGGCAACTATTGTTAACAATATTTATTGTCTATTTCAAAGTAGCTAGAAGAGAAGATTTGGAATGTTCCCAACTCAAATAAATGATAAAGGTTTCAGGTGTTGAATATCCCAATTACTCAGACTTATTTGTTACACACACGCCTGTATTAAATGTAACACACATGTGTGTAATTATTATCTATTCCTAAAAATTAAAAACTAAAAAAAAAAGAAATGATGGTTAAACTAGTGTTGTTTTAAAAAAAAAAAAAGTGTTTTTATTTTTCCCTGCCTATACTTCAAAGATATTACTACAGAAATTAAAGTACTTTAAGCTCCTGGGGAAAAAGAAATACGTTCTAATAATAAAATTTAAATATGAAGAGAGAGATGAATTATTCTTTACAAAGAAAGACTAATGATTCTTTACAAAGCCAGACTTGAATGTTTATCATATTTCTATTGGGAAGGTCCAGAAATGCGTTAAGTTTTTAAGCCACGCAAATGGACATGGTTAATTTCTTTCTGGTGCTTGGAGTCCAGTTCGGTAAAAAACTCTTGGTTTTAACAATTTTTCTCACAATGGTGTAATAATATAAATTCTGTACAAACCAAGCCCTAGAGTATGCACTCAGAAATAGCTGAGATCATGTGGATGTTGTGGTTGGGGTATGCTTGAGTGTTTGATGAAGGGAGTACAATAAGGAAGAACATTTCATGCAATTGTAATAATCAGGCAGTTGAGGGACAAGTAAGTAGCCATGCTTATGGGAAAAGCAGAAAAAAAAAGCAGCCTATATTATCCAGAGCTATTTGATAGAGAAGTTTGAATAAGAGACTCCAAAGAAGTAAATGACTCAAGTTATCATTGTTATTTCAAACACTGATTTACCTGGAAATGAGGTGCTATTTAAAAAAAAAAAAAAAAAAAAAGTTACTACTTGGTGAGAAGTTTAGCTTTGTTCAACTTTGTTCAGCTCTGAGCCCACTCTTCTTTTGTAGGATGAAAGAGGACTGAGATAGGGTCCCCAGGTCCAGAACTAGGTTTGGGGATAGGAAAGAAGATATAGAAAGATCTAGAAATAGACTATGATGAGGACAAATGCAGATTTATATCTCAGGTGAGTCAAAGGTGAATGCTAGAGAAGCTACATTAAGTCAAAGGTAAACTAGGCATGAGGCAAAAGAAAGGACAGCACTGCTTGAGGTCAGAAACAGAGAACAAAGCCCACTAGAAGAAAAGGCAAGACGAAAGACTACTGAATGTTGTTAGTGTGCTAGGAGTTTATTTTCACCAGATCCAAGTGTATTAGGTAGAGTGAAATGCGCAGCTTCTGTGTTGGCAGGAGTCATGGAGCACTTTGGGAGGACATTCGGTTTTGCTTTTCTAGATAAAAAACTAAACAGTAAAAGTAGAGAAACAGACAAGGTAATTTTTGTGCTATGGGATAGGAAGTAAATTTCATAATTGTTAAAATAAGATGAGTCACAAATCATTAGTCATCGCTAACTCTGTCTTGCTTTGAAAAGGTTGGAAGTATGAGAATAAATACAGTGAAGTATGAGAAGAAATAAATTATGCTGGAAAACAATTATTGGAATAAAACTAGAGAAAAGCAGAAGAAATTTAGAGAAGTAGGCAGTCTGTCTTGGCGCTGTTGTTTGAATATATTAATGTATTTCATGGCCATCAAAGACTTTATGTTTGCCAGGACTTGCAGATCTCCTGGTAGCATTTTATAAATAGAGGTTCCATCCAGAGAAATAATTAGTTGGAAATTCTATTTCCAGTTATGTGCAAATATGTGAGACATGGGATGAATCCATTTGAAAGAGTATGAGAGTTTATTGGTTCCTACTAGAAGAAAGCATATCCTCCCATAATGATATTATCTACGTCTGAATTTACTTCTGCTTCCATTCAATTAACCTTGGCAAGTATATAATGATTTACCAATAAGGAAGGATCAACAGATGACCCAAGGTGGTTATAGAACACTTGATCTTTTCAAAGAGTCGATGGTTACTTTGCCTGTTAAAATCCTCTAGTATATCTGATCCTTGACCTATATACAGGGTATGTTGGTTCACATCTTTCCATTAAAGGAGGAGCTAATGGTTTTATAGCTTAAATTTTTAAGGCTTTTTTCCTTTTTCTATAATGACAGTCTTACTAAGCCAAAGATAAAAGGGTAACTAGCTCAAATAGGTGAGCTCACTGTGAAAGAGCTCCTGCTGTATGTAGTGAACAGAGGCCCTACAAAGGAGAGGGAATCAGGAGCCTCCCCCATCACCCACAGCACCCTTTACACTCTGACCTTGGATCTCAAACAAGCAGTTCTCTCCTAATAGTCCACAGAAAACTAACAAGTAGGGTCCATGGAAAAATGAATGTGATAGGGTAGTGCCTTGAAGTTTAAAATAAAAACAAATTTATGTTTCATAATTAGATTTTTTTATTCTAATGTACAAGATATTATACATGTAACCTGGACTGTTAAAATTGGAATTTTCACTGATATTTGTTAGATATAGCATACAAGATACAACAGCAAATAATAAAGTGGCAACGTAAATGACCAAGAATCAGCTTCAGAACACTTGAGGGATCCCTGAGCCAAATGGAGATCAAGATGAACAGTGCCAATCAACGGAAATATAATTTGAACCATATGTGTAATTTTAAATTTTCTAGCAGTCACATTAAAAATAAAAATTAAAAAGTGAAACTAATTTTAATATGTTTTATTTAACTCAACAATGTTAAGATAGTAGTCTTTCAGCATATAATAAATTTTAAAAATCATAAATATGATACGTTGTCTTTTTGTCATACTGTCTTTTGGAAGTCTGATGTGTATTTTGTACTTAATAGCACATCTCAATGCAAAGCATATTTCAAATACCTAATTATAACATGTGACTATCAGCTGCAGTACTGGACAGTGTAGTATCTACACATGGTGGTTTCAAAGAGTGATTTCCAAACTAGAAGCATCAGCATCATCTGGGAATTTGGCTGGAAGTGCAAATTATCAGGCTCTATCCTAGACATACTGAATTGAAAACTCTGAAGATGGGGCCTAACATTTTGTGTTTTAAAAAGCTGTCCAAATGATTATGATGTCCACTAAAATTTGGGAACCACCAGTCTATAACAGCAAACTTCTAAAATTTTTATGGGCATACAGATCACTTGATCTTGTTAAATGTAGAATCTGATTCAATAGATCTCATGCTGGACCAGAGAGTCTTCATTGCTAGCAAGATACCAGGAATGAGGCAGTTGTAGTGCTGAGGGGCTGCACAATGGTGCTCAATCCCAATGGCATCCCCAAGATTGAAAATCACAGGCTTGGAATTTGAAAGGGTGTGAGAGAATTTTATAAGAAAGATTTCTGGATTGAGAGCTGCTAGTACCATTTCCTCTCCTATAGAAGGAAAGAATGTTATTTCTCCCACCTAAGGCTTACTAAGAAGGACTTTGTGGGTACCACTGAAAGTGCTTGAGCTGCTTCTCTTGGAGTTTAGAGGACATGGTGATCTGGAGTCAGATTCCTTCCCATGACATCTAGGTATTAAGAGTGATCAAGGTAGGTCACTCTGGCAGAGGAGCCAAGGTGGGTTGTGCTATTTCTTGGAATATATTATTTCATAAGGTGGATGATATAGGTTGAATACTGTTCACCTAAATTTATAAATTGAAGTCCTAATCCTCATACCCCAGAACGAGAATTGTATTTGAACATAGAGCCTTTAGAGGAGTGTAACTAAGGCAAAATAAGGTCTCATGAGTTGGCACTAATCTCATATGACTGGTGTCCTTAGAAAAGATTAGGACAGAGACAATACAGACCTGGCGACAACTAGATGAGATCACAGTAAGAAGGCCCTCTGCATGGCAAAGAGAGAGAGGCCTCATTAAAAAACAAACTTCCAATGACCTAATCTTAGATTTCTAGTTTCAAGAAGCATTGTGAAAGCAAATTTCTGTTGTTTAAGCCATTCAGTTTATGATAGTTTGTTATGGCAGCCTGAGAAAACAGATACCATGAAAAATAATACATCTAAGGATGTCTGTGGGTCTCCTGTGGTCCAAATATGAACTCTATGAGAAAGAAACGCAACCTCAACTATTAAAGTGCTGACCAAGAAAATGTTATTAAAGATGCAAGGTGACTTTACTGCCAAAGCCTGCACTGATTAGAGCATAGAAAACTGCTGGCTGGTATGGGTGGCCAGCCAGGGAAAACACCTAGTCTGGTATCAGAGTTGCAGCTGGAGGCCTAACAAGGGTACTCCCAAGTCCCAGATAGCATACATGAGAGAAAGAATCAGCTTGAAAGAAGGCAGAGCAAGAGAGCCAAACAGAACCCTCCAGAGATTATCTTCCCCACAGTAAAAAACAAATTGAGTAACTATCCGTACAAGAAAGTTCCTTTATAAGAATCAAAAATGAGGTGAGCAGAGTACCTGGTTTTAACATCATATCAAGGAAAGAGGCACTAAAGAGGGTACAAAAGACAGTCTTGGATTGCCTACACCACCTCTCTCCGATCCTCCAGCAACAGCCTCTTGACTCAGAAAGAAAATCTGTGGGCTTGGGGGAGGAGAGCACAGTGATCATGGGACTTTGCATTAGAATTCAGTGCTGCCCTATCACAAGGAAAGCAACCAAGGGCAGGATTCAGGTGGTGCCCAGAGAGGAAGCATTTAGACCAGCCTAACCGGAGAGGAATCATGCACCACAACAGTCAGAGTCTAAGTTTTGGCTAGTCCCACCACTGTAAGCTAAAGTTCTCTGGCATTCTACATAAATTTGAAGGTAGTCTAGGCCAAGAGGACTGCAGTCCTGGTGCTATGCTGGGCTCAGAGCCAGTGGACTTGGGGTGCATGTAAACCAGTGAGAGATCAGCTGAGGCAGTCAAGGGAGTGCTGTGTTACCCTTTCCTCAACTCCAGGCAGTGTAGCTCACAGCTCAGAGAGAGATTCCTTCCTTCTACTTGAGGCAAGCGGAGATCAAGAAGACTTTGTCTTGGAACTTAGATAATAGCTCAACCACAGTAGAGTAGTGCATCAGGTAGAGTCTTAAGGCCCCCATTTTTGACCCTAGCTCCCAGATAATTCTGGACATACCATGGGTCAGAAGGAAACACACTACCTCGAAGGGAAGTAGTCACTCCTGGCAGAATTTATCGTCTTCTGACCAAGAGCCCTGAGCATCAATGGTAGCCAGGCAGTATGAGCTGTGGACCTTGGGTAAGACCCATGCCATGTGGCTTTGGTGTGACCCACCACATTCGTACTGTGGTGGCTATGAGAAGTGACTGCTGTTTGAGGAAAGGAGAGGAAAGACTGGCAAGGAATTTGTCTTACAGCTTGTAAGGACAAGCTGTAAGGAATCTAGCTAGGAATTTAGCTCAGTTGCAGATCAGAGCACCAAGGAGACTCCTAAGTTTCCACACTCCAGGCCCTGGATTCCAGATAGCATTTATGGACCTGTCTTGGGCTGTGGGGAAGCTCACTGATCTGAAGAGAAGGACAGTAGGCTGGCTGGAATAACCACCTGTAGATTGTAGAACACTTGGGCCTTGAGCATCAGCAGTAGCCAGACAGCGGTCACTGTGGGCTCTAGGTGAAACCCAGTGCTGAACTGGATTCAAGTCTGACCTAGCATGGTCCCAATGGTGATGGCCATGGAGGTGCTTGTGTCACCCTTTGCCCAGCTTTATGCAGGTCAGCATGAAGAGACTCTGTTTGAAAGAAAGTAAGAGAAGGAAACAAAAGTCTCTGCCAAGAAATGCAGGGAATTCTTCCTGATCTTATCCAAGACAACAAAGATGGTAACTCTAAGAGTCAGCAAGAGGCACAGCATTAATGGTCTTGGAGTTCCTCCTGATGCAGATATGGCTGCAGTGAACAAAGACTTAGATCACCACAATCACTTCCCTTTGAATATTTAGAAAACCTTCCTAAGAAGGACAAGTACAAACCAGCCCAGACAGTGATGACTACAATGAATATCTAACTCATCAATGCCCAGGCACCAACAAACATCTACAAGTATCAAGACCAACCAGGAACACATAAACTCAAAAAACAAACTAAACAGGCACCAGTGACCAACCTGTGACTGACAGAGATATGTGACCTTTCAGACATAGAATTCAAAATAGCTGTTCTAAAGCAGTTCAACAAAATTGAAGATAATGCAGAGAAAAAATTCAAAAGCTACCAGATAAATATAACAAAGAGATTAAAATAAGCTAAGAGTTATCGGTCCTAAAGAGGATGTAGAGAGAGAGATGGATAAAGTTTTTATTCAAAACGATAATAACAGAGAACTTTCCAAACATAGAGAAAGACACAAATATTCAAGAACAAGAAGGTTACAGAACACCAAGCAGAAATTCTGGAGTAGAAAATACAACTTACATACTAAGGAATGCATAGGAGTTTCTCAGCAACACAAGTGATCAAGCAGATGAAAAAAATAGTGAGCTTAAAGACAGGGTATTTAAAAATACACAGTAAGAGGAAAAAGAAAAATAAAAATGTTTAGAAAAGTGAAGCACATCTACAAGCTCTATAAAATAGCCTCAAAAAGGCAAGTTTAAGAGTTATTGGCCCTAAAGAGGATGTAGAGAGAGAGATGGAGAAAGTTTTTATTCAAAATGATAACAACAGAGAACTTTCCAAACATAGAGAAAGATACCAATATTCAAGTACAAGAAGGTTACAGAACACTCAGCAGATATAACCAAAGAATGCTATGTCAAGATACTTAATAATGAAAGTCTCAAAGGTCAACAATAAAGAAAGGATTCTAAAAACAGCAAAAAAAAAAAAAAAAGAGAGAGGAAGGAAGACAGAAAGAGAGAGAAAGAAAGGCAGAAAGACAGAAAGAGAAAGAGAGAGAAAGAAGCAAATAACCTAAAAAGGAACTTCAACACGTCTGTCAGCAGAATTTTCTGTGGACACATTACAGGCCAGGAGAGAGTACATAACATGTTTAAAGTGCCAAAGGGAAAAAATACCCACTTCATCCCACTATAGCATGTACAGTGAATTGTCCTTCAAACATGAAGGAGAAATGAAGGCTTTTCCAGAAAAACAAAAGCTGAGGGATTTAACCATCACAGAAATGTCCTACAAGAAATGCTAAAAGAGTACTTGAATCAGAAAGAAAAGGGAATTAGTGAACAAAAAGAAATCATCTGAAATTACAAAACTTACTGATGATAGTAACTACAAAGAAAAACATGGGTGATTTTGTACAACACTGTATTTATGGCATATAAACTACTCACATATTGAGTAGAAAGACTAAAAAATGAACTGATAACAAATAATAACTATAGTAACTTCTCGAGACATACACATTGTAATAAGATAAACAGAAGCAACAAATGTTTAAAAGCAGAGGATGAAATTAAAGTGTAAAGTTTTACTAATTTTCTCTTTGCATGTATGTTTTTTTGGTTTGTTTGTTTTTACAATCAGTGTTGTCATTAGTATAAAATAATGGAATATAAGATGTTACTTGAAAGCCTCATGGTAACTTCAAATTTAAAACCTACAATGGATATAAGGCCAGAAATTTAAAATATCACCACAGAAAATTACCTTCATAAAAATAAAGATGCAAGGAAGGGAGGAAGGGAAGAAGGAAGCAAGGGAGGGAGGTCACAAAACAACCAGAAAGCAACTAACAACAAAATGGCAGTAATAAGTCTTTACTTAATATTAAATATAAATAGACTAAATTTTCCAATTAAATGACATAGAGTGGATGAATTAATTTAAAAAACAAGAGTCAATGATCTGCTGCCTACAAGAAATACACTTCACCTATAAAAACACACATAGACTGAAAATAAACGATGGAAAAGATATTCCACGCCAATGGAAACTGAGAGAGGAGTAGCTATGCTTATATTAGAAAAAATAGATTTCAATAGAAAAACAAAAACTGTAAGAAGAGATTAAGAAGGTCATCATATATTAATAAAGGTGTCCATTCAGCAAGGGGATATAACAATTATAAATGTATATTCAACCAAAACTGTAGCACTCAGTTATATAAAGCAAATATTATTAGAGTTCAAGAGAGAGAGAGATCCCAGTACAATAATAACTGGAGACCAACACCTCACCTTCAGCATGGGATAGATCATCCAGGTAGAAAATCAACAAAGAAACATCAGACTTATTGTTTACTATACAACAAATAGATCTAATTTACAGAACACTTAACCCAATGACTACAGAAACCAAATTAGTCTTTTCAGCACAAGGATCATTCTCAAAGATATGCCATGTGGTAGACAACAGAAAAAGACTTTAACATTTAAAAATATTAAAATTATAAAAAATGTCTTCTCTGGCCACAATGGAATAAGACTAGAAATCAATGACAAGAGCAACTGTGAAAACTATACAAACACTTGAAAATTAATCACTATGTTCTTGAATGACAAAGAGGTCAACGAAGAAATTAATAAGAAAGATTTAAAACTTCTTGAAACAACTGGGAGCTCTCGCCCTGGTGCTGCTGCGCGGTGTGGGCAGTGTGGGAGCCGGCACTGGAGGAGCAGCCCTGACCCACGGAGGGGCTGCTGAACTCATTCTAGGGGTTGCTTATAAGCTCCTTAGTATTTTCTACATCAACAAACATTGGAGGGACCTGGGGAAGATGGCCGACTAGGAACAGCTCAGGATTGCAGCTCCCAGTGAAAGCACAGAGGGTGAATGGACGCTGCATTTCCAGATGGATTTTTATTGCCCACAGACCAGGAGATTCCCAGTGGGAGGAGCCCCATGGGTCACCAGCACGGCTGTTTTGGCCTGCGCAGCTGTTTTGGCCCACGTGGCCACTTGCCGGTGCCCTGGCGCGGCAGTTCTCCGTACAAAATACACTGGTCCGGATGCCCTCTTAGCTGGCAATTGGAGCCCCAGGAAGGCAGATCACCCATTCATCTGATGTAAAAGGAGACTGAAATAGGGAGCCAGGCCAGGAGATTTCTGGGCAAAAAAACCACCAGGAATCTCAGTGCCACTGTTTCAGCTGGCTCAGTGAGTTACTGCACAGGAAATCACACAGATCCTGGCCCTTTTCAACAGGCGACTGGAACACCTGAGAGAGAGTCAACCATTCAACTAAAAAAAAAAAAAAAAAAAGACTCTGAGTCAGGGAGCCAGGTGATCAGGCTTGGCTGGCCCTACCCCCCACAAAAACAAACAAACAAACAAAACTAATTGAAAACGCTCTGGGTTGAGAGTTTCACAGCAAGCACAGCTGAACCCGGGACGGTCCAGCTCTGTGGGGGAGGGGCGTCTGCCATTACTGAGGCACTCCACCACTATGGAGGCACTCGGCCATCTCTGAGGCAGCTTGCCATTGCCGAGGCAACCTGCCACTACAGAGAGAGTCCTCCATTACAGAGGTGGGCCACCATTGCCGAGGCAGTTCTAATTATACCCATATAAACAGGACTGCAGGGAAGATCACACGGCAGCAGGGCAGAGCCCACAGCAGCTCAGCAAAGCCTAGGCAGGCAGATACTGACTAGGCTGCCTCCTCACTGGGCAGGGCGGCCCTGGCAAAAAAAAAAAGAAAAGAAAAAAAAGGCAGCTGCACAACGGAAACTCATAAATAAAGCCCTAACTCCCAGGGACAGAGCACCTGAGGAAAAAAAAAAGGGAATTTATGAGTTCTGCTGCAGCAGACCTAAACGTACCTGCCCAGCAACTCTGAATGAACAATGGAGCTCACAGCTCAGCACTTGAGCTCCAATAAAGGACAGACTGTCTCCTCAAGCAGCTCCCTGACCCCCGTATATCCAAAGAGTCACCTCATAAAGGAGAGAACAGACTGACATTTGGCGGGTATCCTTCTGGGACAAAGATAGCAGAAGAAGAAACTGGTAGCAACCTTTACTGTTCTGCAGCTGCTGCAAGTGATTCCCAAGCAAGCAGGGCCTGGAGTGGACTTCAGCAGTCCTACAGCAGAGAGGCCAGACTGTTAGAAGGAAAACTAAAAAACAGAAATAACTTCATCATCCACAAACTGGAAATTCACTCAGAGACCCAATCTGAAAGTCAGCAACTACAAAGACAACAGGTGGATAAATTCACAAAGATGGGAAGAAACCAGCGCAAAAAGGATGAACACACCCGAAACCAGAACATCTTTCCTACAACAAGGGATCACAACTCCTCACCAGCAAGGGAACAAGGTTGGATGGAGAATGAGTGTGATGAAATGACAGAATCAGACTGCAGAAGGTGGGTAATAAGAAACTTCTGTGAGCTAAAAGAACATGTTCTAACCCAATGCAAAGAAACTAAGAACATTGAAAAAGGATTTGACAAAATGCTAACGAGACTGGACAACATAGAGAGGATTATAAGTGAATTGATGGAGCTGAAAAACACAACATGAGAACTTCACAAAGCATGCACAAGCTTCAACAGCTGAATTGACCAAGCAGAAGAAACGATATCAGAGGTCGAAGCTCAACTCAATGAAATAAAACGAGAAGGCAAGAATAGAGAAAAAAGGGTAAAAAGGAATGAACAAAGTCTCCAAGAAATGTGGGACTATGTGAAAAGACCTAATCTATGTTTGATAGGTGTACCTGAATGTGACGAAGAGAATCAATCCAAGCTGGAAAATGCTCTTCAGGATATTATCCAGGAAAACTTCCCCAACCTAGCAAGGCAGGCAAACATTCAAGTCCAGGAAATACAGAGAACACCATAAAGACATTCCTCAAGAAGAGCAACCCCAAGGCACATAATCGTCTAATTCACCAGGGTTGAAATGAAGGAGAAAATGCTAAGGGCAGCCAGAGAGAAAGGTCGGGTTACCCACAAAGGGAAGCCCATCAGACTCACAGCAGATCTCTCAGCAGAAACCCTACAAGCCAGAAAAGAGTGGGGGCCAATATTCAACATCCTTAATGAAAAGAACTTTCAACCCAGAATCTCCTATCCAGCCAAACTCAAGCTTCATAAGTGAAGGAAAAATAAAATCCTTTGCAAATAAGCAAGTACTCAGAGATTTCATCACCACCAGGCCTGCTTTACAAAAGCTCCTGAAAGAGGCTCTACACATATAAAGGAACAACCAGTACCAGACACTCCAAAAACATACCAAATGGTAAAGAGCATCAACACAATCAAGAATCTGCATCAACTAATGGGCAAAACAGCCAACTAGCATCAAAATGGAAGTACCAAATTCACACATAACAATACTAACCCTATATGCAAATGGACTAAATACCCCAATCAAAAGACACAGACTGCAAATTGGATAAAAAGCCAAAACCCATCAGTGTTCTATATCCAGGAAACCCATCTCACGTGCAAGGATACACAAAGGCTCAAAAATAAAGGGATGGAGGAAGATTCACCAAGCAAATGGAGAGCAAAAAAAAGTAGGAGTTGTAATTCTCATCTCTGATAAAATAGACATTAAAGCAACAAAGATCAAAAGAGACAAAGGAGGACATTACATAATGGTCAAAGGATCAATGCAACAAGAAGAGCTAACGATCCTAAATATATACGCACCCAATACAGGAGCACCCAGACATATAAGGCAAGTTCTTAATGACTTACAAAGAGACTTAGACTCCCACACAATAATAGTGGGAGACTTTAACACTCCATTGTCAATATTAGACAGATCAACGAGACAGAAAATTAACAAGGATATCCATGACTTGAACTCGGACCTGGAACAAGCAAACCTAATAGACATTTACAGAACTCTCCACCCTAAATCCACAGAATATACATTCTTCTCAGCACCACATCACACCCACTCTAAAATTGACCACACAATTGGAAGTAAATCATTCCTCAGCAAATACAAAAGAACGGAAATCATAACAAACAGTCTCTCAGACCACAGTGCAATCGAGTTAGAACTCAGAATGCAAAAACTAACTCAAAACCGCACAGCTTCATGGAAACTGAACAACTGGCTCTTGAATGATGACTGGATAAACAATGAAATGAAGACAGAAATAAAGATGTTCTTCGAAACCAACGAGAATGAAGACACAACATACCAGAATCTCTGGGACACATTTAAAGCAGTCTCTAGAGGAAAATATATAGCAATAAGTGCCCACATGAGAAGCAAGGAGAGATCTAAAATTGACACCCTAGCATCAAAATTGAAAGAGCTAAAGGGGCAAGATCAAAAAAACTCAAAACCTAGCAGAAGACAAGAAATAACTAAGATCAGAGCAGAACTGAAGGAGACAGAGACACAAAAAACCCTTCAAAAAATCAATAAATCCAGGAGCTGGTTTTTTGAAAAGATCAACAAAATAGACAGACCACTAGCCAGATTAATAAAAAAGAAAAGAGAGAATAACCAAATTGATGCAATAAAAAAAACGATAAAGGGGATATCACTACAGATTCCACAGAAATTCAAACCATCATCAGAGATTATTACAAACAACTCTAATCACATAAACTAGTAAACCTGGAAGAAATGGAAAAATTCCTGGACACTTGCCTCCTCCCAAGCCTAAACCAGGAAGAAGTCGAAACCCTGAGTAGACAAGGTCTGAAGTTGAGGCAGCAATTAAGAGCCTACCACCCAAAAAAAGCCCAGGTCAAGATGGGTTCACAGCCGAATTCTACCAGTCATACAAAGAGGAGCTGGTACCATTTCTTCTGAAACTATTCCAAATAATCCAAAAAGAGGGAATCCTTCCAAAATCATTTTATGAGACAAACATCATCCTGATACCAAAACCCAGCAGAGACTCAACAAGAAAAGAAAACTTCAGGACAATATTCATGATGAACATACATGCAAAAATCTTCAATAAAATACTGGCAAGCTGATTGCAACAGCGCATCAAAAAGCTTATCCACCATAATCAAGTAGGCTTCATCCCAGGGATGCGAGGCTGGTTCAATATACGCAAGTCTATAAACATAATTCACCACATAAACAGAACCAAAGACAAAAACCACATGATTATCTCAATTGATGCAGAGAAGGCCTTTGACAAAATCAACAGCCCTTTATGCTAAAAACCCTCAATAAGCTAGGTATTGACGGAACGTATCTCAAAATAATAAAAGCTATTTATGACAAACCAACAGCCAATATCCTACTGAATGGGCAAAAACTGGAAGCATTCCCTTTGAAATCTGGCACTAGACAAGGATGCCCTCTCTCACCACTCATATTCAATATAGTATTGGAAGTTCTATCCAGAGCAATCATGCAAGCAAAAGAAATAAAGGGTATTCAAATAGGAAAGGAGGAAGTCAAATTGTCTCTATTTGCAGACAACATGATTGTATATCTAGAAGACCCATCGTCTCAGCCCGAAATCTCCTTAAACTGATAAGCAACTTCAGCAAAGTCTCAGGATACAAAATCAATATGCAGAAATCACAAGCATTCCTATACACCAATAACAGACTTAAAGAGAGCCAAATCAAGAACAAACTGCTACAAAGAGAATAAAATACCTAAGAATACAACTAACAAGGAATGTAAAGGATTTCATCAAGGAGAACTACAAGCCACTGCTCAATGAATTAAGAGAGGACACAAACAGATGGAGAAACATTCCATGTTCATGGTTAGGAAGAATCAATATCGTGAAAATGGCCATACTGCCCAAAGTAATTTACAGATTCAACGCTATCCCCATCAAGCTACCAGCAAACTTCTTCACAGAACTGGAAAAAAACACCTTAAACTTCATGTGGAACCAGAAGAGAGCCCAAATACCCAAGTCAATTCTAAGCAAAAAGAACAAAGCAGGAGGCATCACACTACTGTACTTCAAACTATACCACAAGGCTACAGTAATCAAAACAGCATGGTACTGGTACCAAAACAGAGATATAGAATGGAACAGAACAGAGGCCTCGGAGGCAACACAAAATATCTACAACCATCCGATCTTTGACAAACCTGACAAAAACAAGCAATGGGGAAAAGATTCCCTGTTTAATAAATGGTGCTGGGAAAACTGGCTAGCCATGTGCAGAAAGCAGAAACTGGATTCCTTCCTGACACCTTACACTAAAATTAACTCTAGATGGATTAAAGACTTAAATATAAGACCTAACACCATAAAAACCCTAGAAGAAAATCTAGGCAAAACCATTCAGGACATAGGTGTAGGCAAGGACTTCATGACCAAAACACCAAAAGCATTGACAACAAAAGCCAAAATAGACAAATGGGACCTAATCAAACTTCACAGCTTCTGCACAGCAAAAGAAACAGTCATTAGAGTGAATCGGCAACCAACAGATTGGGAAAACATTTTTGCAGTCTGCTCATCTGACAAAGGGCTGATATCCAGAATTTACAAAGAACTAAAACAGGTTTACAAGAAAAAATCAAACAAGCCCATTCAAAAGTGGGTGAAGGATATGAACAGATACTTTACAAAAGAAGACATATATGAGGCCAACAAACATATGAAAAAATGCTCATCATCTCTGGTCATTAGAGAAATGCAAATCAAAATGACATTGAGATACCATCTCACACCAGTTAGAATGGTGATCATTAAAAAATCTAGAGACAACAGATGCTGGAGAGGATGTGGAGAAATAGGAACACTTTTACACTGTTTGTGGGAGTGTAAATTAGTTCAACCATTGTGGAAGACAGTGTGGCAATTCCTCAAAGACCTAGAAATAGAAATTCCATTTGACCCAGCAATCCCATCACTGGGTACATATCCAAAGGATTATAAATTGTTCTACTGTAAGGACACATGCACACAAATGTTCACTGCAGCACTGTTTACAATAGCAAAGACCTGGAACCAACCCAAATGCCCATTGATGATAGACTGGACAGGAAAAATGTGGCACATATACACCATGGAATATTATGCATCCACCAAAAACAATGAGTTTGTGTCCTTTGTAGGGACATGGATGAACCTGAAAACCATCATTCTCAGCAAACTGACACAAGAACAGAAAATCAAACACCGCATGTTCTCACTCATAGGCGGGGTTGAACAATGAGAACACATGGACACAGGGAGGGGAGCACAACACACTGGGGTCTGTTGGGGGGAAATGGGGGAGGGACAGTTGAGGATGGGGAGTTGCAGAGAGATAGCATAGGGAGAAATTCCAGATATAGGTGAAGGGGAGGAAGGCAGCAATTCACTCTGCCATTTGTGTACCTATGTGACAATCTTGCATGTTCTTCACATGTACCCCAAAACCTAAAATACAATTAAAAAAAGTAAAAAATTTTCTTGAAACAAATTAATATCTTAACACAACATATGAAAAACCTATGTAGTACAGAGAAGCAGTATTAGAAGGAAAGTTTGCAGTAATAAGGGTAAACATAAAAAACAAAAAGAAAACTTTAATAACCTAATGATACATCTTAGAAAACTAGAAAAGCAAGAGCAAACCAAACCCAAAGTTAGTAGAAGAAAAAAAAGATCAAATCAGAAATCAATAAAACTGAAATGAAAAAAAAAAAAAACAAACTAAAAAGTTGGTTTTTTGAAAAGAAAAACACAATTGCCAAAAGTCTAGCAAGACTAAAAAAAAAAAAAAAAAGGGAAGACCCAAATGAAGGAAATCAGAGATAAAATACAGACATTCCTATGAATATTGCAAAAATTCAAAGGATCATTAGAAACTACCATGAGCAACTCTATGCTAATAAGCTGAATAAGCTAGAAGAAATGGATAAATTCCTAAACATTACAACCTACTAAGAGTGAACCATGAAGAAATTCATAAGTTGAGCAGACCAATTACAAGTAATCAAACAGAAACTGTAATAAAAAGTCTACCATCAAAGAAAAGTCCAGGATCTGTTGGCTTCATTTTGAAATTTTGTCATACATTTAAAAATGAACTAATACCAATGCTACCCAAACTATTCCAAAATAAAAGATGAGGGAATATTTCCAAACTCATTCTACAAAGCCAGTATTATCCTGATACCAAAACCAGGCAGAGAAAGAGAAACATAAAAAAAAAAAAAAAAAAAAAAAAATCTATGGGCCAGTATCCCTGATGAACATTGATGCAAAAAATCTTTACAAAATACTAGCAAACTAAATTCAATAACACATTAAAAATGTCCTTCATCAGGATCAAGTGGGATCTATCTCAGTAATACAAGAATGGTTAAACATACACAAATCAATCAATGTGATATATCTTATCAACAGAATGAAGTATAAAAATCATCATTTCAATAGATGCTGAAAAACCATTTGATAAACTTCAACATCTCTTCATGTTAACAAACCATCAAAGCCTACATACAGAAGGAACATACCACACACAATAAAAGCCATGTACCACAGACCCATAGCTAGCATCATAGTGAATAGGGAAAACCTGAAAGCCTTTCCCTCTAAGATGTGAAACCTCACAAGTATGTCCATTTTCAACACTGTTATTTAACATATTACTGGAAGCCCTAACTAAAGCAATCAGACCAGAGAAAGAAATCAAGAGCATCCATACTGGACAGGAAGAAGCCACATTACCTAACCCTACTTGCAGATGACATAATCTTATATTTGGAAAAACTAAAAGAGTTCCTAAAAAAACTATTAAAACTGATAAATTCAGTAGAGTTGCAGGATACAAAAGCAGCATACAAAAATCAGTAGCATTTCCATATGCCAGTGACAAACAGTCTGAAAAAGAAATTTAAAAATAATCTCATTTACAATAGGCACAAATAAAATCAAATATCTAGGAATTAACTCAGCCAAAAAAAGATCTCTGCTATAAAAAATTAAAA
Organism: Sapajus apella; assembly: GCF_009761245.1. Lineage (NCBI taxonomy): Eukaryota > Metazoa > Chordata > Mammalia > Primates > Cebidae > Sapajus > Sapajus apella. The sequence goes on from NW_022437021.1 coordinate 7,858,447, forward strand.
CACTGATGCAAGTAATTGAAGAGGACACAAACAATGGAAAAATATTCCGTGTTTATAAATTGGAAGAAAAAATATTGGTAAAAATATCAATACTAATAAAAGCGGTCTACAAATTCAATCCCTATGAAAATGCCAATGGACATTCTTCATAGAGATAAAAAATAAATCCTAAAATTTTTATAGAACCACAAAAGACCCAGAATATCCAAAGCCATTCTGAGCAACGAGAACAAAACTGGAGGAACTACATTACCTGACTTCAAATTATAGGACAGAACTATAGTAAATCCAACAGCAAGGTGTTGGCAAAAGTACAGATATAGACTAACTGAACAGAATAGAGAACCCAGAAATAAATCCACATAACCACAGTGAACTCATTTTCAGCAAAGTTGCCAAGAACATACACTGAAGAAAGGACAGTCTCTTCAATAAACGGGACTGGGAAAACCGGATATGCATATGCAGAAGAATGAACCCCTATCTCTCACCATACACAAACATCAAACCAAAATGGATTACAAACTTAAATCTGAGACCTAACACTATTACACTACTAAAAGGAAACACTGAGGAAATTTTTCAGGACACTAGATTTGGTTGCATACACTGTGGGGTATTACTCAACTTTGTATGCAACCAAAGCAAAAACGGACAAGTGCAATCACATCAAATTATAAAGCTTCTGCACAGCAAAGGAAACTATCAACAAAGTGAAGAGACAATCCACAGAATGGGAGAATATACGTTCAAACTATCCATCCAACAAAGGCTTAATAACCAGAATAAACAACTCAATGGGGAAAAAAATCTCATGTTCCAATTAAGAATGGGCAAACAATCTGAATACAGATCTCTCAAAAGCAGACACACAAATGGCAACAGGTATATGAAAAGGTGCCAATCTCAAGGATCATGAGAGAAATCCAGTTTTTCCTGATGTGATTATTACACACTTTATGTCTGTATGAAAATATCTCATGTTCCCTATAAATATGTACACCTACTATGTGCCCATAAAAATTAAAATAATTTAACAATTTTTAAAGAATCAGCTTGAATTTTTAAAAAATTCTTAAACCTTTTGTTCATAGTAAATATGATTTAACTTCAGATTTTAAAGCCTATAAAAATAGATTTTTTAAAATTATTTTTCTAATGACCAGATAAAATTATATATATTTATCATGTACTACATGTTTTGAAGTATATATACATTAGCGGAATGACTAAATCTAACTGACATATGCTTTACCTCACATGATGATCATTTGTGTTGTAAGAACACTTTACATCCACTCTTTTAACAACTTTCAGTAATGCAACATATTGTCAACTGTAGTCACCATGTTGTCCAACTTACTTTAACTATATTTTATATCTGACATATTTTATATATATCTATTTATATATTTGTGTTTACCATTTTTCATATTTTCAAGAGACCCAGAGAGTTTTATTAAGAAGCTATCTTGAACACTTTTCTTCACTATCTGCAGTTGGCAGTCAAGGAGAAGGGGACTTCTGCCATTTCAGGAATCCCTGTATATCCACTATAGGAGGAATGACCATGCAACCTTTATCATATGACTTTGGATTATTGTCAGAAATTAAACATTCAAACTTCAGAACTGTGCTAAGTTTCTGACTTAAAATAAACCCAGGGCTTTGTACTTTCTATGTTAATCCTAAATATCTCACTGTATTCTCATAGGAACAGGAAAAAGAGCCATAGGGAATTTAAAAAAATAGTTGTGTCAATGGGATGATGGGATCTTATGAATTATTGTTGAACACAAAGATCATATAGAGCTATACATATTATGTTTCTGTTTCTTTTCCTCCAATAAGCAAAACGCTAGACACAAAGAGAAACCACTGACTATTAGTTAATATTGAACTTTATCATGGTCTCATAAGTCAGTAAAATACACCTTTTCTCCCAAGATCAAGAGAATAGGTCACTGTAGCATGAAAGCATGTGCAAATAATTCACTTTGCAATCAGCTGTTAATGGCATATTTACGTTTTGTAACTTTGAGTCAACAGCCTTTAAAAGAAATTCTACTTGAAAGTGTTTTAGAAGAGAACATTGTTAGCTAGAAAATTAAAAAGCACAATAAAATATGTTTCTAGGTTTTATTGACACATGTTGGTCTTTGATCAAAACACATCATCCTTCAGTTCACATCATCCTTCAGTTTTTAAAAAAAAAAGAGAGAGATCGCCTGGCGCGGTGGCTCACACCTGTAATCCCAGCACTTTGGGAGACTGTAGCAGGTGGATCACAAGGTCAGGAGTTCGAGACCAGCCTGGCCAAGATGTTGAAACCTCGTCTCTACTAAGAATACAAAAATTAGCTGGGCATGGTGGCATGCGCCTGTAATCCCAGCTACTCAGGAGGCTGAGGCAGGAGAATCACTTGAACCTGGGAGGCGGAGGTTGCAGTGAGCCGAGATCGTGCCATTGCACTCCAGCCTGGGTGACAGATTGAGACTCCATCTCAAAAAAAAAAAAAAAAAAAAAAGAGAGAGAGAGAGAGATTTACAGAAAACATAACAAGATTAGCCTGTTTTCCCTGAACATTTTTCTTGTGGGTTTTGGTACCTGTTATTCTAGGCCCTGCAACTCTGAAGTAAGCAAACATTGTGTTTTCTGTAATACAGTAAACCTCATTCACAAGGATACAAGTTTTCTCCCCACAGATGATAGCTTTGTATCACTTAATGTACATAATGGATTATTGTATGTAAGAAAAACCTTGCACATTATTTTAATTAATATGTAAAAATTGACACATGCAAGAAAAATATAAAAAACCTCCAGTGGTAGTAGAGAGTGGCAGAATTTTCTTAAAGAGAACATTAAGATACCAATCGTTATTTCAATATTCAATCAATAATTTGCACTAGTAATCTCTTACTGCAGGATATCTATGTGCCATTCATTTTCTTTGGAAAATATGGATATTTACCTCTTAGAAACCATGAAATAAGAATAGTATCAATGTGCAGAATCCCACACGAAGGCCTGGTTAATAAAGAAGTTTGTGCAAATTCAGTCTACAAGCCTATCATTCATAATGCTATATTTACTCCTGTATTTCTCCTTTCCTTCTTTTCCCAAACACATTTTCTATTTTTGACTTAAAGTCTAGTGAGAAGAATACTACTAATGAGAAGAATTATAGAAGCCTTGGAGTTCTGATTTTTTTTGTCAGACTCAGCAATCTTCAAATAGTGTAGAGATTATCAATCCTAATCACATATATTTTTAAATAACAGTAAGTTTCAAAGATGATCAGAATTTCAATCTGAAAGTAGCCTATTATATCAACACACTCTTCCATTTCTCAAAAGAATGTTGTATTTTGTGATTTAATTTATGTTTATGAAAAACTGATAATTAACAGGGGACTTTTTTTTCAATCACACCCCTACACTAATCCTCATTAACTACAAAGGCTATGGTAGGTGCATCTAGACTGAATGAAATACGTCTTCCTAACCTTGGAAAGCTGGCCATTTAGGAAGACAGTCTGACATGTAAATTCATGATTTATAATAAAATAAATTGGGTATTACTACCAAGAGATAAATAATAGGCTACTTTAGGACAGGTTGGAACAATAAAAACTGCCTGGAAAAATTGGAAACAGTTTAAAAGCACAGACATTTTAAGCTGGTGAGAAATGAGACAGTATAGGTAGATTGAAGCACATTTGTGATGTACAAATCATTGAAAGATGGAGATAAAATACACAATTCGAAATCTATTTTTAGTGAAGCTTTGAGCGCAACGTCATCTCTTAGTAAAGTGCTGGACATGTAATAGCTTCTCGATAAAGACTTTATGATGAAATACTTCCAGAGGAACTGGAATAAGGAATTACCATTTCCTTATCTTGTTTTTATTTCTCAATATATCAACATGTTAAATTTGATCTGCTTACGAAAAACCTGCAGCTCTGGATCTACAGCTCTGGTAAACTGGAAAAGGGGTAAAAGATAAACCAAATGAGACAGTAAATGGAGTCCTACTTGATCTCTTCCACTCCAGGTCCCTAGAGTATCTCTTTCCTTTAATGAACATTGACCATGTCCTCATATAGTGAATACACATTCTGCTAGAAGGAAATTCTGGTGCAATGCATTTTTTGTTTAATAATAATAAAAGGGAAATATTTTATGTGTCTTCATGTGTGAATGGAATATAGGTGGGTGAGGCAAGCACAAATCGGAAAAATTATGCCATTAAAAAGAATAATACAATTTTTATCTTAGGTTATAGTTATATGGCCCATTAGCTATGAAATTTATCTCCATAGCTTAGCATTTTGTAGAACCATAATTCCAGAAGTTAAAGGCCACTGCTGTATTCTGGATATAATTATTTTGGAGAATTGAAAGGGTGAATGGAACAAGTATGACTTTCATAATACTCCTTACAAACTAGAAGACAGAATATATCCCAATCAGACTTTTGCACATTATAATATGGATTTGTACATTTCTTTGTTGTCAAAAACTGTTTTATCAAATTTTTTCTTCTCATCAGCTGGAAAAAGTACTGGGCATTTATGAAACATTCAATATGGTTGGAGGAAGGAATAGATGCCTATATGATGACTTATATAGTATGCAGCAATGACCTTCAAACCAATGTTATATGAAACTTCAGTCATTGACCTAAAGGCCAAAATATCACGCTAATTGAACACTCTAGTGCAGCATTTGGCAAATCTTTGCTGAAAGAGCTAGAGAGTAAAGAGTTTAGGCTTTTAAGGCCATCTGCTAGCTGTTGCAACTACTCAATTCTGCCATTGCTTCAAGTGTGAAAACAGCCATAGTGGTAAGTAAAGAAATAATAGGCAAGGTTGTGTTCCAACAAAACTTTATTTACAGAAATAGGCAGTGGGCAAGATTTCATCCACGGGCTATAGTTTCCCCCCCCTGTAATGTTTTGTACAATTTTCTTAACAATATAGGTAAGAAGAAAATGTTTGAAATATCTGATTTATATCAGTAAAAACTGCTTTGATTTTGCAAAAGAAAAATTAATATTAGACCTGCAAAAATTACAAAAGAAATCTTAGAATATCTGGCTTACCTATTATAAAATGTTTGGAAGATAAAGTTTTTATTTTCCTGTATTATTTGATCAGGAGGCATATATAAAATTATTTTACTACAATGTAGGGAGTTGGGGGAAGGGGGAGCATCAGGATAAATAACTAATGCATGTGGGGCTTTAATACCTAGGTGGTGGGTTGATGGGTACAGCAAACCACTATGGCACAGGTTTACCTATATAACAAGCCTGCACGTCCTGCCCATGTATCCCAGAACTTAAAATGAAATAAAATACAATTACTGTACAATAATGTTACTTAAATGTCTATACATTTAAGTAATGTTACTTAAGTAAATGTAGATTTACTACATTAAGTAAATGTAGACATTTAAGTAACATGTAGTCATTGAAAACAGCATGGACTTTGCACCATTACTGCTTTGGGGAAGAAAGGTGGATGGAGAAGTAAAAAAGGAAGGAAGGAAGGAGAAAAGGGAAATGAAGGGAAAGAGAAGAAGCAAAGGAGGAAGAGATCAGTTGAGTGTTACCTCTGCAGGTTTTATAACTGCACTGAGATGTATTTGCCTGTCAAGATTCTCATTTTTGGAAATAATTCTATTATACGTCCTATTACAGTACCAAGCTAAACAATTTTTAAACCCCTAATATTTATGCAATTTATATAGGTTTCTATCTTGTTTCAAAAATTGGAAGAAAATGACTACCAGTGTGACATAAAGCACAGCTTTAGAAAAAAAAAAATCTCCTCGCTCTAAGCAGTCATGTATAGAGCAAATAATTTTAGCTAATAAACGCAAAGTGTTTCAGGTACAAAGTACCAGCTGTGAAAATTTATTGGTTGTTTCAGATACAAAAGCATAATTAGTTTGACTTAGAGGCACCACAATTTAATGTTAGAAGTAAACAGTTTGTCCTCCGTTCTTCCTCCCTCTTGTTTTTCCAGAATTGAGTGGGGATGGAAGAAAAAATGTCCTCACTCTAACTATAGTAATTGTTGCCTAATGGCAAGCATGCTGTCAAATTAGCCTAAGTGTCCATTTAAAAGCAAACGTTTATGTCATTTGCTAAACTATTAAAGCTATTAGTTGTAACATGGAATTGATTTATTTTACCCATTGTATTAACCTCATCTCGCGTACTCATCAGTTTTTTATACAAGGCAAATAAAATGCATCTTGGTGTTTTATAAAACGGAACTGAACATCAAGTCATTCACTTTTAAAAGCTGGCCGGGCATGGTGGCTCACGCCTGTAATCCCAGCACTTCGGGAGGCCAAGGAGGGTGGATCACGAGGTCAAGGGATCGAGACCATCCTGGTCAACATGGTGAAACCCCGTCTCTACTAAAAATACAAAAAATTAGCTGGGCATGGTGGCACGTGCCTGTAATCCCAGCGACTCAGGAGGCTGAGGCAGAAGAATTGCCTGAACCCGGGAGGCGGAGGTTGCGGTGAGCGGAGATCGCGCCATTGCACTCCAGCCTGGGTAACAAGAGCGAAACTCTGTCTCAAAAAATAAATAAATAAATAAATAAATAAATAATAAAAAATTAAAAAAAGCTATGCACTGCTATATATAACGAGAGTGACTAAGAATGCAAGAATCTTTATTACTATTAACAAAATGAAGCCTCAGTAATAGAGTCTTCATGGAAAGTAAATTTAATATCACTATATACTAAATGTAATTAGTAGCAAATATGCTTTACTTTGATGAGGTTATAGGTTCTTTGATCTGTAAAACCAAGAGATAGATACTTTCTAACCTGCATAAAGGAAACATTAGCTGCTTTAACAAAAGCCCAATTTTCAGTTGACAAAGAAAAAATATTTTATCTGATAAAGGGTTAATATAAACACAGTGTATGTAAGACTGTAATTGTAAACATATAAAATGTGCATTTAATAAACTTATGTAGAAAAGATGTGTATTCAAAATACATATATATATATTCAAAAATAAAATCTAACCTATGTAATATGGATTGAGGATGTACACAGTATATTGTGAAGTACTTCTTTTCATGACACTTGATTTGGAAGCAGTTTAGTTCTCAGCAGTTCAGTCTCAATTAATTATTTTGGTGTAATTAAATATTTTGGTGTAACACTTCATATTTGAAAAATCTCCTTACAATTTGAAAGCAATGTATGCATCCTATTCTTGCATAAATGCATTGATTCGTTCATTCATTCATAGTCTAGCTCATTTATTCATTTTAGACAACCTGTTCCAGACACTGTGGTCAAGGCACTCACCATATCAGTCTCAACACAATCTTGTAGGTAAGGAAAGACATGAAACAACACTTTGCTCTCTTACTATTTGGAATGCTATTTGGAAAGCATTCCTGAAAAGGAAGGACAAAAGAATACAAATTAGCAACTGGAGCAAAAATGAGATAATCAGAAAAGGACAATGAATCAGCGTTTTCTGCATGAGGGAAGGTGTAACTTGTGCACTGATTTCTGCCTATCAAAAACCTCCTTGCCACTTTGACAAAAGTTATCACTTAAAAAGGGAAAATAGTATTAGTAAATTTCGACATAATGTAAGGTCCCTAGAAATTCAATATTGCCCTGCTAAATATTAACATAATAAATTTTAACACCATTTTTGGTAATTATTTTTTGAAAAATTTGGTTAATTTTTATTATTAAATTTTCAGAATATCTAGAAGACTCTCCTGATGAACTTTTTTTCCAAAAGGTTAGACTATAGACACACTATTACTTTTTTTTAATTTTTCTTTTTTTTTTTTAAAGCATCCTGAATTCCCAGGCAGTGTTCCATTAAAGTATTAACCAGGCCAAAGACCCTGCTTAGCTTCCAAGATCAGATGAGGGTGTATTTGGGGAGTTATGGCTTTAAACTAAATATTTTCATTAACTCTAAGGAAGTTACTGGTAGCAAAGGTCTCCAGTACTCTGCCATACTCTTCTCTGGCTCCAGCAACACTTTTGGGTGAGGATGGTTAAAAACGGTAAATTTGATGGTGTTAATGTTCCTAATTATAATGTCATCTTTACACTTTTTTTTTTTTGCTTTTTCAATTCCAGTCATCATTTATGACTTCCTATCTTCCTATCCTCCTGAAAGTTAAGAATGTGTTCCTTTATGTTAGTCATCAACTGCTCTTTCCTGCCTCCCCATAGTTTTATTATTTATTAGTAATATGATCAGTTATCTTTGCAATTTAAATCATATTCTTAAATTTCTGCTTATTTCATCAACTTTAGACATTAACATGAAGTAGCCTTTCCCTTGTCCACTGGTGTGGTTTGGCTCTGTGTCCACACCCAAATCTCAGGTCAAAGTGTAATTCCCAATATTGGGGGAAGGACCTGGTAGGACATGATTGGATCATGGGGATGGATTTCCGCCTTGCTGTTCCTGTGATAGTGAGTTCTCACCAGATCTGGTTGTTTAAAAGTGTGTAGCACTTCCCCCTTTGCTCTCTCACTCCTGCCATCATGTGAAGATGTTCTTACTTCCCCTTCACCCTTCTGCAATGACTGTAAGTTTCCTAAGGCTCCTCCAGCCATGCCTGCTGCACAGTTTGTGAAACTGTGAATCAATTAAACCTCTTTTCTCCATAAATTACCCAGTCTTAGGTAGTTCTTTATAGCAATGTGCATCATATCCTTAGTCCACCCCATATCTATGATCTCCATATTTCCTTTTATACTATCAAAGACTGAAAGTTTTCTATTTATCTCTATATTTATTTATAAGGTAAATGTAAATAAAATTTAAGGGACTCCAAAGTGACCATTTAAAAGCTTGGTGTTTCTCAGTTTGGGGGTCACAGTGGACTGATGTATTATATTTGAAAAAAATATATAGAATTCTAGATCTTGTAGGTGTCAGGCTCCTCTGAAGTGCAACAAACTGCAATGGAATCAGTACACCTATGGTGGAGCAAAGGGAGGCCCAGACTTACTTGCACCATTAAATTTGTCTTGAAATATTAATTCAAAATATTAATAACTAAACTGAGAATGTTTTCTGTGTGTGTGTGTGTGTGTGTGTGTGTGTGTGTATGTATGTATGTGTGTGTGTCTAGACGACTTTTATTATTTGAAAATGACTCCAAAAGTCATGGAGACTACCCTCAGCTTCACCAACAAACAGAAAAAGACTAGCTCCTCTGTATGAGTTTAGAAGGACAGGAAGGGAAATAAACAACTCATCTTCTCTTATTCTACATATTGGTTATAACAATAATACATATGTTAGGGTATAATTATCTAATACAGAAAGGCTGAGCTATCACTCTTCTGTATCAATAAATATTAACTGGAAGAAGAGTATGAGAATTTTTAAGGAATTCTTTTAAAACTACAGGTCATACTTGGCATCAGTCCAAACCTACCAAATCAATTTCAAGGAGCGAGGCCTGGACTACTCTTACGGTTTTGATGTGCAGTTATGATCAGTTGCAATAGTTATAGATGAATGTTACAACCATTTGTCCATTATTACACCTGTTCTTTCCACATCTCACCAAAAAACTGGCTTTATTGTACATAATGTTACTTAAAAAGTATACACAATAAAAATATCACTATATTGTTTAGGAAATTATAATATCTGTATACACATATAATTCTAGTTATTATCATGTGATAATATTCTTCAGAAAATTCCTTCAAAACATGCTGGAGAGATATGGGCTATTGCATGGTTTAGTCAATGCAAAATAATTATGAAAACTTTTATTTTTTCCCTGGGACTTATGAATTAGATATATGTTAGAATTTCACAATTCCCACATAACAGAAGATAACACAGATATTAAGAGTTTTACTTAATTGAGATGATTTATACTTCGGACTTTTTGCCTGCAAAAATTTTTCATCTTAATCACCCATATTTACTACTTCATAGTTGTTTGTCATTCAGGATTATGCACTTTTTAAAGACATTTTAGAAAGGTGAAATGATTCTGATTGATTGTCATCTTAATCCTTGTTTGCTTAGTGTTGCTTAAAGATAAATGATATGCTATTAGATAATAAAATAATCTTAACAATTAGCAAATAATCTCAAATCACGGCAATAAAAAAAAGTATGGCAATGTTCACAATGGCTTGTAAGGACAAACTTATGGAATTGTAGAGTGCTCTTAGAATTCAATTTACATGATTGACATTTATTTCAAATGCTCCACAATTCATACAGACAGAAACAGATGGGCCATCTGTTTTCAAGTTTCTCATCTCTTTATAGCTCAGACATATTTGTGATAGCCAAACGTAAATGAAAAAATGGCAATCCTCACATAAGGCTCCTCATCACTGATTGTCATCCCTTCAAGGTTAAACTTTCTTGTGGGTGAAGATTCAACTTTCTAAGAGCAAAAAATACTTCTAGCCCTATATCCACTCTATGTGTGGACTTACAAAGATTAATGCAAGGCTATTTTTATACAATGGCGTTGAGAAATTCCATTGGTTCCAGCCTCCAAAGCAAATAGAAAAACAAGAGAGAGAAACTCTTTTACCTATTCTCTCTCCAAGTCCTCTCAACACATGATTTTACTCAGGAAAATCATGTGTTTGATAATGCAGGAAAAAAGAAAAAAATTATTTTGTAAGGAAACAAGGTTCTTAGTCAAGGTGAAATTTGTGAAGACACCATGATAGGAAAGAGGAAGAATGAAGATACTGTCTTACCAATAAAATTATCTTTATTAGTTTTATTGTTTCTACCATTCAAGAGTTTAAATGTTTATTTCCTGGATTATTAAAACAAGACTCTATTCAGGTATTGACACCTTATATGTTATAAATCCTCACAACCTACAAAATACATTTCTCAGACAGCAAAATTTTGCCCAACATTTCTCTCTGAACTGTAGTGTATATTTAGGGAAGTCATAGGAGTAGATTCTTTAACAAGCTTTATACAATTGTTTCTGCTGTATGCAGGATTTCCTTATAGCTATGACATTTTCCTCTCTTCACATTTCAGGTGAGGTTCTGAGAGCCTATTTGCTCCCACAGTAGTACAGAAACCAAAGATGAGAGCTCACAACACTAGTTATTACCATCTTTCCTCCTAACTCCTGGTAACCACTATTGTACTCTCTGTCTTCATTAATTTGACTATTCTAGGTAACTCACTGAATACAATCATATAATATTTCTAATTTTTTAAATTTCACTTAGCATAATGTCTTCCATGTTCATCCATGTTGTATTATAGATCAAAATTTCTAAGATTAAAAAAATATTTTATTGTATGTATAGACCATATTTTGTTTATTCACTCATCTGTTAATGAACATCTGCATAATTTCTACCTTTTTGGCAATTGTGAATCACACAGCTATGAACATTGGTTTAAAAATATCTGTTCAAGTTCTTGCTTTCAGTTATTTGGGGTGCATATCTAGTAAAATCGAATTGCTGGATCATATGACAATTCTGTTTTCTGAGGAACTGCACCAGTTTACATTCCCAGCAACAGTTCACAAATGTTTCAATTTTTCCACATCCTGTCAACACTTGCTATTTTCTGTTTTCTTGGGGGTTGTTTTCTTTTTTAGTAATAGCCATATTAATAGTTGTAAGGTAGTTTTGATTTGCATTTCCCTACTGATTAGTGATGTTAATCATCTTTTCATGAATTTATTAGCCATTTATCTTTTTTGGATAAAAGTGTATCCAATACTTTGTCATTTTATTCATTTCCTTTTTTTGTTGTTCATATTGATTTGTATACGTCCTTGATATATTACTCTCTTGTCAGGTATATGATTTGCAGGTACCATTTCTCATTCTATAGGTTGCCTTTTAGCTCTCCTAATAGGATTCCGTGATGTAAGGAAAGTTTTTAATTTTGATGAAATCCAACTTACTCTTTTTTTGTTCTTGTCTTTGTCTTTGGTGTCATAGCCAAGAAATTACCAGCAAATCCAGTTATAAAGATCTTGCTCCATGCTTTCTTCTGAGATTTTCATAGTTTTTACACATATGTTTAGATTTTTCATTCACTCTGAGTTAATTTGTGTATATGGTGTGTGTGTAAGGTATAAGGTAAGGGGTTCACCTTCATTTTTTTGCATGTGGATAGTCATTTTTTCTAGCATCATCTGTTAAAAGCACTGTCCTTTTCTCATTGAATAGTTTTGCCATTCTTATTGAAAATCATTTGACAATATACATGTGGATTTTTTTTTGTGCTCTCTGTTCTATTCCATGGATGTATATATCTGTCTTTGTGCCAGTACCAAACTATTTGAATTACTGTACCTTTGTAATATGTTTTAAAATTAGGAAGTATGAGTCTCCAGACTTCATATTTTTCAAGATTGTTTTGGCTATTCAGTGCCCCTTTCAGAGTCCATATAAATTTTAGGAATATTTTTCTACTCCTGAAACTACATCATTGGGATTTTGGTAGGAATTACACTGAAAGTGTAGATTACTTTGGGTAGTATAAACATGTTCATAATATGAAGTCTTCCAGTACATGAAAAGGAAATGCCCTTCCCTCCTTCTTGCTTTTGAGATGGCCCTAGATAGCAGCTTTCTAGTTGAGCTGCATTCACGTAATTCAGAAGCTAAACGTGGTAATTGTCTAGGGTTATTTCTGTGTGATGTTATAAAAATAAATTATAAAAATAAAAGTAGCTGTACATACTGGGTGCATACCTTCATAATAGCACTGCACACATTTATGTTACAGAAAAAAACTACTAAGCTAATGTTTGGATGAAATGTTTTCTATTTAAGACTATGGGACATTGATAGAAACAACAAATAACACCATCATCTACAAATAAAATTTGATGTACATGTATTATCAATGCAGGCTGAGAGCTCTCAATTTTTGTACCTATCCACATATATATATGTATATAATATATACACATATGTATGTATATAAAATTACACAATGATGTATTTCTATAACTATATAATTATAAATTATGTATGTTTGTGTGTACACACGTTTATAGCAAATTTCAATTATGTAATTATATAAATACATAGTCATAATATATATATATATAATATATACATGAGTTTAACATTCAGAGCTTTTTTGTGAAAAGCAGACAATACAAGGTCACTTTGCTAACTACGCACATCTATAAATGAAATAAGTTTTCAAAACATGGTTTATATATTCTTAGAACCAAATTATTTGGCAGGCTTCCTAAAGCAAGACATTCTTGAAGAATGCTTCCTTCTAATTATCAATCAGCAGCCACCCCATCAAGAACTATTTTTCTGTGCTTTTTCAAAAATGACCTAAAATGGAGTTGAATGAGGAGCAAGTTTAAATCAGACCACTGCCCATAATACTACTCCTTTCCAGAAACCTGAATAGCAATGCATGACTGTTACCCTGATACAACTATATGTCGTCATCTGGCTGGCTGCTTGCTACATAAACTGCAGAATTAGATGGTATGCTGAGAGGAGAGACGAGCACTGTGATGCTGTGTGAAGAGAAACCACAATTTACCAGTACAGTGTTCTACACAAATTCTATAAGACAACTTCTGGTCCTTAAGTAAGTGAGTACAGAGATAATGCATTTCAGGTCTATAAAAACCTCAGGACAATGAATTGTCAATACAAGTTTCTTCAATGCAATTAAAGATATTGCAGTCGAATACCATTTTGACAGTAAAACTTGACAGCTTTTACAAGAAAAAGCTTTTCCAGGCAGCAGAGTATATTTTAATCAAATTCTACACTAAAAGCTTATGGACTACAGGGAAATTCTAAAGTAAAATGTAAAAAGCGCCTCTATTTAAAAAATTTACTGTTTGGTATTCCCTAAGTGACTATGAAGTCCCCCTTTCATAGGAGATATGTCTCAAACAAGATTGATGAAATGTGGCAGGGCAGCATCAAGGTTTTAGGATGATTAATTTAAAATGCTTTTCCCTTTCATCCTCTGGTGTAAATTGCTGAGCAATCATCCTTTTTCTTTACCTTTTGCTTTTGGTGATACAGTTTATGTCATGCCAGGATCACAGTTCCCTGACATTAATCATGAACCACTGAGTTCTCCTTTTTTACCTCATGCCCACGAGGGCAAATTCTGTGAAGAGATGTGGATAAACTCAATCTCATGAGCCCTTCTTGAGGAATTTCATTTCACCTAGGTACTTTACAAACCAGTGCTTGAATTTTTTCTTTTCATTCTAAAAGCTATAAAGTGGTCACTGCTGCATTCAGGGCTTATATTGCTTAAAACTTGAAAAATAGAATAGTCAAGCAGGAAAAAAATCCTAAAGATATTTCCCTTATGGAGACCTCAAATTCAAGTGCAAGACAGCAATCAAACTTCATTTAGCATCTACACATTCATAAATCACACAACCTAGGAGACCCAATTGGAGAGTACCAGCAAACCACCACAATAAAGATTAGTAAATAATGGTTCCACCCAAAGAAAATGTTACGATGTCTTTAAAATAATAAGACTAAAAATTCTAAAAGTAATTTAAAAATATATGGATAAAATATTTATATGCATACAGCAAAAACACCTTATTTAGAAAATTTTACTTTAAACTGTAATAGATGTGTTTAATTTCATGTTAAAAGCTCTTTGGAATAGATTTGGGTGTTTTTTCATTATTTTATTGTGCCTAAGAGCACATGTGACAAAATCGGGTTTTGATTCACGTTGAATTCTTTAATGTCTAAAATATATTTCATGCACTAAAAATCTCTGAAGTTCCTACTATGCAGAGGTTTTTATGCTAAATGAATCTTAATTAACCAAGGTTATTTGTCAATGACAAAATCATTGGTAGATTCATAAGGCAAAAAATCTTTTCATTTGTTTCTGTTCAAATAGAAAACTGACAGCCAATATAATATTTTCTTTTTTTCAATAAATATTTGTTCCAAAAAACAGCTAAACCATGTCTGATGGAGATGAAAGTCTACTCAGGCACACAAATAACACTGTATAAATAATTTTTCAACAAAACATATTTTCACAAATCTCATGGAATTGAGAACTATATTTCAGAAAAGAAAAGAGTATTGACATCACAGAAATAAACAGAAAAAACTATTAACTTAAAATAATTACAAAGTTAATACATTAAATAGATCTCTAAGAGAGCTAACAATACTCTGTAAAATTTTAAATTAGCCCTCACCTAAGAGTCACCTAAGAGAGCACTTTGCCTCATTTCTTATCAGTCCTTATTTCTACATTTCTCCTTTGTAGCCTTTCCTTATTCCTTCCTCTCATGGCCAAGCATCTCAGACATCTTTTTCTCCAAGAAGCCTTCTGTAAGCACTACCCCCACCCCACTCCCGCACACATACGTTTTCCTTTCCAGGCTGGCTAACACCACTGATGCTGCCACATTATTTTTGGTATAACGCAAGTCATACTACATCATAGTTCTGTGTTTACCATTTCTCCATCTGCCAACCAGTAGACTGTGAGCATGTTGATAGGGTGGGGTCTTATTTCTGGTGCTTTCTTTCAGAACATAACACAGATCACAGTCCATAATTTTTACCTATTTTAAAAATATATTTTGAAATGTATTCTTAATTCAATAAATAAAGAACTGTAAGAATGAACGTGTAACAAAATTTACATAATAATTTCTATGAAGGAGACATCTGATTTTTTAAAAAGGGCAACAGATGGTCTCTATTTAAAAAAATACTTTAATGACTTTATTTTCTTTTGGGCAAATTATTAAATGCCAAAATTTTAATTGCACAGGACAGTGCAAGCTAATTTTTGTGTACAAGGAGTTATCAAGAATATTTGTGCCAAAACTTAAAGAAAAAGGAAAATTTCAGCGAGGCTCAGAAGATAACAATTAACTGAGGCCACAGAAGGAGCCTGACCTGTAAAAGGTTTCTCCTGGCATGGGATAGATGAATTTTTGAGTGATAACTAACATGGCATTTTAAGCTGCTGCCCATATGGTACAGTGCTGTAAACCAAATAGCAACGTAAATCATTGCTCCAAATAGTTGTTAATACTTTGACAATAAACAATTATCATGAATGTGTGTCAACAGAGGTGGGAGGAGTTGAGATCATCCATGAGTATGCAAACATGCAATAATCTATGAGGGAAGTCTTGCAGATGAGATTCAGTGTAGGGAGGGGGCAACTGGCAGAAACCAGGTATCAGAGGAGGAGATGAGAAGGAGAAATGACAGCTCTCAGATATCCTCAAGAAAATATAATAAAGCCATATTCTTTGAATATTAAAATAAGTTTCCAGGAGGCTAAAAGCTTTCAGGACAGTAAAACTGTAGTTATGCATCTTAAAAACAAATAAACATTTCTAGTCGAAGAAAGCTTTAATATCTTGGAGCTACTTAGCACCTAGCAAAACATTCCCTTAAACAATCTGAACCCACATATGTATTAAACTACTAGTTAAGTTGATGTGTAAAATGTAGTAACAAGGTCATGTAACACCCTTGAATAGTCCTCTTCTCAAAGTTCTCCTATGAGGGTAAACGTGCCATAAACACTGACAATGACAATAGTAAGAAACGTGTACTACATAACAAGAAAGATCTATGAATCTTACCAAATTGAAGGAAAACACTTCAGAGAGGATGATTTGGTATGCAAATGAAAAGCGAAAAGTCAGGCAACCTCTAGAGTGAGAGAGCTCACAAAGGAGTCAACAAAGCTGAATGCGTCAGACAGGTGTATGATACTCACTACCAAAGATAATGAACTCTTTTCAATCGCAGATGAAACCTTGAGAGAATACTACACCTCTATAGAGGAACAAGTATTACACATTCAGATATTCAGCTGGAATTATAATTCCTTAGTGGGAAGATGATACAAAAGAAAGAATATGTCCACTTCTCCAGTTTTTAGATTAATGAAGATTGCAATGGATGTCGTAGAATTCCTCCCATCATTATCAGTAGTCTGTATTTATCTTGAGCAAGTGAAGGGTAATGAATAATGTAAGCATCCTACATCATGAGAATCAGCATCTAAAATGCAAAAAGTTACTTACTGTTTGATGTGACATTAAATCTGAAAGTCTCCAGAGGTAGACTGAAAACCAAACTGTGTGTCACTTACCTCAATTCAAAGTCAGAAATATTATAATCACACATATGGTGAGCTACAAGGTGGCCAGCCATTATAAGAGTACTAAACATACTTTATAGTGACTAGAGAGAACAGCATAAGGCAAATGCCAAGACACCAGCCATATTTCATGGTGGTATCTATGGATGGCTTTGTGTGACTCAGCACTAGCTATTGCTACTTGCCACAAGCCAAAATTAGTTACATAAATAAAATGAGATATATGAAAAGATTTTGGCCTTTCAGTAAAAGATGTAACATGAACATTGGAATTATTGTTGAATTGCGTATTTGCCGTATACATGAGGAAATTTCATTTTCATGAATAGTTTTCAAGGTGATGAATTTTTTGGATATATTTTATGTGTTTGTATCCATTGAATTTATAACATAAAATTTGTAAATGAAAGAAATAAAAACATACAAAGAAATTACCATCATCAATTGAATTTCTAAGAAAAATTCTAGATTCAATTGGGTTTCAATTATTTAGCTGGCATTTTCCATGATTAGTATTCACATAAATGAATACTGTGTACTTAACACTTACTTTTGCTGCTTGGAAATCTGGAATGCAATCACCTGATGTCAGATTCACTGCTGTGAGATAACAACCTGCCATTAACAAAATGTGGTCTTCTCATTTTCTATTTCGTATTGAGCAAATCTATAACTACAGATATAATAGCACTCTGTGTGTATATATGCATGTGCATATACGCATTTATATGTGTATGTATATATATACATATATACATACACACACATATGTGCACAAATTTACTTATATATTTATATAAATGCAGAGACCAGCTATGTATTTTAGAAATAAATGATCAATTATAATTTCCTTTTATGTTTGTTTTTGTTATTAAATTATTTTTTTCAGTTAAGATTAAGAGGAAAGTTTAGGGACCAGAGAAGGAAGAACAATTAAATAACTCAATAAAATAACAGTTTAGAGTTGAATTTAATCCTACATATTTTGTTAGGGAAAATTTTAGTTCAAAATAATATTTTTTTTCTCAAAATTCTCGTCCAGCTGAAAGCCAAATTTTTCAATATTGAGAATATATAATTTTGAAAACTTTAATCACAATTTTCATTCATAATTAATCCAAGAATACCACAAAGTGTTTTTTAATCTACTTATTATAGACCTTGAATATTTCTTTGCTTAATTTATATGTTTGATAACCTCTGCATGAAAGAAACATACACACATACAGATTACTTTTCAGGTAATACCTGTAAAAGGACACTGTAACAATGTCTAATTGTGCTTGAGGTTACCAACATGAATTCACTTTAGCCTCTTTATTCTACCTTGAAGTAAGTATGCATTGATGCTAGAAGTATTGTGCAAATAGAAAATCATAATGAAATAGTTGTCGATCCAAGGTTTCTTAAATATCAAATTAGAAAGAAAGCAAGATTTAAGAAAGCTTGTGCTGAACAAGCTGTATGTTCTCTTATTATGTAACGAAATTGGTTTTCTGGATAACCTCTGATCTTACTAAAGATGTGGGGAACATACAGAGCCAAAGGGGCCAGAAGCTTTCTACTTTAAATGGTCTTTTTTTCTTAAACAGAAAATATTAGTGCTGTCACAACTTGAGGAATGGTAGGGTGACGTGTTCAAAGTCTAATCAATGAGTGAAATTTCATTCATTTGCAATTCAAAGTGTATCAAAATATTTTTTCATCAATAAAAGACAGGTTGTCAGAACTCATATTTTAGCCAGTATTCATCAATAAGGAAAGAAAGATAAGTTGCTCTCATTAATGCGGCATGAATAAGTCAAGGCACAGTTGGCTCTATTCTGAAACTGAAGCTTCTGAAATTAGTTTCATGCCACAGAAAAAAGTACATTCAGAAAAAGTAAAATAGCATTTTAGCATTTATACAAAATTTTAGAGAAACACAGAATGTCATGAAGTCTTACCAATCTGACTTTGACAATATAACATTTTATATTAATATGTTCATAATTAATTCTAGGAGAAAATATACTACATTTAATATTTTTTCTGTGGTCCTTGATCCATCATATTAAAAGACTATATCCAAGTTAGAAGTATACAGTTGAAGGTAATTTTCTCTGCTTTCAGACCTAATTTAGCCTACAAAATTAAAAGTTTACATGGCAGAAATTTCTCTAACAATTAAGATACTATAATTTTCTTGGTTTTTAAATATAAAACTAAAATTCTGAAATATGGAAATGAAAAGTACCAAGAACATTATTATTACTATGTTATTGATTTTGGTTTTATAAGCAAAGTGCTAACAGCAAAGCCAATGACATAAACCATGTTTTTGAAAATTTCTTTTATGTATGTGTGCAATAAACAATGACATAATTTGGTTGATGTAAAAGACACTTAGGACACTTAGATTGATTCCGTATCTTGGCAATTATGAACAGTGGTACAATAAACATAAGAGTGCACACATCCCTTCGATACACTGACATTCTTTCCTTTGAATAAATACCTAATAGTGTGATCACTGGATATATGGTAGTTCCATTTTTAACTTTCTGAGAAACCTCAATACTGTTTTTCATAATGACTATACTAATTTACATTCTCACCAACAGGGAGTAGGAGTTCACTCTTCTCCACATCCTCACCAGCATTTGTTATTTTTTGTCTTTTAGATAATAACCATTCTAACTGGAGTAAGATGATAGCTCACTGTGGTTTTTATTTGCATTTTCCTGATGATGGGTGATTTTGCTCATATTTTAATCTACCTGTTTGCCATGTGTGTCTTCTTTTGAAAAATGTCTATTCAGATCCTTTGCCCACTTAGAAATTCTTTTTTTTTTTTTTTTTGTGCCTTTGAGTTGAGTTTCCTGTATATTCTGGGTATTAGTCCCTTTCGGATGAATAGTTTGCAAATATCTTCTCCCATTCAGCAGGCTGTCTTCTCACTCTGTTGATTGTTTCCTTTGCTGTGCAGAAACCGTTTAGTTAATATTGTCTCACATGTTTATTTTTGCTTATGCTGTCCTTGTTTTCCAGGTCTTACCCACAAAATCTTGGCCTAGACCAATGTCCAGGAATGTTTCCCTAGATTTTAACTAGATGAGTCTGAATTCAATTAGAAATGTTAATAGTTTAACATACAAAAATAGGTCTTTTTATAAAAGATTTTTAAAATGAAAAGGAAAACACAATTTAAAAGCTAGTATATAAATCATAGTCATTTGGAATTTGGATTACAGAAAAGTTGAGAATATGAGCTTGAAATATACACCATGTTCCTAAGACAAAGGCTTGCTTTTTTAGCTAGATAGAATTATTAACATTCTTCACATTTGTTTTATAAGTTTGAGGGCTTCTCAATAATATTCAGCTCCAAAAAGACCTTAAAGCCTCTCATGTAGATAAATTAATATAATACTTTTCTTAAGGAAAAATTTTACCTATTCTTTATAGTAAAAAACAACATGCTTGTTTATATATCCTTTAAAAACTTTTCTTTTTTCTATCAAGGACTCGGAACTATGAGTCCTCAAGGAAAATATATTTTATTAGGTAGCCATATAAACTCATTCAAAAAGTACTAACCACATAGTTATTTAAAGAGAAAGATCTCCTTTTTATCCATTTTTTTCTAAATACAGATGAGGTCTCACTATGTTGCCCAGCTTGGTTAAGAGCTCCTGAGCTCAAGAGATCCTCCCTCCTCAGCATCCCAAAGAGCTAGGATTATATATGTGAGCCATCACTGTCTAAAAATCTCCTTTTCTAAAATGTATTCAAAATGATTTTGTTCTCCAACCTTCTCTTACTATACTTAATAATTCCTGTTAGACTCATATAATTCTTATCTTGGGGAAGTATCTTCTAAAATATGCTCACTTTTCAAATTGTAAAGCTAAATAGTGAAAATAGTGACTTTCCCAATGTTAAGAATAAACTCCATCTTTTGCCCATTAACTTTTCGTAAGAGCAAAGCTGAAATTTCGTCAGTGTAGAAATTAATTTTCTTAGAAAAGACAACTAAATATACCTTATCAGATGACCCCAAAACCACACATTTTAAATGTTGCTCCTGTTTCACTTGGACATTTTTGGAGTACAATGTGATTGACATTTTTGCAAGGCCACGGGTGCATTAAATATCTTGGCTCATGTCAACAGGTATAGAAAAAAAACCTGGTTTAGAAAGAGTTCCTTTTATAGCAAGATAATTAACATCTTTGTGAGATAAAAGTTAACATTTAACTTTTAAGAAAAGAGATACACATCCCTCTAAGTTAGCTTAAATAATTCTATTCATTAAAACAATGAGCAATATGAATACAGTCTCCTGCTGGTAGGTTTCAAGCCTAATATTTTTGCTGGCCCTCAATTATTTTAAGAGTACCAGTAAAAAAAAGAAAGAAAGAATTTTATCTTGAAACAATTCACATTCCTATTTTGGCTAAAATGGCTACAGAGCAATACAGACAAATTAGTTTTCTCTGATTCTTACTTTGGAAAACAATCAATCTTTATTCACTTTTAACAATGCAGTTAAATTGAAGAAAATGAAAAGTTAAACAACTGTATTCAAGAAATTCAAACTTTTCTGAAAAATACCTAGTTTTCCTTATGAGTGTTTAAACCATAAGTGTTTTATCAGTCAAACTTTCAAGAGGTGGCATGGAAAATATTCAGAGGGGCATACATTTAAATATAGCAATTTCATTTCAATACATGCAGTCTATGGAAATAATCAGTTATACTCAAATATGTGTACAAAATTATCCACAGAAGTGACATTCATAATACAGAACAATTGGAATAAATTAAAATAATCAACAGTAAAAGGTTAGTGATTAAAAATATGTTATATCCATATAGTAGAATGTGATCATTCAAAATAATATGTAGTATTAAACATATATTTATTTTATGAAGGAATGAAAATTCTCCTTATTTTCTAGGGGGAAGGTAGACAACCTTTTGTTTTGGGAGATTAGGTCCTCTTTGTCTTGAGGGACTATAAAGAATGGCTCTGAAGATTCTATGATCTAGAATTTATCTAATAATCACATTCATGCAAACAGAAAACCAAGCTCCATTACCCAACATTCATTCAGTATTTACTTATTAGGCATTGTCTCTTTGCTAAAACTATCTAAACAATGAAGATACGATGATGCATGAAACAACCAATCTCAATTTTAATGTCACAGTGCTTGAGGGTTGGGGGAATGTGATAGAAAACCAAGACAGACAATAAATGCATAAATAAAAAATCAAGGCATTTTAAAATAATGTGTCCTATTTTTTAGAATGGGGTAAAAGGAAAAGATAGGAGTTGCTTGGAGGGTTATTTAGAGAAAGTGGTGAAGGATGCTCTATCAGAGAAAGTGACATTAAAGCTGGGGAGTGGTAAAAGTCAGGGAAATGGATATTCAAGATTATGTTAATACAGCCTAAGATCTCTGAACAAGGAATGAGTTTGACATGTCCCAGAGCCAATCAGAAAGAAGGACTGTATGACCATACGTGACTGAGCAAATTGGAGAAGGAAAAGACATAAATTTGGAGTGAAATACTGGAATCGAATCACATTAGGGCCTTGTAGGTCTTTTTAGGGTTCAAGAGAAGAACAATCATAAAGGAGAGAAAAAATTAGGGAGGAGCTCTGAGTTTGGGGGACTAGACAAATGATTCAATCTTGTCACCAGGTCAGTTGGTCTACAGCGGTAGGAAGCACTTGGACTTCCTACATTAGTGCAGGTCTTTTTCTATAATAGGTTAACAGGATTCCTCCCATTGCCTGCACCAGAGGTACCACTTGCAAATCAATCAGGTACACTGTGACTGGTATTTTGATCACATTTGCCACTCTTCTATGTATCATTCAATGTGTGAGGTGGACTCAGACCAACAAAAATCTAGGAAAAGTGTGCCTGTTTTCATTCTTTAGAAACCCAACTTTTTTGCCATAGTGTTCCCTAAGCTGGGAAAAACAAACAGATCAAAAAATCAAAGGCAACTATGGGAATTATAGATTATAGTGTCTTTTGATTGGAGTTTATTGCTCTAGTGCTTTCCAAGTTTTCTGGCATGAACTGTTTTATTTTTATCATTATGAATAAAAGCTGTTAAAAATCAATCAATAAAAGGAAGCACTTTCATCCTCCCTAACCTGCATTCATATTAGATATAAAAGCCTGAACATGTCATTATCGTCAGCTATATCAAAGTACTAAAACATAAAAAGATATTTTAACAGATGACACAAAAAATATCACAAATCAAAATTGCACACAAAATGATTTTACTTACAAACCATGTAATTGTAATATGTATTTCCTACTTACCCAACTTGGTCCCATGCATGGTTATTAATAAATTGTTTTTATTTAAAAAATAAAAATGGACACTCATCGGTTTGAGGCCTGAACAGTATTCTATTCCTCTAAAAATTTCAGACAGATTCAAAGAACAACAAGAAGAATGTATACATAGATATTAATGATACTAACGACAATAATTCTCTCAGTGTGAATGTGGCACAAGCCCAGTCAAATCACACTGCTAGGCACTGCACAGTTAACAAAGTCAGTAGGACTTTACAAGACCCATCAATGTGAGAAGTGAGCTTTACCAAGTCCGCCAAAGAACAGCCACATTTCTCTCCCATGGACTCAAGGACTCCCCCAAATGACATTTCAGAGCTTGAAATGCCATTGCTTTGTAGCTAAATTAATCTTCTCTTAAGCATTTCCTTTTCAATATATGAATTTCCAGGAATGAGATACCACCCACTACCAGCTGGGTACAGATATAAATAAAGAGAAATTCACCCTTGGATATGAAATCAATTTTTTTTAGTGTTTATGTATTTTAAACTTGAAGTTTCATCGTTTATTGAAAAAAAAATTATACTTTTAGAAGTTATTCAGAAATATGTTAAAGAATGCCGGAGTTGTCGACATTTCCATTAATTGATTTTTTTTTGTTTTGTTTTGTTTTAAAGTTTGCGTTCAGTGCAGATGGTGAGTGTCTGGTCATTTTGCTCATCTCCATGAGCCAGTCTCCTGTGCCTGTGTATATATAGCTTGTAGAAATCTATGTTTTTCCAAAAAAATCTTTTATAATAAATATTTTTGAATGTAAAAGTACTTTTCTTGAATGCAAAAGTAATTTTTGCCGCAGAAAGTAAGTACATCTTAAAATTTTCAAGGTTTTGGAGATATTATCAAGTAAAAGATATTATTGCTATCATTACAGAAAATAATAGACATTAAATATGTGTGTATATGTGTGTATCTGTGTATGCGTGTATGTATGTGTGTGTATGCACAAAATATATTTCCCTTTGAAGAAGTAACCCAAAGTTAATAGGGAAAATCCAAATTCAGTTTCTATTCCAAATCAAATTTAGCATGATTGTTGATCAATGGCTCTGTATTAATAAAAAATGTTGAAACAATGTCCACAAGTGCATACCCATCAGATTTTAATTTTTTATTTGGAAATGTTTGTAAGAAGATGAAGAATTAAAGATGGAATAGCAGAGACTAAGCACTAACAGAGGAAAGAAGCATCATCCTTCTGACGTATACTGCTAGACAACTCAGACCCACTGAGGTTTTCTCCCATGCTAGAGTCCTTTAAATATTTCTTATTTGGAGACATTGCACAAATTCCCGCAAAGTAGAAAAATTCAAGTATGTTCATGGAATAGGTGGGATTTAAAGAACACTGGTAATCTCATAAAACAACGCTGTTCTAATTGCTTAGAAATATTTTCAAAGATACATTATATAACAGTAACTAGAGTAAAAGAGTAACAAAAAACATAGGTCACTTTTCTTTCTTCTTCAGACATTGCAGATTCAATGGGAATTTTCCACATATCTGAAAAGCACTAACAATTCAAAAAGTATATATGGAGTATTTGCTGCATGCATGAGCCATATCTAGCATTTGTCTCTCATTTTACAGCTTAAAATATGATTTTACATACATAATCTAATTTTACCCTTACATCAAATGTAAGGATTCAAATATGGTTAGTGATTTCTTAAAACCTGCAAAAGCATTAAGGGAAAAATACATATTTTCTATACACATATGATTATCTTATGTCTTTGAACTTCTGTTTGTATATGAAGATTTACAAAATAGCATAGAGGCTTAAAAGTAGAAGAAAATGGGCATTAATTCTTAAATGTTCTACAGAGTTACAGTCTACATCAGCCACTGGGAGGAAATAAAGAATCTGCCTGTTTTCATGAATTAAAAAGTTATATGATTGTTACTTGATCTCTCAATCCAAGAATGAGGTAATAAATAATTAGAAAATATGCTAAACCTCTAACTTAAAAGAGACTCTGGTTAGATATCTTACTGAATCGTCTAGATTTTGAAATGCCTTATTGAAAACTACTTAATGGCAGAGACAGTTTAGATACTTAAATGGATGGACCATCTGATTAAATTAATTACAATGCAATTAAACTGATAATTTTAAAAGATAAACAAAAAAATTAAACAACAGAAATATTTCTACTGCTACATAGGCAATGCAAGTCTTCTCACTGGAGAAAAAAGATATTTATTCACTTCTGAGTTGACTGTCAATGTAGAAAATTCTAATGTATCTATCAGAGATTTACTGGGACTAATAGGAGATTTTAGCAATGTTGCAGGATACACGGTTAATACACAAAAATAAATTGCATGTCTGTATCAGTCATGCTTTGCTTAATAACAGGGATACATTCTGAGAAATCCAGTGTTAAGCAAATTTGTCAATGTGTGAACATGATAGGGTGTACTGACACAAATCTGGATGACATAACCTACTATACTCTAAATGAAATAGTCTACTGCTCCTAGGCCATAAACCTGTACAGCATGTTACTGTACTGAATGCTGCAGGCAATTGTAGCATAATGGTAAATATGTATCTAAACATAGAAAAGGAACAATAAAAATACTGTATTATAATCTTATAGGACCATTTTCATATGTGTTTGAAACAACATACAGAACATAAATTTTAAAGCTGAAACTGGACCCCATTCCTTAAACCTTATACAAAAGTTAAGATATACTAAAGACTTAAATGTACAACCTAAAACCATAAAAACCCTAAAAGAAAACCTAGGCAATACCATTCAGTACATAGGCACAGGCAAAGACTTCAGACTAAAACACCAAAAGCAATGGCAACAGAAGCCAAAATTGGCAAACAGGATCTAATTAAACTAGAGCTTCTGCATAGCAAAACAAACTATCATCAGAGTGAATAGGCAATCTACAGAAATGGAGAATATTTATACAAACTATCCATCTGACAAAGGGCTAATATTCAGAATCTAAAAGGAACTTAAATTTACAAGAAAAAAAACAAACCGCCCCATCTTTTATGTTTTATATACACATTACATGCATAGCCCAAAGGTAATTTTATACAATATATTTAATACTTTTGTACATGAAACCAAGTTTGTGTTAAGCACTAATTGTAGAATTTTCTACTTGAGTCATGTCATCACTCAAAAAGTTTCAGATTTTGGAGTATTTCAGATTTCCATTTTTTCAATTAAAATTAGGGATGCTCAACCTATATTTGCATATAACTAACACACATCCTTTTGTATATTTTAAATCACTCTAAGTTACTTTTATTACATAATACTATGTAGTACTATATAGTTGTTATACTATTTTTGTGTTATTATCCTTTTTATTGTTGTATCGTCATTTTTAATATGTTTTTCTGAATATTTTCCATATGCAGTTGGTTGAATCTCCAGATACAGAATCCATGGCTACATATGTATGTGTCCATAATAAAACTTGTATCCAGAATGTAAATATTAATCTTGCAACTCAATTATAAAATTTCAAAAATACAATAAAAATAGGCAAAATATTTGGACACTTTATAAACAAAGATACAAAAGTGAAACAAATTATACTCAATATCATTAGTTATTTGAAATGCAAACAAAAATTATATTGCGACACCTTTACATACCTGTTATGATAGAAAAACTTAGTTTTTTAATGGCAATTCCAAGTCCTAACAACAATATGGAACAACCTGAACTCTCACAGACTGCTGGTGGGAAAGCAACATGATATAGCTGCTTTGGAAAACACTCTGAGATATCAATATAACGTTAAACATTTACTCACCAAAATCCTGTAAATATCTCCTGGATTTGTATTCAACATAAAGGAAAACATATTTCTACATACAAATTTATTTGTAAATATTTATAGTAGTTTTATGCATAATGATCATAAACTGAACATAACCTAAATGTGTAACAAATTGTAAATGGATAAATTTTTATACAGTCACATATTGCTATACTATTCAGTTATAAAAAGGACCTGATACATACGATGACATGAATGAATCTCAAAAGCATATGCTAAGTAATAGAACACAAATACAGAAAGGTACATAGCCCTTTAAGTTTTCTTTTAAAATAAAATGTGCCTTCCATTTATATGACATTCTAGAAAATTCAAAGTTATAGGTGAGGAAATGAGATCAGAGCTTTTCAGGAGCTAAATGTGGGGAGGAGAATGAAAACACAAAGCCACAAAGCAACTCTTTGGGGTGATGAGAATATTCCATATTTTCATTGTAGTGGTAGTTACACTGTTTATATTTATTAGAACTCATTGAAATGTACTCTATAAAAGATGAGTATTACTTTGTATTATCTCAATAAACTAAACTAAGCAAGTGAACAAGAAGCTATACTTCTGTTTCCCTACAAAAGTGAAGACTCCGGGACAGGGGAAGTTAAACTCAAAAATTTTTAGTACAAATTTAACTTACTGCTGTATGGCCTGAGATTTTACATAAGTGGAAATTACAAAGAAAAATATTACAGCATAAGAAAGCACTTGCTAACAAAGAAGTCCAAATAGAGTCTATGATATGGAAAGAATATCATGGTGTGTTTCCTCCGATACCTATGCTGGTAATCGTACTCCTATAATTTACACACCACTACTTTCAATGCCTGGAGATGAGAGAAGGGGGATGCTGCTGTGTAATGAGCTCCAGTGGAGACTGTTTCCAACTTCAATTATATTGTAAAATTTTCTTGGTAAAGTGGGAAACAGAACTCCTGTTTCAGAAAAAAATGGAAGCACTTCCCTCATCTAATACCTTTCCTGTAACAACAAACATTTACTAAGTCCTGATAAATTATTTTTGACTTTCCGTATTTACGAAAGCTACATTAAAACAGAGAGAAAGAAGCTTTTCCTCTTATTAATTTGTTCTATTATAATGACTAGGGGTTTTCTGATTGTGGTTTGCAGCTGGCAAGCATAACAATGGTAGAATACATCAGCATGCATGGTAAGTCACACCCATATATTTAACTATGCAACTGTTTTTCTGCTCTTTTGGAAAGAATGCCATTAATAAATCTTATTGCATTTAAATGCTACATGACTGCAAATCAATACAGGTTAATATTGCTCCTATAAATGAAGTCTGCTATATACAGTGCTGTAAGACACTCAGTGGTGAATATAAAAAGGCAGTGATAATCTCACTTAAAGAAGAATGGAAATGTTGAAGAAATAAATGCCAAGAAGAACCAACACACATAATATATGAAGACCCAAAACTAAAAAGGATTTTGTATTTTCATGTGATGGTAACACTTGGTCTAACCGAAATACTATTGGTATGTTTAAGTGTAATACATCATCATTTATTCATGCATTCATTCAAAATGATCAACTAAGCACCTAGAATATGTCAGGCTTTTTTTCAAGCTCAGCAAACTGACAGAAGAACAGAAAACCAAACACATGTTCTCACTCATAAATGGGTGTTGAACAATGAGAACACACGGACACAGGGAGGGGAACATCACACACCGGGGCCTGTCAGGGGGTGGGGGGCCCGGGGGAGGGATGGCAGGGGTTAGGGGTATTGGGGAGCGATAACATTAGAAGAAATACCTAATGTAGATGATGGAGGGATGCGTGCAGCAAACCACCATGGCATGTATATACCTATGTAATAAACCTGCATGATCTGCACTTGTACCCCAGAAAATAAAGTATAATAATAAAAAAAGTCAATGAATAGAACAAATACCTTACAACAATTCAATGCAACACACACACACACACACACACACACACACACACACACACACAAATAAAAGCAAACACTTACATCAAAACATAATCTCCCTTCACTCTACTTCAATCTATTTCACTCACTCTCTTCATCTATACATATTAAGTCAACCCATAAAATTTATAGGAAACTTCTAAATATTCTTATACATATTATGAAAACTATCATAGCACTATTGGTTAACTTGTGTAATGATTTACTGAGCATTAACTCTATGACAGAATGTTGCCTGTGATGGAACAATGAAGATGAATGGAGTCTAATTAGAAGGGAGAAGCACACAGATCCTTTGAAAATCTTGATGAATTTGGGGATTTTTAAAAAAAAGACCACAGAAAGTCTAGGATATGAATTAAGAGTCTGTTAATACAGATAACTATAAGTAGATACATATTTCACAGAAATTTGTAGATTTTCTTAAGATAATTTCAGCTTTCTTGGTAAAATAGGAAACAGAACTCCTATTTCAGAAAAAAATTAAAGAGGTTCCTTTAAGCACAACTAAAAATCTTAGATATTATATACAAAATAAACATAAGGAAATTCTAAGGGCCTTCAGGGCCCAAGGACTAACATGAGGACAAGTTACATCGAATTTCCTTTGCCTTGTACATCCTTGAAGTTGACAACCCAGAAATGTCAAAGGGCACAAACACGAAAAGCCACATCAAAGATCTCAGTCCTCTCTATCCAAAGCACCAAGAAAGAAGCTGGCTATCACAGCAGGAAGAACCACTCCACTTCAGCCAAAATCACAGAAAACAACTGTAGCACCATCCACAGTCACATCATCAAATTGTTACTGAAACATGAGGGGTTTGGTCGAGGTCCTGCTACTGCCTGCACAGAAAGCCAGTCATTGAGATGTTGAGTATTGCGGAGGAAATAGGTTCCACCAAAATACTCAGCATTAGGTGCTACAGCTGAGGAGATGGGAGGTCAGTCTCAAATCCATCTCCCTGAATGTCTAAAACTAGGAGTCTATATAGCAGGCAAGAAATAAAACAATGTGTAAGAAAACAGGAACTTGGGAGGGGCAAAGAAGCAATCATAGTAAATAAAAGGTCTGGCATCTGATGTGGCGATCTGGTTTTGGTTCTTTGATGCTTTTTGTGAGAGGTCTGAAGGTCATTACCTGAAGAAGGAACTCAAATAAAACAAATTTAAGTTTCAAGTTTTAACAGCAGAGTGTCCATTTCTATGTTTATTCAAATGCCACTGTGTGTAAGACACTTAGGCTGGTTTCAAACAGCCAAGTGAGGAGCACTAGATGTCTACCCTCTAAAGTCAATAACAAAGCACCCAACTCTTAGTTACATTGGTGTCAAAAAAAAAAAAAAAAAAAAGGAAAGAAGAAAAGGCTAAGTAACAAATATTCTAGTTTAAAAAAAAATGATTTTGCTTCTCTAAATAACAGAAAGGCAAAGGAAGATATAAAAAATGTAGTTTTAAAAAAAAAGCCAAGTAGGGAATCCAGAGTTTCATCACCTTTGCCACCACCATTCCCTCTTCCTTGTGCGAGTAGAGAAGGAAGCATGGACTTCCATCTCCACAAAGCAGTAAAGAGGTATCCATTCCTCCCCAATCCTGCCAGAACAATATTAAAGGAAGCCTAGTTGGAAGCCAGAACTCCAATTCCTGACTGGCAATAATGAGGATCCCCCAACCTAGGAGTCCATGGAAGCCATGTAAGAAACCTGGAATTCTACTCCCATGTAGAATTAACAAGGTGATCACTTCACCACCTCCTTCCAGGCTAGGGTCAGAGGAAAGCAGCCAGAATACAAAGCTTAAATCTGAGCCAAACTCTCATAATACTCAAAATGACTAGATTTCATTTGAAAATATCAATTTTCATATCAAGAACCATGAAGATCTCAAAGTAAATGAAACTGGGAAATCAGTAGATGACAACATTGAGATGACGAAGACATTAATCTTTCAAAATTTTAAATCTGTCATAATAAATGCCTCAACAAGCAATTATGAGCATGCTTGCAACAAACGAAAAAGTAGAAAGTTTCAGCAGAGAAATAAAACATGTAAAGAGAAATCAAATCAAAATTTTAAAACTTAAAATAATCAAAATAAAAAACTCAATGTGTGGGCTCAATAGCAGAATGAGGAGGACAAAACAAAGAACCAGTGAACTGAAACAACAATAGAAATTACTAATATCAAAGCTGAACAACAGAGAGAAAATAGGTTGAGGAAAAGAAACCAACATCAGAGACCTGAAGGACTATTAAAAAAAAAGGGGGGGGCTGAACATTTATGTTATCAGTGTTCTGGACAGAAATGAAAAAAACGTGCAGGGAAATAAAAGGTATTCAAAATAATGAATGAGGCTGGGCATGGTGGCTCAAGCCTGTAATCCCAGCACTTTGGGAGGCTGAGGTACGCAGATCACTTTAGGTAAAGAGTTTAAGACCAGCCTGGGCAACATAGTGAAACCCTGTCTCTACTAAAAACACAAAAATTTAGTTGGGCGTGGTGGCACACGCCTGTAATTCCTGCTACTCAGGAGGCTGAGGCAGGAGAATCGCTTGAACGCAGGAGGTGAAAGTTGCAGTGAGCTGAGATTGCGCCATTGCACTCTTGCCTGGGTGACAAAGCAAGACTCCATCTCAAAAATAATAATGATAATAGATGAAAACTTCTCAATTTGGGGAAAGACATAATGCTACAGATTCAAGAAGCTAAATAAATCCAAATAAGTCAAACACTAAAACACATCATAGTCAAAATTTGAAAACTAAAAACAGAAAATCTTGGAAGCAGCAAGAGGAAAATTACATATTACAGGAGAAAAACAATTCAAATGACAGTGTGAATTTCTCATCAGATAACTATAAAGATAGCATTAGAGTTTTCAAGAGCTGAAGGAAGGCCACTGTCTCCTTTGTATGGGATACTTCTCTATCCCATACCAAACATGTCCTTCAGGAATCAAGGGTTAAGAAAACATTTTAAGATGAAGGAAAACTAAGAGAATTTGTTTACAGTAAACCGGTAACAGGTAATAGAGAAAACAAGCTGAAAAAGGAAAAAAATACAAGCAGATGTTCAGAGAGTAAGTGACACTCTATGTCTTCAAGTGACATTCTGTACACATATTTTTAGAAAAAGAAAACCTCTGCTTAGTCATAGTATGTTTTTTTCTTATTGTTAAATATAGTTGTATGGATGTTCACGTATATTGTTGGATTTAACAAGGTAATTTTTATTTGGATTTGTAAATATTTTATCAAAAATGGAGGTTTTTTAAAAAAATTCTCAAACTGTCACTAATCTGCTTTTTATATCAAGATTAAGATAGGTAGTTTCATAAATGGAATGAGGATGTTTCTTTTCTACTTTGGAACAAGTTTTTATGATAATAAAGTATGATGTGTCTATAAAACAATTCATTCTCCTTAATGCTTATAGAAGTAGCAAGCTTTTTTATTTATTAGTCAATTCTTATGAGTAATTTCATGTAATTTTTGCCTAGTCACAACGAATTTTCCAGTTTTTAAAAATTTTATTTTTAATTGACAACTAATTGTATATATTTATGAGGTACCATGTGATATTTTGATATATTTACATTGCAAAATGATTAACAAGCTAATTAACGTATCTATCACTTTACCAATTTTTTAATGGGAAGACATTTAAAATCGCATCTTTAATAAATTTTGAAATATATAGTAATGACTATTGAATCTGTAATTATGTTGCCTCTTTTGCACCTAAATTGTTTTTTCTCTCTTTTTGAGGAAAGAGAGAAAAATGCAAAACTATAAAGTTTCATATTATCACACCAACATCTATCTCTTTTTGTGTGTGATATCTTATCCCAGTTTTTCCTATTTTATTAGTCTCTTGATATGCTCTACTTTTTAATTGATTTTTTTAAAAATAGTTTTAGGTTCACAGCAAAATTGAATCCCATACAGGTATAGCCTTTCCCACTGTAACACACCAGAGTGGTACATTTATTACAACCTTCATTCACACAACATTATCAGCTAAAGTCCACAATTTATATTAGGGTTCACTCCTGGTATTGTATATTTTATGGATTTTGACGAATGTATAATGACATGTACCTACCATTACATATTACACAAAACAGATCCATTTTCCTAAAAATCGTCTGTGTTCTGTCTATTCATCTTTCTCCCTCTAATCCCTATCAACCACTGATCTTTTTTACTGTCTCCATAGTTTTGCCTTTTCCAGAAGGTCACATAGTTCGAATTATACAACATGTAGTCTTTTCATATTGGCTTCTTTTATTTAGTAATATACAGTTAATTTTCCACCATGTCTTTTTATTACTTGATAGTTCATTTTCTTTTAGCACTGAATAGTATTTCCTTATCTAATTGCATTACAGTTTATTTATCCCATCACCAAAGGACATCTTGGTTACTTACCAGTTTTAGCAACCATGAATAACACTATTATAAACATCTGTGCCCACGGGTTTGTGTAGACATAAGTTTTCAACTTCTTTGGGTAAATACCAAGGAGCCCAACTTATGAAATGTATGATAAGGGCACACTTAGTTTTATAAAAGACTACCAAACTGTTTCCTAAAGTCACTGTACCATTTTGGATTCCCACTAGCAAAGACTGAGAGTTCCTATTCCACATTTTTGGCTGCTTTTCATATTGTCAGTGTTTTTTGCATTTTTGCTAATATTAAATAGTTGTTAATATTTCAATTTGCAATTCCCTAGTAACATGATGTTGAACATCCTTTCATATGCTTATTTTTCATCTGAATATCTTATTTGGTAAGAGGTCTGTTCAATTTTTTAAACTTATTTTTTAATCAGGTTATTTTCTTATCATAGAATTTTAAGAGGTCATTTCATATTTTAGCTAACAGTTCTTTATCAGATTTGTCCTTTGTAAATATTTTCTTCCAGTCTGTAGTTTGTCTTCTCATGTCTTGAGATACATTCTATTATTATTATTATTTTTAAAATAAGGAAGGTCCCACTTTGTTGCCCAGGCTGGCGTGCAGTGGCATGATCATGGCTCACTGCAGCTTCTTCCTCTCTGGCTCAAGCAATTCTCTCACCTTACCCTCCAGAGTAGCTGGGACTACAGGTGCACTCCATCATGCCTGGCTAATTTTTAAGTTTTGTAGAGACACGGTCTTTCTATGTTGTCCAGGCTGATCTCACGCTCCTGTACTCAAGCAATCCTCCTGTCTCGTCCTCAAACTGTTCGGGTTATAGGTGTGAGCCACTACACTTGGCCCTTCTATTTTTAATTATCTATTTCCATCAATTTCTGCTTTTAGCTTATTTATTTATTAAGGTTAATTTTAGCCTTTTGAATCTTTTTAGTTGAATACTTATCTAATTTTTATTCTTACTCCTTTATAAAAATCACATTTAAGACTGTACATTTTTTTCCATAAAATTAGCTTATCTTTCTTCTATAAGGTTTGGTTTTATTATTTTGAAATTTTAAACATTTAATAATTACCATTATACTTTTTTATTTGATTTTTGGATTACTTGGAAGTATGTTTCTTAGTGTTTGACTGTAACTGATTATTTGCTTTCCTCATGACATTTTTTCTAATTTTATTACATTTAGATCTGAGTATGTTTAGTTCAGCCTTTGGTATTTTTGAGCAAGTAAATAAAATTTTTGAGAACACTTAAAATGAATAAAGAGAAGAGTTCTGTCAACATATGGATTAAAATTTTTTAATTGTGTTTTTAATTTTCCATATTCTTACTTTTGTCTGTTTGATAATATAGTTTTGAAAGAAGTACAATATCTTCCCCTCTAACTATAGCTTATCAATCTAAACTTAAAATTCTTGTACATCTTTATCACATATTTTGGTATTATAATGCAAAATACATTCAGGAGTGTTGTATGTTCCTGAAGAAATGTGCTATGAATTCATACTAGCCCACTTTAGCAATGTCTTTTGCTTTCAAGCTTTTTGTTTGTTTGTTTGTTAGATTACTACAGGTTTAACAACTCTTTTTGGATAATTATTTTCCTATTTCAATCTTTTTATCTTTTCTGCATCATGTTTTAAATGGTATATATGTGGATTTATTAAATACCCAGTAGTGGGATTGCTGGACTGAATGGTAGTTCTACATTTAGTTCTTTAAGGAATTGCCATGCACTTTTTCATGGTGGTTGTACTAGTTTACATTCCCACCAGCAATGTACAGGTGTTCACTTTTCACCATATCCACATCAGCATCTATTGTTTTTTGGCTTTTTAATTAAGATCACTTTTACAAGAGTAAGGTCATATCTCATTGTGGTTTTAATTTGCATTTCCCTAATAACTGATGATGTTCAGCATTTTTTTTCATATTTATTGGTTGTTTATCCTCTCTTGAGAATTGTCTATTCATGTACTTTACCTACTGTTTGATGGGATCATGTATTTTTTTCTTGCTGATTTGAGTTCCTTGTAGATTTTGGATATAATTCCTTTGTTGGATGCATAGTTTGTGAATATTTTCTCCCACTCTGTGGATTATCTGTATACCCTGCTGATTATTTCTTTTGCTGTACAGAACATTTTTTGTTAGGTCCCATTTATTTATTTTTGTTACATTTGCTTTTGGAGTCTTAGTCATGAATTCTTTGCCTAAGGGAATGTCTTAAAGAGTTTTTTTAAAATATTATCTTCCAGAATTTTTGATTTCAGATCTTAAAGTTTTTTATCCATATTCAGTTCACATCTGTATAAAGTGAGAGGTGAACCATTTTCACTTTTCTACATGTGTCTTGCCAGTTTTCCCAGCCCCATTTGTTGAGTAGAGTGTCGTTTCCCCAATTTATGTTTTTGAATGCTTTGTTGAAGATCAGTTTGCTGTATTTGGCTTTATTTCTGGTTCTCTATTCTGTTCTATTGGTCTACACGTCTATTTTTATACCAACATCATGTCATTCTGGTAACTCCAGTCATGTAGTTTAGTTTGAAGTTGGGTAATGTGATGCCTCCAGATTTGTTCTTTTTGCTGAGTATTGTTTTCGCTACGTGGGCTCTTTTTTTGCTTCATACGAATTTTAGGATTGTTTTCATAGTTCTGTGAAAAATGATGATGATATTTTGATGGGAATTGCATTTAATTTGTAGGTTGATTTTGATACTATGTTCATTTTCACAATATTGATTCTAATTATCCATGAGAACGGGATGTGTTTTTATTTGTTTGTGTCATCTACGATTTATTTCAGCAGTGGTTTGTTGTTTTCATTGTAGAGATGTTTTACCTCCTTGGTTAAGTATATTCCTACGTTTGTTTGTTTCGTTGGTTTTGCAGCTGTTGTAAAATGGATGAGTTCTTGATTTGATACTTAGCTTGGTCATTGTTGGTGCAGTGCTACTGATTTGCATACATTAATTTTGTATCATGAAATTTTACTGAATTCTTTTAACAGATCTAGGAGTTTTGGGGATGAATCTTTAGAGTTTTCTAGGAATACAATTATATCTTTGGTGAATAGCAACGTTTCACTTCCTCTTTTCAAATTTGGATGCCCTTTATTTCTTTCTATTTTCTGATTGTTCTGCCTAGGACTTCTAGTACTATGTTGAATAGAAGTGCTAAAAGTGTTCATCATTGTCTTGTTCCAGTTCTCAAGGGAAATGCTTTCAACCTCTCTTGATTCCATGTGATGTTGGATGTCGATTTGTCATATATGGCTTTTATTACGTTGACGTAAGTTTCTGCTATGTCTATTTTCTTGAGGTTTTTTATTATAAAGGAATATTAAATTTTATCAAATGCTTTTTCTGCATCTATTGAGATAATCATATGTTTTTTAATTCTCTTTATGTGATGTATCACATTTATGTCATGTGTATATTAAACCATTCCTGTATCCCTGGCATAAAACCCACTTAATCATAGTGTATTATCTTTTTGATATGCTGTTTAATTTGGTTAGCTAATATTTTGTTGAGGATTTTTGCATCTATGTTCATCAGGAATATTGGTCTATAATTTTTGTTGTTATGTCCTTTCATGGTTTTGGTATTAGGATGATACTAGAGTCATATAAAAATTTTAGGAGGATTCCCTCTATCTTTTGGAATCATTTCAGTAGTAATGGTACCAATTCTTCTTTGAATGTCTCATAGAATTCATCTGTGAATCCAGCTAGTTCTGGAATTTTTTGGAGACATTTTTGTATTATTATTACTGATTCAATCTCACTGCTTGTTATTCGTCTGTTTAGGGTTTCTATTTCTTCCTGATACAATCTAGGAGGGTTGTATATTTCCAGAAATTCACCAATATCCTCTAGATTTTATAGTGTGTGTGCCTAAAGATGTTCATAGTGGCCTTGAATGATCTTTGGAATTTCTATGGTATTGGTTTTAAAATCTTCAGTTTCATTTCTAATTGAGCTCATTTGGATCTTCCATCTTCTTCTCTTGGTTAATCTCACTAATGATCTACCAATTTTGTTTATCTTTTCAAAGACTCAGCTTTTTGTTTCATTTATGTTTTGTATTTTTCTTTTGTTTCCATTTCATTCATTTCTGCTCCGATCTTCGTGATTTCTTCTCTTCTGCTAGGTTTGGATTTAGTTTGTTCTTGTTTCTCTGGTTCCTTGAGGTGTGACATTAGGTTGTCTATTGTACTCTTTCGGACTTTCTGGTATAGGCATTTAATGCTGTAAACTAGGAAATAAGTATTCTTATGTGCAATGGCAGATGGATGCTGAGAGGGATCTGAATGCACAGACTTTGCCAGGTTTCCCTCAGCTTAAAATTCTTAGCTCATACCCCTTTTTGTCTGTGACTTTCCACTCTTCATCAAACCTAGTATAAAAGCACTCAAGTTTAACTATTTCTTCATTTCTTTATGAAGACTCCTGTGTCATATTAACCTATATTAGATGCATTTACATGCTTTTCTCTTGTTAATAAGTCTTTTATTAAAGAGGCCTCTGCCAAGAACTTAGAGGGGCA
Source organism: Sapajus apella (assembly GCF_009761245.1). NCBI lineage: Eukaryota > Metazoa > Chordata > Mammalia > Primates > Cebidae > Sapajus > Sapajus apella. The sequence goes on from NW_022437021.1 coordinate 7,896,742, forward strand.
GACAGAAAATATTTTTTCCTCTCCTATATACCCCTTTGCTTCTGGGCAACAACAATAGTACAAGCACTAAATTACAGCTTCTCACAGCCTAATTTTATTTTTTTGTTAACAAGTTTCTATTAATCAAGTGTGGGCAAATGTTTTGAAATTTTTTAAAAAGCACTGAATCACTTTTCTTATAATTCACTCGCTAATTAATTCAACAGACATTTATTGATCACTTACTAGATTCCAGTCAAGGTGATAGGTCCAGAGATATTATGATAAACAAAATCTGACTGGACTCGTTTTATGGAACATACAATCAAATGGAGGAGACAGATGATCATATAATAACACAAGTAAATAAAAAACTGAAGTCAGAGCTACTAAGATGTTTATGCCAGATTACAGTGGGGAGGTATGTCCATTATCCCTTATCAGTTTTTCTTAATGAGGAAAACAAATATACCTAGATAGCTAATGTAGCATTTAAAGATTTCTGAATTTATTTCCATGATGGAGATGCAGCCTTCCTTTGTATTCCACCTATACCCTTATGTAAATAATGCTAATGCTATAAGCAACTTTTGCATTTTAGTTAAACTGACCTTCATGAATTCAGAAAATAATAATAGCAATCCCAGTTTTACAGACCGATGCATAAAACCTTTGCATTGAAACACTGAGCTTGCTTCAAATATGAATACCAATTATTTGCTTCTCTGAGTTATCATGCATGAATTAACTATGGATTTGATATTTTGGTATTTGTTCTTAAATTTAGATCATTTATATTAAAATTACAATTATTTATGAATAGTTTTAAGTCTTATGGCAAAGAAGTATCTTTCTCAGTTAAGTTTATACTGTGTATGCAACTTTTTCAAGAACATGAATAAAACTGACTCTTTGAGGCAAAACATGCACATCAAATTCCCCTGAGCCAGTGACAAAGTAGATAGGTATGCACAAACTACTGAATTATAAATGTTATGGTTCAATTCTTAAGCTACTGACCAAAAAGAGAAGGCCAATCTAATGGTTAGTGACGGCTGGGCTATAATATCTACTGATTACAGGAAGCATATTTCCTTACAGAGAAAAAAATCATTTGATAGCTCTCTTTACTATTTTAGCACTTCCAGCAGTAACACAGGTGTTATCTGCAAAATTAAAAAAAAAAAAATCTGTATGGTTCTGCATGTTGGTAAGGGTAAGATTTTATAATTCTTAATTTATTTGACAAATTTAATGAATTCCATAAAAAGTGTTCCTTTCCCTGGTGAACGCTGTCTTGAACAAACCATGTAAAGTCAGCATTCCAGGCCATTACCTCTCCTTTTCTTTCTTATCAACTACCACAAAACATGGTATCTTAATTCACTCATGCAGACACATCCAGTAAGTCTCTTTAATGGTAATGAAAGTTCAATACATGAATCATAAACATAGTTTAAGAGACATAATTTGAAGTACTTTTTAAATACAGTCTGGGGCATTTTTTGGAAATATATGCCTAGAATTATATTCAGATATTTGTTCAACTAGTAAATATTGCTGATGCATATTTCTCTCTGCTTTAAAGGTGATGAAGTAGGTTGCCTTTTAAATTGTTAGAGGTTTAGTTGGCTGTTTGTGATGACACAGAAACATTTTTCATTTCTCTGCACATTACAGGCCAAATGTCAATGCTGCTCATATTTTAACTGTTGCAACTATATCCCAACAGATAATCAAATTAATTTCTCTTTCCACCAAGTTTTTAAAGGAGATTTAAAATGGGAGACATTTGTAACACAATATCAAAATAGAAACTAAAAAATGTATATAGGTAATATTATAGGTGCCTAAAAGTATAATTCATCTACTAGTGAATTCTGAAAACTAAACATTTGCTTAATGACCTCTTCAATAAATTCTCTAAAAAATAATTTAACATGTAAATTTAAGACTATGTAGATACTCCACAATCACACTGAATAGAACTGAAACCTACATTTTGGACCACTTTTCTTTAAAAATAATCTAAATTTTCAAGACACATTTTTTTTAAAGTTGGAGAAAAAAATATTGAGTCATTAAAAACTTTAAATTGTTGTGAAGACACAGTATATTAATGATCAGTTTATGATATGTACAAATAAGTTGAATTTTTTATAAACTAAATCTGTATGAAAAGACATCACAAAACTGTCAAACCTTAAAACTATTTTTTAAATTACCATTACACTAATGATACTATTGCAATAGGATTTCTTGTGTCATTTTCCAAACAGAGATTCTTTTGTTCTTCAAAAACCAACAGTCTTTTGTCAGATAGAATCAGGAAATGTTTACAGAAAACCAATACTATTACTAGAGAAGAGTGAAAATTTTAATAACATGTAGAAAAAGTGAGAGATTCCTTGAGGAAGTCTTGGATATCAAGTGTCTTTATACAAATTGCACAAGATGTGACATGAAGCTGACAAGAAAGAAAAGGTTTAATAATCCATGCATTATTAGAAGACAGAGGTGATAACTGTATAAAGATTTGTTGATAATCAATATTCACATTTTATCTCAAAACTCCACTAATTAACAAGTTGTTCTGGTAAGTATATAAGTTTTAGACATTTCTTAACTCACGAGCTAATTTTTTTTTTTTCAGAACATTAGGGATATAGTAGAAGAGTAAGATTGACTAAGATTTTTTGACTGGTCTTTCTGTTGCCTCTTACCCCAATTCAATACATGAGCACACTCACACTCATCCCCAGTATCTCTCCCCATTTTTCATACTAATTAGGAGGCTTGGGAGTTAAATTTCGATTGTTAGCCATAGGAAATCTTCCCACAAGAGATTTGTATATGATAAAGAGACATTATCTAAGAGCTAAATACTGTTTTCAAGTTGAAACTAGAAGTCAGGAAATATTCTGAGGATTGGTAATATTAGAACTTGAACCAAAAAACAAACTTGCATCACTAAAGTTTTTCCTTTGGTTATATTCTTTATTTATTAAGCCACAATAGCAAGGACTCAATTGAATATACTGTCTAAAATAAGTGCCATATATGAGCCAGCTAAAAAGAATTAGCTAGAAGATTTTGCAATAATTAGTCAATGACAATTATGAACACAATAATGGTAGTGATAACAGAGCTGTAAACAAAAAGCAAGATACTTTAATTTTACAAGCAGTGTTTTCTTATTCATAATTGGATACTATAGAACATTTTTCTTCTACAAATTTCAGATTTATTTGTGATTTAAGAATAACGCCAGGCATCATGCCAATTTTAATTTGAAGGGCAGAGGGAAGAGAGGGTACTTCAGAGATTACCTTGTTCTCTAAAGGCATTTCTGTCACTTTAGCTTCTTTTTAAGGGAAACACCCCTGGATCTCTACAGAAATCAAAACACAGACTAAAAATAGAACATTCTAAAAATGTATGCCAGATGTATCATATCTAGGGCTTTTCTCACCCCAGGGTATTTGCCAACTCCCACTTGACACTTCTCAAATATTTTTAGCACTTCAAAGTTTCTTACTTATTGCTTGCACAGCTGGTAGCTAAAAATACTTAAACTGTACAATGCTACTTTGTAAGTCAGAGTTTGTTCTTTCAAGTATTATTTATTCCGAATAAGTTTTCCTAATGAGAGCTCAGGTGGAAGCAAGAGAAACAAATAGGGTTGAGAATCCAAGCAGTTCTCAATACATGGCTCAGAGTGGAAAATGGAAGGATGAGAACTCCTGCTCTAAGCAGAAATAAAGTCAGAAGTGGATTATTTTAGGACATACTTGTGACCCTGTAAATCTAAAGGAGAATACCAAAAGTTACAAGTTAGCTCTGTAAATCTGAAAGAAGAGGTTGATATGACCAGCTCCTGGAAGACTGGTCAACAAAATGGTAACCAGGCTGTGTGTAGCAACCAGAGTAGACCAAGAAATTTGGAGATATACAAATGGGCAATGACTCACACTGATGAGGTTTGGTAGGAGATATTGGGGATAGAGTGATGGATAAACTGGAGTTCAGGGGAAAAAAATGCAGGCTCCTAGAAGGCTAATCCACACATTAATTCAGCTTTAAGAAGAATTAAGCATGCGTGGCCAAAAAAAAAAAAAATGTATGGCAATTTAAGGACAAGATAGGAATACAGTTTATGTTACTGTAGGTGAGAAGATAATGAAGATATGATCGTGAAATTATTAAGAGTACAAAAGTTAGGGAAATAAGGGTGACTGAAAGAGAAATGTTGATCACTTGAGGGAAGGGACTATAAACCAATTATTAAAAACTCTAACACCTAGATCACAGCAAGAACAAGTCAGAGAAAGAATATGCCACTCTTCCAATGACTGCTTTTAATAAGGCCATTTTGAAAGCCTCCTGTATGACTTACCATATGTACTTTATAGATTCCAAAAAACATGTCTGTCAATTTTGGCACTGCTTTCATGATCAAGGCACACGTGGGAATACAGGAACTTTTCCAACAAGATCATGAAGGACACTTTCTCACTTCTTGACAGAGAGAAAGTACACATGTGCAAGAGAGAAAGTAAGAAAAATTCTGTAGAATCAATGTCAATGAACTTGAATCCTATAACAATACTTGTCTTAAGGACAGGGATAAGGCAATTTTCAGGCTGCTTATAAGATGAGCAATGTATAGGATCGAGGATCCAAGCTGTTCTCTATACATGCTCAGATTACAACTCAGACTGAGCATGGTATCTTAGGCCTTCAATAAGTGATGTTCCTCTCCATGTGTCTGAAAGTATTAGATAAAAATGCTTCTCATATGAAACCACAATACTGTTTGCTATTTCAAGTGTTAGTCATTTGTGCTTTTACTAGGATGAGACTGTCTTCTCAGAAATGCATCTGATTATCTGAAGCACTTTTGAAAAACATCTTTATTTATATATCTAATTTAATCAAAGTAGTTAACAGCATTTTATTCTAAAATGCCACGCTTCCAATGACTGTTTTAATAGGGCCATTCTGAAAGTATCCTCTGAGACTTGCTGTATATACTTTCTAGATTCTAAAAAAACACATCAGTTGATTATGGCACTGCTTTCATGATCCAGGCACACTTGGGAATACAGGAACATTTCCAAGAAAATCATGGAGGACCCCTCTTTTCACCAAGCCCCTAAAATGTATGAGCTGCCACTCACTTTTTAATTCTTTTGAGGAGCGCTGCACCTGTGCCACAAACTACAGAGCAGCCCCCAGCAGACATCTAAGAGTGGTCTATAATTTATTTTAAAATGAGAAAAAACATTTAGCAAAAAATTAAAAGTCTATACAATTGCTAGTTGCTGTTATTTTAGATTGGCTTTAAGGGTAATTCTGAAGTAGGACTTAGGAAAAACACCCAGCAACTGGCATCATGCATGTTTCAATGTTGGGTAGCGGGAAAGATGGATTAGAAAATGCTAGCTAAGAAAATTGGGATATGAGTTTACTCCCCACCCACTTTCATATGGGGCTTTGCACATTATGTGGACAGTTCCTTTTAATTAATTATTTCTTTATTTACTTATTTTGAGATAGAGTCTCCCAACGTTACCCAGGCTGGAGTGCTTTGGTGCAATCTCGGCTGACTGCCGCCTCCTCCACCTCCTAGGTTCAAGTGATTCTCCCACATCAGCCTCCTGAGTAGCTGGGACTACAGGCACACACTACTATGCCTGGCTAATTTTTTTTTTTTTTTTTGTAGTTTTTGTTGAGATGGGTTTTCACCATGTTGGCCAGGCTGCTCTCGAACTCCTGACCTCAAATAATCCACCTGCCTCAGCCTCTCTGAATGTTGGGATTACAGGCGTGAGCCACCACACCCAGCCTCTTTTGATTTTAAACAAAAGAATATACAGAATTAAATATGTCTGCCTAGGGTTTCCCAGATCTTTGTGACTAAAATCATAGATGAATTCTACCTTTTTCTGTAAGCTGTTCCTGCATTAAAAGGTTTATCAGATGTTTCAGCCTAACATCCAGAATGCAGTAAGGTATTCTCAATTGTCACATATTTCCACAGTCACACTATTTCCTATCTGCTGCCTTCCTTAATGACGTGGTCTAGAACAAGATTTCTTTACATTTTTGACCTAGAAAATCAATTTTTGGGGACCTAACTCCAGTCTATGGGCAGGTCTCCTGACAGCCTGCCTAGATTTTCCTCCCTGTGCCTTCTACTTACTATCCTGAGTAGGGAGCATGTCACAATTCTGAATATCACCTAGCATCATAACCTTGTCACTTTCTCTAATTTTAGACTTTCCTACTTTGAGCTTCCTCTTCTGCCATGCTTTCTTTTGCCTGTTGGATCAGAATCTTTGCCATTGACACCAGACTATTCTTAGCTAACCTCCACCATCCTTTCTACTCTCCATGTTCAGTGGCATGCCTGATCCTACAAAGCCGGCTGCTGCAGCCAGATAGAATTCCTCAGCTTCTTGTAGAAGGGTATCCAGCAATGACTTTGTTCTCTTTTCTGTTATCACTGACTTTTAAGATGCTAGCATTCTTCATATTCAAGCTGTCAACAGGTTTATCTTCTTCCAAAGCTTCTCTCCATTGCTTGCAGATGACCACATTCTCTGTGTCCTCGCGTGGTCTTTCCACTGCATGCACTCATCTTTAGTGTCCCTTTCTGCAAACCCAAATTTCCTCTTTTTATAAGAACACCAGTTAGGTTAAATTAGAACCTGCTCTAATGGCTTCATATTAATGTAGTCACCTATTCAGAGCTCTTATCTTCAAAATGGTTACTTTGGAGATGCTCGGGTTAGGTCTTTGACATATGAATTTTGGGTGAACAAGATTCTGCCCACAACAGGTAAGAAGCAGCAGTCGCCTCAGCAGTGGCACAGAGCCCAAGACTGGGATGTGTGTCAGAGTAAGTGATGTATAAGTGGTGACGGCCTCAGAAGACAGTGACTGGGGTACTTATGCTCAGCTCTAAGATCTAATTACTGCTAAAAACTTTACAACGAGAGACTAAGGACTAGTAAATAATGAAGCATCCACTGACAGATATTTGAGAATACTGAGCAGTGCCTGTGCCTACATTACTACAAACAAAGATTTGCAAAAGAAAATGCCCTAACCAAATGCACAGGCATAATGAAGTCCTAGGCCGGAATTTTTAATACAAGCTACTTGAGAGATTTCAGTGATTTTTAGATTAACAAAATTGGGATATCATCCATTAAAAAAACCCAATTATTTATTCATCAAATCTAAATATGTGTTTACTGTGTACTAGGCAGAATTTAAATGTTGAGGTGTGGAGGGCACAAAGTGAACAAAACAGACATTCCTGTTGTCACGGAGATTGTATAACAGAAGTGATAGCACACAGTATATATATAATACACAGTGATGAGAAATACTACTTCTGTGAGTAAAAATAACGCCGAATGAGGAGAGTTACAACAGTGTTATTTTAGTCTTGAATGACATGAGTGAGCCATGTAAATTTCTTTTGGAAGAGCTTTCCCAGGTTGAGGCCTTAATACAAAGGCTTGTCTTGTTTGACAATTACTTAGGAAATCAGAGTGGCTGGAAGGAAATGCAGGGGCTACAGAGGTAAAGGTACGATGTGGGAGAGGTAGCTAGTCCCCTACCACAAAGACTTAGGGGGAAAAGTATTTGTCACACATTTGACAGATACATGAGTAATGTCAAAAGAACATGAATACATTGATAAGAAAAGTACAAACTAAGGTATAAGAACAGGCAAATCAGACACAGGGAGGAAGCAAAAATATATGCTCAAGGTATCATGCAGACAAAGAATTGCAACTATAAATAATAATTAGCTATGAGAGTTTCTTGTTTACCAATCAGATTAGTCAAAAAGAAAAAGGAAAATAAAAGCAGTAACAGCATTTAGAATGGCAAGAAGATACATAAATTACAAATCTCACGTATGATTGGTGGGAATGTAAATTACCACAGCCATTTATGAAGGTAATACAGTAATTTTTAAAAAATGTATACACCTTATGACCCAGCAACTCCATTGTTGGAGCTCTACCCTGGAGACAAAGGTATACCAGTTGAAAATGTCTTTACTGAAGCATATTTATAGTAGCAAAGTCAAAACAAATCTAGAAACAACACAAATTAGAATGATCATATAAACTACATTACATTCAATTTACAAAATGCTATGTGGCTGTTTATAATAATGTTTTAATTATTTCTATTGACCTGGAGGAATATCATGATACCTTAAAAACAGAAAGCAAACTTATCTACTATGATCTTATTTTTGTAAAATAAAGACACTTCTACTTTATATATGTCTATACATATTTCTACATGTTTATGAGCATAGAGTAAGGTATAGTAAGATATATATCAAGTTGATAATATCTGTTACCTCAGGAAAATGAGGAAGACGACAGAATCAATCACTATTACTTTTAACTAAAAGAAAAACATGTATTTGAGAGACATTTGCAGTGAATCATATCCTTTCAGAGATTTAAGAAGGCAAACGTATCAACCATATGTTTGTCTCCACAGCACCATATAACTAGGTTGAACACTTCAATGAACTGGTCATTTTGAACAAGTTGAATCAGTTACTTTGTCTTTGATAAATGCAGCCTTAATTATATATAATTTTTAACTGGATGATGAACATTATAGATTTTCCATTTACATAGAGAACAAAAAAATTGGAAGACAACTGTCTAGATGCGACCTGAATCTAATTTTAGAGTGAAACTCACAAATAAGCAGATTTTAACAAGAAAATGACTTAATGGCATCTTGGTCCACTGGTGGGAAGTCGTTATAAGAGAGTTCTATGGCAACGACCCTAGAATCAGCACTACAGAGAAGCTCTTATGTACCATCAAATTCAGCAAGGAACAATCACTCTTTCTCATTTCCCTTATGCTGGGAGTCAGCTCATGTCACACACAATGCCATACCAGAAAGCCTGCAGCCATCCTATCTTTGCTTCCTGATGCCAGTAATGAGATCCTAATATACTACACCTAATAATTAAATAATAATATAAAATGATGAGAGACAGGAAAAATATGAACTATACAGGGCTTCACTATGAGTTATTTACTCTTCAGTAATCACTTAAACAATGAGCAGAATTGGATGTGTTTTATTCCCTTTATTGATACTCAAATATATTTTTTCTAATTTTAGAGATGTAAGAGGAATAACTTGCATCTGTCTAATTTATTGAAAGGCTATATATTAAAATCATTATCCTCAAAAATGAAATCATAATTGAAAAAATAATGCCTAAGTGCAACATCAGTTGGCCATTTTAATTAATCATTACTATTACGAAAATCAAAATTACATAATAGATTGATTGCTGTCACACTGGTAAACAGCACATTATGCATTCCTTACATACTATGTGATATATTTATCCATGAGGCTAATTAGAAAATATACATACATACACACACACACACACACACACACACACACACACACACATATATGTAATTTGCTTTTACTTACAATTAAAGTGCGTGCCATTTTGTATAAGGGTTGACAAGAATTAGCTTTGGTACATAAATATCCTTTAATACATAAATGTCTATACATATGAATTATACAGACATCTTAACTCTCTTGGAATTTCATCAAAATAATTTTAAGAATGCAACAGTTTAGTAAAACTTAATCTGACTAATTCACATAAATCAAAAATTCAAAGGTAAACTTTAGCTCAAAATGTGAGTTCTGGTGACCACAAAATAAAATTAAAGGGACAGTGGATGTCTCTTAGCTGGAATCTCATAAAAACAATGATTTTTTAAATTATTACATTGGATTTGGAAATATGACAGTTCTCAGCAAAACCGCTAACTTTTTCCAGTGATGAAAGATGATAGTGATAAAATGAATCACAAATGCACATCTCATGCTTTACTTTGGATATTAAACAAAATAAACAGAATGGGAATAACAGACAGTTTGAGAAAATTCTGAACAGAATCAAATTCTGTTGAACCTGAAGTTGTGTCATAATCTCTAGTCAATGCTTTCTCACTACCAACTGTTCCCTGAAAGCACCATCTAAGCATGTATTCTGAAATAAAGTTAGAAGAATCAATTTTAAATAAAATATCTTTTCTTTTAGAATACACTACAATTTCAAACTTAAAATTCTTCTTTATTCAGTGACAGTTAAGTATCAGTAGAAATTAGCCCCAAGCAATTTTTTTAATGTTGATACAATTAAAAGAGATTTATCTTCAAATTATTTCCTGTCATCTTGCTACACCATGTTTATTTCTAAACTTATACTTTATTCACTGGGAAAGACAGACTTTAGAAGCCTGTCTATTATCTATTTTTCTACCTATTATTGGGGACACTAATGAGAAAGAAAGCAAGCAGGTTGACCTAGTCTCATCCTCTAGTAAACATGCTAGTAATTATCCTCTGGGCCAACAAATGAATTAAGAATCCTAATGCATAAAAATGTTTTATTAGGTAGTTCATGATTTATGATTTCTCAATTTCTTCTAGGAAACAAATCTAGGGTCTATGAATGTGTGAAATATGGTTCCCTATAAATGTGAAGTAAGTGATATAATTACTTGTACATACAACAGAAATGTTTTATAACTTAAAATACTCCCTTCTGGTTGAGGTAACTCACACACTTCTCAGAGGAACCTCTTCTACTACTCTGGGCCAAAAATGTGAATTGATGAAAGAAGGACGTACCTTGGGAACTCCTTTTGGAGTCCCAGATCCCTATTTACTTGTGTCTCTCAATTGCTTGCATCTTTGAAATTATCAGTAAACCCTGATACTTCACCACCCAGTTCTTTGTCTTAACTCATTCCTCTCCTTCCACCAACTTTGCATTCTCCCATATCTCTGCTACTTTACCCATCTACCAGTCTCAAGTCCTACTTTTTCACAATTCCATCATCCTTCACTTCACACACACTGTTCTCTGAAATACCATAATCTTAAGATTACTGAGCTAAAATGAATCTTGGAAATAATCTAAATTAGTGCATTCATTTTTTCAGCAAGGATTTTGTTTTTTAGAAAAATTACGTGAACTACAATCATGATATCTAGTTCAGATCTTTTCCATGATATGACAACTCTTGCTATCTACACTAGTACAAGAGACAATTTATTCTCTGTTGACATGGGCTGTGATGCAAATACTTACATATCTCATGTCTTTAGGTTATAAAGTCTTTGCAGATAGGGATGATATCTAATTTTACTTCAATTATTTTTAATTATATATATACATTGAAATGCTGAGTAAATATATGCATGGATGAATGAATTAATTTCTGTATGTATGAGTTTTTTACTAATGTTCTAGATATTTAAATCATCAAATCTCCTAGTGATTTCCTTAAAATTTCAATTTTCCAGTACTTTCCATTCCAACTGCCTTTTCATATGTGCCACACTCCCTTCTGCTAAGGAGATTCAGATTCAGTAGATTTGTAATGAAGCCTGGGACTCTTTTTTAAAATATAATACGGGATGATAAACCAGGATATGGTGATGATAAAGCAGGTTTAAGAGTAAATGAATTAGATGGTTCAATAAGCTGCTTTCTTTTTATTATTATACTGTTAAGTTGTGGGGTACATGTGCAGAACATGCAGGTTTGTTACATAGGTACACACATGCCATGGTGGCTTGCTGCATCCATCACCCTGTCATCTACATTAGGTATTTCTCATAATGCTAACCCTTCCCTAGCCTCCCACCCACTGCTATCCCTCCCCTTGCTCCCCACCCCACAACAGGCCCTGGTGTGTGATGCTCCCCTCCCCGTGTCCATGTGTTCTCATTGTTCAACACCCACTTATGAGTGAGAACATGTGGTATTTGGTTTTCTGTTCTTGTGTCAGTTTGCTGATATGATGTTTTCTAAATCTAAATTTGAAATTTGTCTAATACATTATACAAGAAATTATTCACAAATATAGGGTTTTATTCTACTTTACATGTACTTGTACAATGAGTTTTACTCATGAGGATATCCAGATAAATTAGTATAAGCAAATTTGATTATAAATAAAATCTTGGATGACCTAGATTTGCTGTAAAATTTGTAACAAAGGATGCAATAAAAACCTTAATTACATATTATTGAGGGAAAGGATTAAATGTTTTTTTCCTAGAGTGTGGAGTCACATTTTTTGTCCCTTTCAGTTAATGTGTGGGGTTGGGTGTAATTTATCTCTAGCATATGTGAAGCACATGGAGTATATTTCCTATAAGAATGTTGCTATTTTATTAAAATTATACTTTATTTCTTATTAGGCACCTAAGAAAAATATTTCTCATGTTTCAGAATCTCAAGATAACTGGTTTTATCTAATGGACACGGTTAAATAATCAATCCAGTTTCTTACATTGTTTCCTAGAGAAACAAAGCTGAGAGTTAAATTTAAGACTAACCTTCAGCAAAAGTAGCTGCTCACGTAACAACATGTTTTAACATGCACTTCGTTTACTAACTTCACTCCTTGCTTCCTTTAACTTCTTGTAACCACATTTCTATCTTTCCTAGGTTTCTTCGTGTAGTTGCCTTTTCTTGCATAGTGAACATAGTTTTGCAAACTGACTTGAATCTTTTTAGAAATGTGTGGAGATAAATAAATATACAGTTACAAAAATACACTTATTGTGACAGTCTACTGGATATTATACCTGAAAATAAACTTTTGGTCCAGTTGTCTCAATGAACTGCAATCTTGCTCATTTGTCATTCTGCCCTCCCCAACCACATCAGAAGCTTGTAGGCAGTGAAATGCTACACCTATCTTGAAAATCACCAAGTGAATGTTAGAAGTAATGTTATTAGTAGTAACATGGTTTCTAATGTGATTCCGTTATGCAAAATTAATACTGTACTGTAAGCCAGGAGTTAATTTCCTTTGAATAACTATACAATTTTATACATGATAATCTCTGAATTATCAAGCTATTATGAAGGAGAGTTCTGATTTATGTTAATTCTTTAAAATAATTCTATATTTTAAAGATTTTTTTTAACCTTGTGAATCAAATTCCAGGATATGGATGGTTGTATTTTAGTGATGAGAAGTAATGCTATCCTTTACTATACTTGAATTGTATTTAGCCATAGTTCCTCTTTGTACATCTGTCAAGCCTCTCTCATAATATACAGGCTTAGAACTCTTGGATGTTTTCTGTTTTGAACTGCTTTGAAGGATAGACCTTCACCTCTGTGACTTCTGTACTTAACACATGTCTAAGTACAAATTCAACTACTTTTCTTCTCTGCTGAACTGTGTAATGATTAGGCTATAAGAGGTCATGACTGACATTTAGAATCAGGCCTCTCAGAACTTAGGCTGTTAATCAGAATTATTACAGTATGGAAATCTGTTACCTTTGCAGTTTCACTCTACGATAGCAATGTGTCTGGATCATAGATTCTGAGTCAGCCTAAGAAAATTATACATGACCACAGGAAACACTGTACTAAACCCACTTTAATCAGTTTGCAAATTAGGAGTCACAGAAAAGATACTTGTTAGCCAAAACAACAGGTCAAAAAATACCTCATTTTCCTGACATGTATAGGCTTAAAATAATTCTGAACTTTGTTTTAATGGAGAGTGCTTCCTCTAGAAGAGACCAAATGAATGTTAAAATGTCTTACTTTAAAAAGACTGTCCCTCTCAACGTTCAGACTCCTTTATCATCATGCCTTTATTTGAGAACACAACATTCTTTTCTGGTTAACAATTGAACCTAACTTCCATTTTCTCATGAATCATTAAAATTTCTTTTTCCTATTTATTCTAATGAATGAATTGGTTTCATATTACCCATCAATTCAATCACAAATATTTTAAGATGTTTTAGTTTCACTACACTTCTTTGTAAGTATGGCTTAAGGCATCATCAGCAGTTTACATGAATAAGCTTCAGCTCTATCCAAGGCTCCTCAAGCAGAGAAAAAAGGTATCTAGAAATATGGTTTCTAGATATGATGCCTCCTCAGTTATATTTAAACATATAGCTTTAATATGAAATGTAACATACCCAGAAAGAAAAAAAAATATATGATTGATATTTAAAAGCTGAGCAGTATAAGCAGTCCTTCCACCAAAAAAAAAAAAGTAACTTGATTTTTCTGACCCAAGTCAACTGAAAATTGCCCATCATTCTGTTTCTTGTCTTTTGTTGATGAAGTACACATATTCCTTTGATGTGTTTCATTTGCTCCTAACTCTGTATGTAAGAAATATAGTCAGAGGATTTACTACAAACAATGTGTATACACCCAGCCCACAGGGAAACACTAAGTCATTTTCTTATAGAATCAGGAAGAATCTATTGTCTTCCTCACCCCGCAACCCCACTCTTAGGCCTTGGACACTGACACCAGGGAATATTTCACTGAAATAAACATTCATCTCAGTTTTCCAACACATCTATAACAAGTCTAAGTTGCATTCTGAAAACTGCTAAAATTGTACCATTATTTATATTACTTTTGGCTATGTAGAGACATGAGTGACAACATACAATTCATTTTCCATTATGAGATTTCAAACCTTATGTACAATTTTATTATGATATAAATGCTTTCTATAAATCTTTAAAATTAAAGTTAAATTCAAGTGAAATAAGACACCCTCAACAGATAGAGCAGTAACTCATGCAAAAAAAGTCATGAAATTTAATGTAGCAGATGTCCCTTGAACCAGCCAGCAATGCTCCTGAATTTTGGCTTGACAGCAAAAGATATAAAGTTCCCAACCATAACTTAACTGAACCAAAAAATTACAAATACAATAGCTTGCATAATTCAAATGCTGCCAATAATTCTAATACATTACACATCTTTAACAGCACATGCCAACGGATTGTTGTTTCTTTTAAAGGATATACTGAACCATGAATACTAGAACTAAGGCTCACTAACTGGTTATCTTGTTGTTTTGGTACCACATTGGCACTATGGCTGGTGGTTTAGTTTGCTGAGCTATAAATTCTCTAAATGAAAAGAACCTCCATTATCTTTCCATGGGAGATTATTATCTTTTATTACTCAAGCTTCATTACCAAGGTAGTTTTTTCTGATAATAATGCCCACATTTTTATTATTTTTGTTCCTAAATTGTAAATCACTAATTTCTTTTCTTAAATAGTACTTTCCCATATTTCAGATACTGACTAATTTTGAACTCTAATTCATTTTTTGATCAATGTATCCTGAGTAATTCTCATCCTGAAATATTTTCTGGATTTTCTTCAATTTGCCCATGGTTTTCTTCTTCTACGAAAATAGAATGGAAACAGACATCAGGGGATATTGTCACTAGAATAATGTGGCAATGAACAACCCATTCCCATGTTATGTATTATAACATCAAAATTTAGTCCTTAGCTCTTACATTTAGCCTGACAATCTTGTTGTAATTTGCAAAATTACCAGAAAAGTATCTTATAATCACCACTTTATTCGAGAAATGGTTGAGTGTTATGAGGGCCATATAATGGATGCCTCTCTGTTCTGAGAATAGCATCTTAGTCCCCAATTCCAAAGACACGCTGAAAAGAGTAAGCTGTTGAATCACTCTTATTTCTACTTGAGTCAATAGTATACCAGATCAAAATACTATACATGACTTTAGAAGGCTCATGACTGAAATGTTCAACTGTATTTTGCATAGAATCACCATATTCTTCATTAGTTTCAACGTGAGCAACTGTAGCCTTCACAAACATCTTAACATTTTAACATGTTCCAACCACAACAATGACACTATTGCATTCAACGTGGTTCAACCATTTAAATATTATTATTATTACTTTTTTTTTTTTGAGATGGAGTCTCACCCTGTCCCCCAGGGTAGAGTGCAACGGCATGATCTCAGCTCACTGCAGCCTCAACCTCCCAGGTTATAGCTATTCTCCTGCCTCAGTCTCCCAAGGAGCTGGGATTACAGGCGCCCACCACATCTAGCTAATTTTTGTATTTTTAGTACAGATGGGGTTTCACCACGTTGGTCAGGATGGTCTCGAACTCCTGACCTCAGGTAATCCACCTACCTTGACCTACCAAAGTGCTGGGATTATAGGTATGAACCATTGCACCTGGACCAATATACATTTTTTTTTAAATACATTATATTTCAGCTAATTTTGAAGCCTCTAGAACTGTATATTTCAACAAATCATCTGTCATGAAAAACATTAAAGTATTATTAACACTCATAAGTACATATAAAACCTTAAGACAAATGATATTCTTCTCAAAACCCATTTTCTTAAATTTCAGGTAGATACTTGGGATTTATAATACAATATATATTTGAAAATACAGAGTATTGTATTTCTTAATATGACACCCTAAAGTGTTACTATAGGACTGTATAATATTTCAATTCTATTATGACAGAAATAAAAGCCACAGAAAAATTTGATAAAACCTAAATTGTATATATTAAGCATTTTGCTGTATTTAAAAATAGCAAAAAAAGAAGTAATCAGTAATCCACAATGTTTACATCTTATTTCATAGTGTCTAAGACATAATTGTCATCAATCGTTAATTTATTAATCAATCTAAGGCTTCTACGATGCATGGTATCCACTGAACAGTTCACTAACAATATTATACAGTGGGCAATTATGCTCAGTTGGAATCTCTCATTACCAATATCATTATGAAAGATTATAATATACAATAATCTTGGAAAATGCCTTAAATCATTATTTTATTTAAAAAATAATTCTTTGTTGGTTAGAGTTAATGGTCCTCATTCATATTTCTTAAGTGAGTTTATATAAATCTGAGCTCTCCATATATTCATCCAATATTCAATACAACCCACATAAAAAGAATGTGGAATCTAGTTCTATAAATTAATTTTGTAACTAAATAATGGAAAATGTAAATTCAAAAGCCTTCCATATTCTTTCTCCCAACGTCAAAGGGTCTTTGAAGCCAACATTACTGAAGAATTGCTCGCAAGAGCTTTCATTTTAAGTGGTCAATGTATTTTTTAAGCCCACAGATACATTTTGCTTTCTTTGCAGAAAAAAGTTTAAGGTGATTTATAATTGTAAATGTATTCACTCAAAATACATATTATAGGAGCCATTTGAATTATTTTCATTACTATGAATGAACTAAACCTTTTATAGTATAGGGAACACACTCCTCACAACATGTTTAAATTTTAAATACAATGTGTTTTAAATACATTATATCATATTGTTCCACTATCCTTATTTTTATGATAAAACTATAATTTCAACAAATATTTAATTCCTAGTAATGAATCTTAACATTAAATAACTTTATTCCCATTCTTCCAATTCTTTACTGTTTCTAATATAACACAAAATATATATAACAATATAAATTTTTTCTAGAATATGTTCTCAGGAACATGTGGCTAAGTTCTGTCCATTGAAAATAATCCAGTGTCCATTAACCTACACTTAGAGTACAACTTCTGCAAAATCTTTTACATATATGGTAACTCTGAAGCAAAAATAACTAGTTTTGAAAATTAAATAATTCATATATACCTAATACAATTTTCTTCTATTAATTTTCATTATTTATAAACATATAGGGCATCACAATCATTAATTCATCTATTTAATTTGTTCATAATGTGTAATTATTCTTAATTTTCTAGTTAAGCTGGAAGAGAATCTATTGGGAATATCTTGTAAAAGCATTTTATAAATTAACCCCAAATAGTTTTAATATGTCATTGATTCTGTTTGTAAAAATATGCACCATTGGAATTTAGAATTCACAAGCCAACACTATTAATCAGGAAAGGCAAAAATCTATTGTAGGCAATGTGTAGTATAAGTACATGTTATCTGAAAAAACGTGTGTGTTGTCGGAAAATTGTGCTTTTAAAATAAAAATCAGTGGTAGAAGAAACTTCCATTAAAGATAAAGAATTATTTTCTCTTAAAATTTGATTGCTATCAAAATGGTGCTCAGTTACCTAAAAGTACACACACAGTATTTCTAACACAACTCCTGTTAGATTAATAAATAAAAACTACTCATTAAAAAAGAGTGGGGAGTAGTAATGTGCTATAATCTACTTAAGTTTTTAAAAAATAGATTTGGTTAAATCTCAACAGCTCATAAATGAGGTTCCAAATTATAAACATCTTAAATTTTAACTTAGATAAATGTAATATTTTGTTCTACAAAATCTTTAGATATTTTCTCCCTCAACTTAAATTGCTTAATAAACACAACAAAGACCTATAAGCCAAAATAAATATCCTGTTTACATTAAAATGAAACTATTTGTCAACAATGTCCTTTGAAATAATTAACTCCTACATTTAATTTTCAAAATGTACTTTCTATTTTTTATCAGTTATTGTGAGTTTTTATTTAACATAATTGTAAAACATAATTATTGAAACATATACTGTATTAGTGAATTGTGCAAGTAAACCGAAATTGAACATTTTCTGGCCATTATTTGAGAGTAGGATTCTACTAGTTGCTATACTGGTGGTTCAGCAGGCAGAGGAGTTGCTGAAATGTGTGAGGGAATGATCAGGCACTGCTGGCTAGGGTAAAAAAAATTGGCATTCCACTTCAAGGGTTGGTCATTTATCCTCAGGAAAGAAACCCTCTTCAGGTCACGTGTTTTTCATTTTTTAACTAAAGGGAGAGTGTTAGCAGGGGCAATCGTGAAAGAAAAACCAAAGGAGCAGGAAAGAGCATGCCAAACACTGACCCTTTCAGCAAGTAAAAAAAGTCCTATAAAATCCTTTCTGTAAGCCATTTTAGATTACCCTTTACTAGGCTAAATTCAAGACAAATTTTCCAAGACAGAAGATTCATTTTCATTTCCAAACTTCTTTTTAGTTTGTCAGTGTTCATTACCTAATGTGCTGATTTTGAAGGTGAACTGATAGAACTTGCAAAGAGATAGATGAGCAGAGCATCTGTTCACAAACGCACCTATACTCTAGCAGCTGTGTAGGCACATTCAATAGGAAGCAGAAGGACTTTCCCTCAGAATCCGGACCTCAACTACAATCAGAGCTTTAGGTTCAGTTTCCATTTTTGGAGAAGTCTACAAGTTTCCCATGGCAACTTTGCTCAGTCAGCTCTATTTACAGCCTGCCACTTTAGCAATTCTTATAATGTCATTGCCTCTTAGCAATCCTCAGGCATTCACAGAAGTAAAGTTGGGCTTCCTGGAAAACAGGTTACCTTTTGCTATTTTTGCTAGAAATAATTACCATTTTGACAGGGGCCTAAACTATTTCATCAGCAAATCTACTTGTGTCATGTAGAAGAGAAGATAACACACTGTTTAAAAGTACATATGATGCTTAAAAATGCATCAGATTCTGGCCAGACATGGTGGCTCTTGCCTCTATTCTCAGGACTTTGGGAGGACAAGGCAGGTGGATCACCTGAGGTCAGGAGTTCGAGGTCAGCCTGGCCAACACGGTGAAACTCTGTCCCTACTAAAAATACAAAACATCAGCTAGGCATGGTGATCGGGTGCCTATAATCCCTGCTGCTCCAGAGGCTGAGGCAGAGCAATCGCTTGAACCCAGGAGGCGGAGGATCCAATAAGCCAAGATTGCAGCACTGCACTCCAGCTTGGGCAACAGAAGTGAAACTCCATCTTTAAAAAAAAAAAAAAAAAAAATGTATCAGACTCTAACCTCCTTGTGAATAGAAAAGATATTGCTCATTGTGCCATCTGCAGAAAAACTAGCAGAAATAGTGAATATAAGTAATAAAGTTTTCTAAATACACTACATCTGTTTTCTCCATAAAAAGAGATAAAACATGCTGAACTATTTCAATGATTTCATTAGCGAATTATATTCCAGTTTTAATGGTAGGAATCATACAGCAAAATGAAAGTTAAATCAATGAGAATATATCCTATCAACACACTGAGATCATCCCACTAGATATCACTCTTTGCCAGTGTTTGAACCCACTGCTTTTGTGTAAATAAATGAGTAATGCTGGCTTTGTTAACCAGGAAGTTACCTATGTTGACATTTTGAACATTATTAATGTTTTGAAAACATAAAAAACAATCTAAATGCAAAAGGTTGCTTCTGAGAGAAAGTGTCCTGTAAATACTACTCTTTACTTTTCTAGTTTTCTTTAGTTGTTCCATCTAATGCTCCTATTAGAATTTTTGATTGATTTAATCAATCACAAATCAGTATCAATGCACACAGCATTTGGAATCATCATTTCAAGTAAAATTTGCTTTTAAAAACAAAGTAAAACAAAATCTTCACTGTAAAAGATACAGAAACATATTAAAAAATAATCTTGGTTTTCAATATATTTAAATCATGTAAGATAAGGCTTTTATGTGAAAATCTAACAAAAATGAAGAGCTGAATTATACATTTGTTTTAAAAATGCACACAATTTCATGGAAAATATAAACTTTGGAGATAAATAAGCTTGGCCTTTATCTCATTCTATACACAAAAATTTACCTAAGATGAACACAGACAAAATGTAAAATTCAAAATCATATAGCTTTCAGAAGAATGCATAAAATATTTGTTGCCATAGTGTCAGCAATGACACTAACTATACAAGAAAGAAATTAATAAATTATACTTCATCAAAATTAAAAACTGTTGCACACCAACAAACAATATTAAGAATCCTAAGTATTTAAGAAAATGAATAGGCATGCCACAGATTAGAAAATACATTTTCTATACCTATCTGACAAAAGATTATATCCAGATTATATAATAAACTCTTAAGAATCAATAATGAAAAGACAAGCAACCCAACTGAAAATAGACTAAAGCCTTGTAGAAAAACTTTACGAAAGACTACATTGAGTAAGAAAGACTAGCAACAAGTGTTGATGATGATATAAAGTAAAAGGAACTCTCATATATATCTGATTAGAGTGCCAAATAGCACAATTACTTGGAGAATTGTTTCTGTAGTTGCTTATACCAATTAACACACACAAACCATTCTCTCATTGGAAACATTACAAAGCATTACAAATGTGTGACAGAAAAACGGATGAGTAAATTATTGTATATTTATAGGCTAAGATAGTACTTGGAAATACACAGGAACAAAGTAAAAATATAAGCATGAACTTCAAAAACATGTCACTTAAAGCATAGGAGATATACACACACATATATATAAATCAATTCCATATATATAAGTAACCAGAAAAACTGATCTATGAGAATAAAATTCTGAAAAAGTACATCAACTAGAAAAGGGCACAAAAGATCTTTCTGGGTGATGAAAATGTTCTAATCTTGATGTGGATGTAGTTATATGGCTGTGTATAATTGATAAAACTCATAAAACTGAACACTTAAGATTTTTGTTTTATTTTATATGTAAAGTACTCCTCAATTAAAAATAACAAAACAAAAAACTTGCCTCAACAGAATAAATAATGGCTGAGTGATCCAGAAAGAGAAATCACTGTGTGCTGGTGGTGTAGCCTTACAATATATTAGGTGAAAAAAGTTTTAAAAATAGGTAAATTATATAAAAATAATGGTGCAAATATAAATATATAAGCACAATATAAATATATAGAAATTATATATAATAAAATAATATACATTATAAATACCTACATAATGATATATACATTTGTACTGGGCCTTAAGGACTTGGAATTTGAATGGTAGAGTGTAGGCAAAAATGTTTATTCCAAAAGGCAAGAGAAGTAAGAAACATTCACATACTACAAAGTTTTTCACGTCATAAAAAGCCAAACACATCATTTTATTGTTGATTAAGGTGAAATCCTACTAGGGTATGATTCTGAACCTTTCTGCAAATGTCCTTTCACACCTACATAAATTCTTATATGTTATGCTATTGTGCCCACTTTAATCTCTCTGCCTTCAAATAAACTGTTATCCTAACATTGTTTCACTGTTTCTTTAATACCAAATCACTCATAAGCTTCTTCAAGACCTGAATGAAAACCACAAATTACATTCTCTAAGTTTTCTCTGATCATTTGACCACCCTCACTTCATAACACAAATGTCAGTTAACCTACTGCCTCTATTCTAAAGTTACTTCAATGATACAATTATTTATTACTCTTAAATTTGAAACTTTCTAAACTTTTGTGGCATCTACATACTCTGGCATGGAGAAAGGCTTGCTGAAAGAGTATTTTGAATTTTACAACTACTGATAACATTACTAGATGTACAGACACAGCTCTCATTTTGCAGAACATCTTCCCTTATGATTCTTCAATCACACTTGCATTGGATCTAGTCTCCATAAATATTGAGCAGAAGGGAGGATTATATAACAGTCTGCTTAAGGTAGAGAACAGATGAAACATACTCTCACCTAAATGTGGAGAAGGAACGTGCAAAGATTCACAGCTTGAGTGTGTTAAATTGTAAAATAGATCCAAGAACAGTTTATCTACATTGAATGAGCATCTACTATTTACCAGCCACTGAATGGGGCCCTCTAGATAATTTTTTATGTTTTTAAGACATTATAAGATTATGTGATTGTTAAACTATTTATTAAAGTAGATATGAGAGTTCATAGAATTAAAGCAGCTTTTTCTAATCTAATAGACATTCAATTACCTTTCTTAGAGAAATAAGGCATTCTAAGTGAGTTTCTGCTTCCCCTTGAAGCAATTTAAATTGGGAGACCTTTGCTTCAGACTCTGAAATACTTTAGACATTATTCAGTTTATTAGTGCTGTCCGAAATTACTCTCAGAAATAGAGAACATTTTTAGTAACCTAGTTTTTTGTTTGGGATTTTTTGTTTTGTGGATTCACAATGGTATGAGATAAACCTGAAGTACAGGTTAAGCTTACTGTGTTCTAAGGGAGCCTAAGGCTGTCTCCACAGTCTATCTGTATCTACCTACTCAGTCTTTGCCCTGGCTATGTTTTAAGGCTAGTGATTGTTTTTATAATAGTTATAATGTATCTCATGATAATATATAAATGTTTTATGTTCTAAATTAGAAATAAGCAAATATACCTTCAAGCCATTGTCTATGTTGACAATAAATGCATTAAAACTCCATTAAAGAGGCAATTATTTACAAAAAGACAGCTAATGAAAATATGAAATATATAGGTAAAACCAAATTTACAGTAGACATAAAGGTAACTAGGAGGCTTATACAGTCTTGCAATATCAACAGGTCAGGAAGTAAATAGCAATCAAGCCAAACTGATTGCTAAGGAAATAAAAAAAAAAAAAAAAAAAAAAAACCTGTAAATGAAATTCAAGTGAAGGAATTAACTAGGCTGCATAACAAATATCAATCAAACTAAATTCATGGCTAGGGAAAAAGAGCATTAACAAGGCAATCAAGAAAACTCCAAGCCTGTGCAACATAAAACCTCCTGAATTAGAGAAAGTTGAACAAGCAAATTGGTGAACAACTTGAGTTAATAACAAAACATCAGCTAACTCTAGCATTGGAATATTTACTAGGAAATAAAATGAAGTCTGCTCTGTAATTTTAGAAGAAAAATGAAGAGGAAGATTTAAAAAAAAAAAAAAACTATATAAAGTCCTACCCTTCCATCTTCTGCTTTTTCAGTGCTTATTGAAGCAAAATTAAACACACTCTAGTAACACAGCTCTTTCATCCTTATACGTTACCATCACGTTGAAAGATAATTAGCAATTGGAATATAGGCACCTACAAGTGTCAAAGAAACAGTATTCTTCACCCTTATTAATCTTCTTATGTAGATGAGGAAAATAGTTTTTTCTGAGAGGAATATGTTTTAAATTGTGATCATCTTCCTAATGAAAAGCAAAAGCTACAACTGAAGAACATACAGAGAAGGAACAATTTGGTTTGGGGTTCTGTAACTCTTCTGAGAATGCCTGCATTTAATATGTACCAATATCTGCCATAGGCTTACTCATTAATTAGGTTGAATAGTAATTTCTTAAAAATAAAGATTAATTTTGTTTTCATCTGTCTTCACTGAGTAGTAAGCTTTTTCAGATCAAGATACTTACCATAAAAAAAAGTTTGAATTTCTCATATCTGCAGTGGTATATAACTTAAGAAATATTCCAGATAATGACATAATTTTATACTTTATCTTGAACAACATAATCGTTTCTTAGAAAAAATAAATTGAAGTGTTCAAAGAAAAGCAAGCTTGCATCTAATCAAAATGCAAAAGTGGACAGCAGAAGACACAACAGATTACTTATTTCCAAGCTGGTATTATTTTCATGACATTATGCTACCTTGAATGAATGATGAACAAATCTTTGAAAATAGTCACGTGACACTTGCAGTAAGCAAAAATGTTCCCCTTTTGTAAAATGTCTTCTCTAAAGTCAATTGGGGGGTGGGAGTTTTTGAAAGTATTATTAAGTCTGCATTAAAAGAAAAAAGTTATTAAATTTTTTTTTTTTAAAAAGCCTGACAAGATTCTCTCAAGTTCTTGCAAATTTTCTTTGAAAATGATGCATGAATATGTAAACAAAGGTAGAAGTACTTTTGGTCAGTTTGAAACCCATTCACACCAACATTTATTCCTAATAAAAAATGTGCTTGCCTAAGTTTAATTTTATTGTTTTATTCATCTGTGAAAGAAAAGCTATGCTATGTGTTACTTTTTCAAATTATACATACAGATGCCAATTATTTTTTCTGGGAATAACTATCATTCATTCAAAAATCAGGACCAAACAAGTAGAAAAACAACCAAAGAATAACACATATATTCATTATGTTTTAGTTACAAAAAAAGTCTTTAAAGATATGGTCTGTGTAATATATCTTAAAGATCTCGGAATAATATCATTAATCAAGCATCAGATTCAAATGTTTAGAGATCAAGAATATAAGTTTTCCGCTAGACTGTAATTACTTTACCATCTGGGACTACATGTCTAATATATCTTTTTTACCACCCCAATCCTCAGGGCGCATTTGGTAAATGCTATTGATTAACTGACTAAGGAATCTCAGCAACAATGTTTGTTCCCAAGCTTCTCATTCATGGCAAAGTTGTTTTTGCATGCAGTCCCAGTCAATTTACTCAAATAGTCAATACAGTCTTTAAAAATTAAAATTAAATCAGCTCTTTTACTGAACAACTTGATTTTTCTGATTGAATGAATTAAGTCAGTTGGCAAGGATTAATTTAGTAGGTGATTAAAATTAATCTTCTTAGTAAATACAAGAGTTTGGTAGAAGACAATTGGAAGTTAAAATTCAAACACATGGAATTTGATTCCACATTTTGTAAAAATGTGCTATAGCCAATGGTTTAGAACATGATGAAGCCATCATCCCTCATTTTAAATACTGCGTCTAGAACTTACAAAGTTGAAGGCCCCAAACCTTGGACTACTCAATTAGTCTGTGCTTCAGTGTTATCTTCTACAAAATGGTCATAGTAATAGTACCTCACTGGTAGAATTATCTCATAAGGGATTAAATCAGTTCATGGCACATAACAATTCTATAACAATGTTAGCTTCTGTTGTTATTCTTCTTCGTAGTAGTAGTAGTAGTAGCAGTAGTAGCAGTCGTGTATTTGATTATACAAAAATTAAATGACGTTTAAAATCACACAACTACAAAATCAGGTCTACATAACAATCTGCTAACAAGATAATGACATGATCAAAGTAAATATTAATATTAATCCTGAATTTAAGTGGGCTAAACACACCAGACAAAAAACAGAGTGAATAACTGGATAAAAAGACAAGAATCAACCTTGTGCTATCTTCAAGAGACCTAGCTTACATATAACAACAAAAAGAGGCTTCTCTAAACAATTATTATGTTTAAAACTGCATTCAAGAGGCAATTATTTATTAAAAAAAAAAAGACAGCTAATAACAGAAACATGAAATATGTAGGTAAAACCAAATTTGTAACTGACATGAAAGTAAAGATCTACCATGCAAATGGAAAACAAAAAAGAGCAGGAGTCACTATTCTTACATCAGAGAAAACAGACTCTAAACCAATAACAATTAAGAAGGACAAACAAAGCCATTACATAATGATAAAGGGTACAATTCAAAAAGAAGACTTAATTATTCTAAATACAAATAAACCCAACATTGGAGTACTCAGATTTATAAAACAAATTCTTCTTGACCTATGAAAAGACTTAAATAGCCATCCAATAATAGCGGGAAACTTTAACACACTGTTAACAGCATTACATACATAGCTGAAGCAGAAAACCAGCAAATAAACTCTGGATTTAAACTCAACACCTGACCAATCAGAACTACTAGACATCTACAGAACACTCCACCCAACAACCAGAATATACATTATTTTCATCTGCATATGGAACATATTCTAAGATTGACCACATGCTTGGTAATAAACCATACCTCAATAAATTCAACAGAATGTAACTCATACCAAGCACACTCTCAGACCACAGTATAAAAATTAAAATAAAAAATCAAGAGGATCTCCCAAAATTACA
The DNA here is from genome assembly GCF_009761245.1 of Sapajus apella. NCBI lineage: Eukaryota > Metazoa > Chordata > Mammalia > Primates > Cebidae > Sapajus > Sapajus apella. Next base: position 7,923,225 of record NW_022437021.1, read on the forward strand.
TAACCTCATGGAAATTAAACAACTTGTCCCTGAATAACTCCTGGGTGAATATTATAATTAATGCAGAAATATAAAAATTTTTTGAAATTAATGAAAATAGGGACACAACCTACCAAAATCTCTGGGCAGTGCAAAGAGGCAATTTTTAGTGCTAACTGCCTTCATCAAGAAGTTAGAAAGATATCAAATTAACAACTGAACTTTGCACCTAAAGGAACCTAGAATAAAAGAACAAACCAATCACAGGGCTAAGAAATAACTAAAAGTGGAGAATAAGTGAACAATATTGAGATGCAAAAATTCATACAAAAGATCACTAAAATCAAGAGTTAGTTCTTCAAAAGAATAAAAATGTCTGATAGACTGCCAACTAGATTAACAAAGAGAAAAAAAAAAAGATCCAGATAAGTACAATCAGAAATGACAAATATTACAACTGATTCCACAGAAATACAAAAGATCTTCAGACTACTACAAATCATTCTAGTTGCAACAAATTAGAATATCTAGAGAAAATGGATAAATTCCTGGAAAAACACAATCTCCCAGATTTAATCAGTAAGAAATTGAAACCCTGAATAGACCAATATTGTGTTCTGAAATTGAATCAGTAATTTAAAAAACTTATCAAACCCCCTACCCACAAAAAAGCCTCAATTCAGATGGATTAACAGCTGAATTCTACCAGATGTACAAAGAGGAACTAGTACCAGTCCTACTGAAACTATTCTAAATTGTCAAGGAGGAAGAGCTTATTCCTAACTCATTCTACGAAGCCAGCATCAGCCAATACCAAAATCTGGCAGAGAGACACACTAAAAAATGAAAACTTCAGGCCAACATCCTGATGAACGTAGATGCAAAAATTCTTATCAAAATACTAGCTGTGGCCAGGTGTGGCAGCTCATGCCTATAAGTCCATCATTTGGGGATGTCAAGATGGGGGGTGGGGGCGGGCATCACCTGAGGTCACCAGTTCAAGACAAGCCTGTCCAACATAGCAAAACCCCATGTCTGTTAAAACTACAAAAAATTAGCTAGACATGGTGGCGGATGCCTGTAATCCCAACCATTCGAGGCCAAGGTTGCAATCAGCTGAGACGTGCCACTGCACTCCTGCCTGGGTGGCAGAGTAAGACTCCATCACAAAAAAAAAAAAAAGATAAAAGAAAAAAGCAAAAAAGCCAGTAAAGTGTATCTGACAGCACATCAAAAAGTTAAAGTCTACTTGATTGTGGTGAATTACCTCTGGGATGCAAAGTTGGTTCTACATATGCAAATAAATAACTGCTATTCAGTACATATAGAGAATTAAAAGCAAAAAGCATATGATTATCTAAATAGACACTGAAAAAGCATTTGATAAAATCCAGCATCCCTTCATGATAAAAATCCTTAACAGACTAGGTGTCAAATGAACATGACTCAAAATAACATGAGCCATCTATGACAAACCCACAGCCAGCATCATACTAAAGGGGCAAAAGTTGAAAAACATTTCCCTTGAGAACGGAACAAGACAAGGATGCCCACTCTTACCACTCCTATTCAACATAGGACTGCAAGTCCTTGCAGAACAGTAAGTTAAAAGAAAGAAATAAAAGGCATCCAAACAGGAAAAGAACATGTCAAACTATCTCTTTTCATTGATAAAATAATTCTATACATGGAAAACCCTAAAAACTCCCAAAGACTTCTAGAACTGATAGACAACTTTAATAAAGTTTCAAGATACAAAATCAATGTATAAAAATCAGTAGCATTTCTACATACCAATAATATCCAGGCTGACAGTTAAATTAAGAACACAATCCCATTTACAATAGCAAAAAGTAAAACAAAATGCTTGAAAACAGCTAAACAAAGAAATGAAAGATCTCCACAAAGGGAACTACAAAACATTGCTGACAGAAATCAGAGACGACACAAATAAATTAAAAACATCCCATGCTCATGGATTGGAAGAACAAATACAATTAAAATTGCCATACAATCCAAAGCAATTTACAGATTCAAAGCTATTTCTATCAAACTATCAATGCCATTTTTCACAGAGTTAAAAAATGTATTTTAAAATTAATGTGGAACAAAAAAGGGCATGAATAGCCAAAGTAATCCTAAGCAAACTATTATAACACAGCTGGAAGCATCACACGATCCAACTTCAAACTATGCCATAAGGCTACAGGAATCAAAACAGCATGGTATTGTTACAAAAATGAACACATAGACCAGTGGAACAGAATACAAAATTCACAAATAAGTACACACACCTACAACTATCTGATCTTTGAGAAGGCTGACAAAAATTAGCAACGGGGAAAGGATTCCCTTTCAATAAATGGTGCTGGGATACCTGACTACCAAATGCAGAAGAATGAAACTGGACCCCTATCTTTTGCCATATACAAAAAATTAACTCAAGATGGATTAAATAGTTAAATGTGAGACCTCATACTATAAGTATCCTAGAAGAAAAGCTAGGAAATACCCTTCTTGACATCAGCCATGGCAAAGAACGTTTGGCTAAGCCCCAAAAGCAACTACAACAAAACAAAATATTGTCAAGTGGGACACAGTTAAGCTCTTTTGCTGAGCTTCTGCACAACAAAAGAAACTACCAACAGAGTAAACAGAAAACCTATATAATGGCAGAAAATATTAACAAACTATGCATCATAAAGGTCTAATGTCCAGAGACTATAAGAAGCTTAAATCAACAACCCAAAACCAAATAACTCATTAAAAAAGAGTGAAGGGCATGAACAGATACTTCTCAAAAGAAGACATGCAAGCAGTCAAGTAACATGGAAAAATTATCAACATCACTAATCAGCACAGAAATGCAAATCAAAACAACAACGAGATGCCGTCTCACACTAGTCACAATGGCTACTATTAAAAAGTCAGAAAAAATGCTGATGAAGCTATGGAGAAAAGGATACACTGTTGTTGGGAATGGAAAGCAGTTTGGCCACTGTGAAAAGCAGTTTGGAGATTTCTCAAAGAACTTACAATAGAACTACCATTCAACCCAGCAATCCCACTAATGGAAAATAGACTGTTACACCAAAAAGACCCATGCATGTGCATGTTCATCACAGTTTTATTCACAATAACAAAGATATAGAATCAACGTAGGTGCCCATCAATGGTGGACTGGATAAAGAAAATGTGGTACAGATACACTATGGAAGACTACTACGCAGTCATTAAAAAGAATGAAACCATGTCCTATGCACCAACATGGATGGAACTGGAGGCCATAATCCTTAGGGAATTAATGCAGGAACAGAAAAGCAACTAACACATTTTAAGATGAAATCAATAAACATTGGAGGCTATTAGATGAGGGAGGAAGGGAGAAGAGTCATGGGTTGAAAAACTACGTATTGGGTACTATGCTTATAACTTGTTTGACAGAATCTATACCCAAAACCTCAGCATAATGCAGTATATCCATATAACAAACCTGCACACATACTCCCATATCTAAAATAAAAGTTGAAATTTTAAAAAATAATAAATAAAATCACCAACTGGTATTTTACATTTGAAACAGAAAATTTGCATAGTTTTATTTGTGCTGAAAAATAGCAAATGCCATCTTGGAATTTACTGCATTCGTTTCTTACTTTTACTGAATTTCAGGAATAGATACATATCCATATTTTAAAATAATGTAGGCACACTTTTATACATTTAAATAAACTTTCATTTATAACATAGTGTATTCAAATATGTTTTACTTTTAGAATTAATTATATTTAAAGTAGAAAGAGTGGGAAATTACATTTTCTCTTATAAACATAGATTTTGAAATTTAAGCTACTGCAAAAAAAAATTAATCTTTCTCTCTTTAATGGACTCAACACATTAACTTTTGCTCAATATGAAAATGTCTCTTTTTAATGTATTTGTTCAGGAAAGAAAAAGTATTATATACTCACAGATGTTCTCTTGCTCCTGTTCCTATAAAGAGAGTTTTGGGCATCAAGAATCAGTAGCCTCTGTTTCCCCAAATAAATTACCAATTATCCTTTTATTGTACTTATTTAATTAAATTATAAAGTGAACAAATGTATAAGAATGAGAAATGGAAGTAATAGCTCTAGGGTATTAATCTGAATGCTTTGGGAAGTCTATAGAGGTGAGCTGCTGAAAAATAAGTGTGCAAAAGACAACTATGAAACATTTTGGGAATTAATAAAAAGTTAAAGTTATGTCTTAAAATTGCTTCTAATAGTCATTTATCCCACTCTAAAAAAAACAAAATGAAAACTTATACAACGAATGAAAACTTATACAAAATGAAAACCTATGCAATGTCTGAGGGATATGGCTTTACAAAGAAAGTCTTTGTGAGTCACCAAAACTCAAAAGAAAGGGTATGGAATTTAGAGCTAAATCAAAAGAATAATGAATATAGTAATATCTATGCAATTATGACTAAAGTTAGAATTCTAAGTTTTGCATATGTCATTTTTTTTAATGATCCCCTGCTTTGGCGGCTTAGATGACTCTGTGTTCTGATCACATTTTATAAGAGGCTTCCTCTAGTACTGCAATAAGGAGGTAGGCTCAAAATAAGTTATTTTAGGTTTTACTATCATACCAATTCTGCTTTTATTGGAATAGATGGAAAAAGCTTATCAAAAGAAAACATATCTCTAAGGGTTTATTATAATTGTTCCAACAATAGTAAATATTATATGTGCATTCAAATTCTAAATCTTTTCAGCTTAACTCAGTATGTATTGTGAGGCCAATTTATTTAAGGCCCCTGGTTTCTAGCTTCATTTTCTAAAAATTTGTCTTTGGATCAAACCTAACCTAACCAACACACACACACACACACACACACACACACACACACACACACACACTGTCTCTCTCTCTCTCTCCCCTATAACCACTTTAAGACCACATAAATATCTAGATGAGTGATGAGAGAGGAAAATAATTATCAAGAGAATTGCAAAAACCTTCTTCTAGTTAAGCCTAAAACCATGTACAAAGAGAATGAAATGCAAATAGTAAAGTTGTTTTTACTATTTCTAATTTGCAAGCTTGGCTTATGCTGATAATGGACATTTCATGGAATAAGAAACAAACACTCATCCTACGATGTGGTAAATTTTATAGAAACATCATCTAAAAGTCCTTGAAAATTCTCAGTAATTAAATGAGATGAGAAGATGAATTTTTAATATACTGAATGGAAAAGGATTCTTTTAAAGCCTTGAATTTAGATAACTACATCTCAGACTCATAAGCAGAATTAATGTCCTACATGCTCACTTTTATTTTAGATTGAAATGCTAACTTTGAAAGAATATTGGAAAGGGAAAAATGCTGAGCTCTAGTTCTAATGAATTATATGGAAAACAGCTCACTAACATTTCATTTTTTCTGTTGAAGAAAAAGTCCATTTTCACTGTGATTATACTTTTTACAAACCAAGATCAGTCTGGATGATGGCTAAAAAAGCCAATAATAACTTGAAAAGGCAAATTAAAATAGAGTATATTGAAAATAGGAGGTCACAACTTCTAGAAGTATTTACCATTAAATTACTTTTTGAGGATTCTGTATGTAGTATGGGTATTTTCAGTATAATAGTTTACCTTTGTTTGCCTTGAACATAAGCAAAAAGCAGAGCAATTCTATATAAAGTTCTTCTCTGTGGGTCAATTCAATAACACAACTAATCTTCTTTGGGCTGTAATTTATTTCTATTAACTTAATAGGAAAGAAAGAAAAATATGATGACCATCTAAAGTACAAAAGACATTGCATAAATACTCTATCATTCTATTATAGGAATTATTAGTTTATATTGTAAATATTTGTTCAAGTATCTGTCTAAACAAACATGGGAGCATACTGCACACTCCTCAATAATAGATATTTTTTCTTTTTCTCCAACATTGATCACAGTGCCTGGTAAACACTAGATGCTTAACACATGCTTTTGGAATAACCAAATTTAATTGAAATTTTATTGTTGAAAATTTAACAGATCAAAATGGAAAAATACTGTCTATTTGGAATAGTCTTTAATCTTAAACTATTTCTTAACTTTCTGGCTTATGTAAATTTTTGAATATATTTTGTTCTACATACTGTTTTAAAGTAAGCAAAATCTAATAGGAATGCAATATCCAAAGTTTTATTCATTTCCATTTAAATACGTTTTCAAGGTGTCTGAATAGTTCATCAGGTGTAACAACTGCTGATTTTTAAAAAATCCTAGAATCAAATAAAGCAATCTAAAGAAAAATGCTCACTGAACTAAAGGTAAGGAAAGTTATCAAGTTACCTGAATATTCATTATTGTTGGATCATATCAAGGATCAATTTGCACATGCTTCTGAGTTACTAAACACATTGGTTTTAATATCACTCAAACCCTCTGTTTATACTGAACTCTTAAAAGTATTATCCCATATAAGTTTATACTCTCATGGTGATTGAGTGAATATAGTATTTTTAGCATATGGATGATCCTTATGTATTTAAGGGAACCATAAAAATATAGAATAGTGAACTAGGATACCATCCTAATTCTTTCATTTATTTTTTCACCAAATATTTATAGAATTCCTACCGTATGTCAAGCCTTTTCTAGATGATACAGCATTGAACAAAACAGAGCTTACTTAATGTTTACCTTGTAGTAAGAGCAGATGGGAAAGTATTAAATACTGTTGAAAAACAACTGTATTAAATACTGTTAAATATTAAATGAATACTGTTAAAAAAAATAAAGGAGTTTTAAAATTTATTTAATGTTACTTGTTCAGCAACGGCTTCACCGAATTAAGACAGGAAGATGAAAACCTTAGCCATGGAGACAGATGAGGGAAGTGGATTTCAGAGAGGAGATACTAGGAGGCAGAAGCGGACCTGGTTTGTTCCGAGAACTCCAGAAAAACCAAAATTGCAGAAGCAGACTGAAGGAAGAAGTCGCGTTGGAAAATGTCCTCGAAGAGACAACAAAGGCCAGACTAAGCAGGCCTGGCAAAATATACTAAGAATTTGTGCTTTTACTCCCAGAGAACTAGGAAGCACTGAAGAGAAGTGACATAACTGGACACATTTTTAAAGGATCACGTTCTTCCCTATGAACAGACTATAGTAGGGCAAACACCAGAGAAAGAGAGTTCATACACTGTAGTTGTTAGCACTTTGAATAGAAATTTTTTATTTTTATCACATGCAATTTTTGTCATACATGATGTACCTTGTCACATGAAATATATCAAAATCCTTTGGGATGTAATATGATAATTATATCCTTCCATTTTTAGAATTTAGATTGGATATATATTTAATTAATGGCATGGCATATTTATTTTTATAGATTAATTGAACTCTATTAAATTTATCTCAAAGACATAGTACCTGCAATGCCCACCAATTTTCTCTACTCTGCCTCATTTTTTTCTCTTAATCATACCTTCGCTCAAAAGTACTCAACCTTCTTATGTTCTTGCTACTTTGCTTTAGAGCTTGGGTCTCACAAAGTCATTTGATATATTTATTTAATCTGAGGAGTGACTGCTGTGACTCAACATACCTCTTTTAAGGACATATATTTTATTTAAACCAGAGACAAAGTCCATTTGTGACATAAGAAAAAGCATATGTAGTTGTCAGGAACTGTGTTAAGGAAAACTGCCTGTGTTTCAAAGGCAGGAATTTCCCAGCGACATACCTCCATCCACGCCCCCATCCAGGGGCCAGAGGGGTTTCAAATGTGAAGTTCTTTGCCTTACTTTCCAGGTGAGCTTCTTTTGTTCAGAAAGCCCACCAAAGCCTGGGAGAAGGGGTTCTGTTGTGGGCCCAAGCAACAAATCTGGGATTAGTGTCCAAGATCCATCACTCCAGAGGAAGTCTGAAATAATTCCTCTCACTGGACAGTAAGTGAGGCCAAGAAACCGTGGACAGATACCTGGTTACATCTTTGGCAAGAAAGGGGAGGGAGCTGAGCCCCACCGTCACCCCTGCACCCAGTTACAGTTGCAGCGGGCAGAATGGAATGGATGTTTTGACTGAATCAAAGAAACATGAGGATATAACTTTACAAAAGAATGTATTTTCTAAATCTTTAAAAAAAAATTCCTAGCAATCCCAGACATCAGTGCCTTCTCTGTATACATATCCTTATAGTTATATGGTATTAAGTTAAACAGAAGTAAAGTGGCTCTGTCCCTACAGTCAGGAGAAGAGATACTATGCTGTAAGGGGCTAGTTTGCATTTTTTAAGACATTATAAAATTATGTGATTGCCAAGTGGCATGTTATCTGATAGTCAACCTCTCAGTGCTTGCCCAAATCTATACAGCTCAGAAGGGGAAGGGTTAAAATGTTAAGTAGTAATAAAAGAAATGTACTCTTCCTGCTCTTATTTAGTTACAAAATTTAATAGGATTCTAACTAGCTTTCAAAAAAATGTTTTACAGGAATAAAAATATGTAGTTAGAAGTGAGCACCTGATTGAGACAGCTATAGAGGACCCATACCATGTAAGTAATATTTAATTAAGGCATTCCATTATCCACGTTTACCTGAGTAATTAGTAATATTACTATTAGATTATGCTAATAAATAGTAATCTTACTATTAGATTATGCTAGTGGGAACTTACGAGTCCATTCCAACATGCCAACAAAGATCAAGTAAGACGCTCTCAAGAGGAGAGACTCACATTTCTGAGAGCCTGGCAGGCCAAGTGATTTACATATGCATAGAATCCCTGCATCAAAGCAACAAGCTGAGTATTTTTAACCTTCCTTTACCTATGAGATGACTGCATTTCAAAGCTGATTAACACTTAAGGTTGCATGGCTAGGTCTAGTTTCAGCTCTCTCATTTAATGCCTGGACACTTTCCTCTGCACTTCGACAGTCAGTTTGCAGAATAGCTTCTAGAATCCCATATACAGTTTAAGTAGACTTTGCCCAAATACTTTGACTTTTTAAGTGAAATGTCCTCCTTCGTTTTCTGCCTTCTATCACTCAGCTTTTACCTTCTTTTAGTTTTCCCCAGTCCACTCCACACTTCCCATGCCTTTTTCGTTTTCTTCTTTACACGAAGTTGTCTTTTCCTTTTCACTTTCTCTTGACCCATTTTCTTTCAACATCTTCTACAGATAAGTAATACAATTTAGGTTTAAGTGTGCAAAGTGTGTAAACTGTCTTTTAACTGTGTTAACATTATCAGCTAATGAGAACAAACGTCTTGAAGAGCCAGAGATATTAGTAAGCCCACAGGACCCAGAAGACCTTTTCCAATTTCTATTCTCTCTACTCCCTCCACTTATTCATAATCTTTACCTTCTCTAACTTCTCACAGGAACTGTTCTGTCTTGCAGATTTCTCTAATCTTTGTTTTTAAGAAAAATTTTAAATTATTTACTGGTAAGATACCTACTTGTTTTTCAGATAATAAATTATAACTAATATCAACACCTAATTCCTAAATGGGTTAAAAGAGCCATTACAAGTAAATACCAATGAAAGGAGAAAATTATTAAATTTCATTTGTTCATTTATTTATTTCGTTTATTTATTTATTTTTGAAACAGGGTCTTGCTCTGTCATCCAGGCTACAGTGTGGTGTTGCAAACACAGTCACTGCAGTCTCAGCCTCCCATGCTCAAGTGATCCTACCTTAGCCTCCCAAGTAGCTGGGACTCACCAAATTTCTTGATGGAGAAGAATTTTTATCTGTTGACTAGTAAGTGAGCTCAGCTATTAGACCACATACGTGATTGAGACTATGTCTATCTTACACAAAATCAAGTCATAAGGACTTAAACATGTATATACAATCAACGAAGTTTCACAAAAATAAATGACTCAATAAAATTAACTTTGAGAATGAGTAACACAAGTACTAATTTTTTTAATATATGGGCACTAGCATAGCCTTAGCTGGAACACAAAAACGCAATTAGCATATATAATATATAGGCCCAATATCATTTATTTCTTTTTAATTTACTTATTACATGAACATATTATAAAAGGGAGAAACAACTGCCTTCTAGTCAGTTTCTTAAAACACTGACTGGCAAGGTGCAGTATTTTCATCATAAAGTCTGTGCTGTTGTTTTTTTAATCTATAGTCTATCACCTACTAGTTACAAAATCAATTTACTGGCTCAAGACGTATTTTAAATTATTTAAATGGCATATTTTCTAGGTGGTAGTTAAATAATTTTGTTTTAGGTTTGGGTTGATTTTATTATACATACATGTTAAATATTATATGAAAGTTGTCTTAATTCAATAGTGCATATATTTTATGTATGTATGTAGGTATATGTATAACTTCTAATATAAAATGTATTCTTACTGAGAAACTTAGATAAAAAATTGAACCGTTCCATACATTATGTACTAAATGTGTAATAACCTTTATATAATTTCTTATAGAATTATGTCCAATGATTCTTTGTCACTTGCCAGAAAATCACTAAATGACAGATAGTACTAAAGTTGGATGGGAAAGAGTAAGGTAGGAATTTAAAAAGGATTGAAATATGTTGTTAAGCTAATATGTGTAAGAATGTAAGTGATAGTAGGTTCTCCGTGGTCATGCATGTTAACTAGAACATCCTTTTGGGGCTTTATTCATGGAAATAGATAGAATTAAACCAAGAAAATTAGATATACTTCAGAGGTTTGTGTTTGCAAGAAAGGGTGAGAGAGAGTGGAGTTTGGGAAGTACTCTGGACAGGACAATATTTAGGACCCTATATGGAAGGGCTGCACTAAGCCTTGAGTTTCTACACTGATGGCCTATCATTTCTTCCACGACACAGCAGTGACCATCATAAATAAACCAGGTGCTTATACATCCACATGCATTTCACTGTCCTACTTGTCCACACTCCTGTGTCATGAAATCCCTGGGCTGAGAGACAGTTCATTCTCTAGGTGGTTTCTGTCTGCTGGTTTGTGTTTCCAGCGACTGTGGCCACAATCTGTCACTCTCCCTGCTTCCTCTGCTACCTGAGACCTGTCCAGCCTTCCTAGAAGGTGTGATAAGGGTAAACACTTTTTTCTATGTCAGATAAGCTTCTCCACGTCCCTCTTATAGTGCCACTAAGAGGGCTGATTTTTGTCTACCTGTTCATCTCCAAGAATATTAATTTATTCTTGCAAGCTTTGATTCAACACACACATTTTTTTGAAAGCCTAAAATGTACAAACCATGTAAAAAGTGCTAGGAAGGGAAAGATAACACTCACAATTCTAACACGAAATGTTAAGATACATGATAATGACCTAACAACTCTACTTGGAACATTGAAAGATGACTTCACTGAAGCAAGGAGCATAGAGAAGGTATAGAAATTTAATAACATGTGAGCAGAATTAGGACCAATGTGATCAGAAAAATTAAGAAGCAGAGGCACAGACGATGCTCATACCATTGGTTCCATTCTCCAGGCATACTACCGAACTGACCAAATACCATTGTGTTTTCATAGGTCCTTTCTAGCCATTTACTTCAAATAAGACTGAAATATCCAAATCACATATTCGCCACATTCATATTTGCATGTTTATTTGTCATTCTCTTATTTGCATTTTTATTTGCCATGACTTGACTTCAGGTTTGATTATCTAGCATGTGACTTATCCAGCCAGTTCCTGACTTCTGGTTTACTGCTCATCACTGCCAGCCATTTGGCCATTTTTTTCTTTTCTGTCTATGAACACTTCAAACACCAAGGTAAGCAAGAAAGTCGAGACAGAGAAACTACAAAATATGTTATTTCTAATTATATAATTTGCTATTTATTTGTTCCTCAGTTAAAAATTCTAGTGGAGAAGAAATTACTACAAACATAAAGTTGAAATAGAGTTTGGTCTTACTTGAATTTTTCATTTAAAAATAATTTCTTATATGATTCCTGTGGGCAGTGAAAATGTTAATACATACATTTTTCTATTGATTGTCTCAACTAAGCCTACTCAACATGGAATGACCTATTTTTTAATTTTTTGTACACATTCACTAATATTAGCATGAATGACTTTAGCAGTCTTTCTTATTCAAGTCACTAATATTCAAATAGCTTATAGTTTTTGTTTGTTTGTTGAGAGGGAACCCCACTCTGTCATCCAGGCTGGAGTACAATGGCACAATCTCAGCTCACTGCAACCTCCGCCTACCAGGTTCAAGTGATTCTTCTGCTTCAGTCTCCCAAGTAACTGGGATTACAGGCATACATCACCACGCCCAGCTACTTTTTGTATTTTTAGTAGACACAGGTTTCACTGTGTTGGCCAAACTGGTCTCTAACTCTTGACCTGTGATCTGCCCGCCTCGACCTCTCAAAGTGCTAGGATTATAGACTTGAGCCACTGCGCCCAGCCTCAAATAGCTTATGTTTTTGTAGGAAAACAAAACTTCCTATCTCAGATCATTTGAGTTTATAATGAGATGTGTTTCATAAGAGAGACAAAACTAAATTAGTGCCATATTTACTCCAAAGATATGTTTACTTTGACTTATCTTTAATGAATTAACTTGATCAATTGCTTTCTTATTGCAGAATATAACAAGCTGTTTTAAAATCTGTATATTTTCGCCAGGCGCGGTGGCTCAAGCCTGTAATCCCAGCACTTTGGGAGGCCGAGGCGGGTGGATCACGAGGTCAAGAGATCGAGACCATCCTGGTCAACATGGTGAGACCCCGTCTCTACCAAAAATACAAAAAATTAGCTGGGCATGGTGGTGCATGCCTGTAATCCCAGCTACTCAGGAGGCTGAGGCAGGAGAATTGCCTGAACCCAGGAGGCGGAGGTTGCGGTGAGCCGAGATCGCGCCATTACACTCCAGCCTGGGTAACGAGTGAAACTCCGTCTCAAAAAAAAAAAAAAAACTGTATAATATTTTCTATTGGGTGATTAAAAAACTCAGTAAGAAAGGCAATTTGGGTTATTTCTCGTAAGACCTTTTATAGTATAGTAAGTCTACCCAGGATGCATCTTTGTTAACTCACAATCTTACTGCTGTATCATATAAATTGACAAAATTTTAAATCTCTATACATAAAGCAAATATGCCAGCCAATCTTGTTCTAATATTTTAAACATATATCTCTTTGTAATCTCATAAGAAATTCAAACTTTCAACTTGCAATGTTAAACATACACTTAGAACATGTTTACTGTTTCATTGTAGTATTCATAACATTCGAATTTTGAAAAACACTAATTCACGACGTTTTGTCACATAAAACTCAGTGTTTCATCCTGAATGTATTTTAATTCACATATGAAAACCATATGTTAATTATAGCTCATAAAATAAGTAAATTAGCAATGTCGAAAGAACGAACTTGCCTTTTCCTTCTTAAAAGGAGATTTTTGTTAGTATATACATACTTTAGACAAATGGATTTTATGGACTAGAAGGAGATATGGGTATCTGAGGATGATGGTACTGGGAACTAACAGTAGAAATTTAGGTTGTAGCCCCTTTCTGGAGGATCTCATCTTGAACTGATTGAAACAAGTTAAAATTGATTGATAAGTAAAGAGAAATAAAAACGGGCTTTCAAACAAAAAAGCAAATAATCCATTATGTTTGTTTTGAGAACTGTTAAAGTGTGGGTAGACAAAAAAAAAAAAAAAAAAAAAAAAAGGAGAGTCTGGAGGCAAGCTGATTGGCTGGGTGCTGAGGCAACGTCTCAGAGAGGTGATGCAGGCTTCAATGAAGAATATGACAGTGAAGACAGGTCAGAGCTTGGTGATGCGGTGACAAGGTGAAACAGAATGCCCAATGAGGCTTAGTTTTACAAACCCTGTCACCTATTTATTGTCCATATTTAGAAATGTATGTAACCTTAGAGCAGATTTTTCTTAAGGGATTTTGTAAAAGGTGACTAAGTAGCCACTGTCCCCAGAAAGTTTTGATAGGATCATTTATTTGGCTTATTTTAGCTGCTCTTCTCCAATACTTCTTTAATAATTTTTTCTCACACTTCCTATGTTCTTGGTGTGCATGAGAAGTATGAGCAAAAAAGATATCATATATAAAGAATGCTGAATTTCCCTGAATAAAACCTTGAACATCTTAGGAATGAGGTGTTGATCTATTTTATACCAATCAAATAACAGAAGCTATGGCACTATGGACCAGGATGGAATCTAAAGAAAAGAGAATGCTCCAAAATGGAATTCACCAAAAATTGGTGATGGGGATGTGGACCTGCATTGTTTACTTGAATTCAGAACTGGAACTTAAGAGTTGGCACTGGATCGCTCTAGAGAAGACAAGGGTTACGACTGTGACCGTTCAGGACCCACTACTCCGTCCTTTGCAGGCGGTTCTAGGTAACAGCTGCTGAGCATGATGATGTGAACCAGTGAAGCTATCACCTGGAGCAGGAGCCCACAGGCACGTGTGACTTGTGTTGGGACTAGACCAGAAATAGCATCACTGCAGTGCAAACAAGCACCCAGGCCTCTCTTCAGCAGCAACATTAACAGCAATGAGGCCACTAGTATTTGAAAGCAAAAGTAAACTGAATCCCACTGAAGAAAATTCTCTTCGACAGTATCAAGAGGAAGGTAAGACCTGAAGACAAAGATGTTGGAAATACTGTTACTAACAGCAGGAGTGTCCTCTAGACTGTGGGAGAGAGAAGCAAGGGAGAGGGGTGACCATATAAATGAGACATGATAACTATATTTGGATTCCAAGTGAAGAATTTTGCATGTGAACAATTAGATTTCTAGCATATGTGTACAGCAGAAGGGGAAGTCATGGATAACAAAGCATCTAGTAGGAGGTTAGAAGAGAAGATGAGCTGCAGAGAATTTAAGATGATGAAGCCATAAGAATGGGGAATATAGGAAGGAGGTGGGGTAGCTTGAGAGTCTGGATAATAAATTCAATTTTGAAGCTTTCTGGTTTAAAGATCTTCAGGCTATTTCAGTAGATATGAAGGTGTGTTGCTAAAAATTATTTTGACAATAATACAGGTTAAATAATGTTATTTACCTATTTTGTTCATGAATCTGAGGCAAAAAGAAAAAGTACTATTCTTCCCCCAAGCTGTTAACTAACTTTACACAGCAAGTGGTAAAGTAGGACTCCAACAGAGACAGCTTAACTCCAGGACCACTGCATTAATCTGGCAGTATTAGAGCCGAAAGAGCATAGGCTTCAGAGGAAGAGAGATTTTGATTTAAATCTCAGCTTTGCCACTCACCAGAGAAGAGAAGCTGAATACAAATACATTCCTTAATTAAGCTGAGAGTTTAATTCTTTATCTATAAAAAGAGAAATCTGAGTTCCAATCTAGAGAGTTCTGGAGAGGTTTCATGACATAATGTGTTAGTTTCCTATTGTCCTATAACAAATTACCAGTTAGTGGTATCAAACAGCACATATTTAATCCCCTACATTTCTGGAATTCAGAAGTCCAAAATTAAGGTGTCAGCAAGACTGTTCCTTCTGGAGACTTTAGGAGAGAATTGGCTACCTGGTCTCTTCCAGCCTGTAGAAGCCACCCACATGCCTGCATTCTGGTCCCCTTCATGGTCTTCAAGGCGCATCACTTCAACCTTTTGCTGATTCCCATTCCTCCTGCACCCCTCTTATAAGAAGCCATGTGATTTTCTGGGCCTATTTAGATAATCCAGGATGATCTCCCCATTTTAAGATCCTTAACTTAATCCTCTCTGCAAAGTTCCTTATGCTACATAAGGTAACACATGCACAGGTTCTTGGGGGTTAATGCATGGATAGCTTCAGTGGTGGCATCAGTCAGTCTATCACAGTTTATGTACAGTAAGAGTAAGAATAGCAATAACAGCAATAAGTTTACTGAACATCTCTCTTGATTATCAATTATCCATGCACAGCCTTTGAGAAGAACTGGAAAGCAGTCAACATGTGATTAACTCATGAACTATAGCTATTATTATCACTATGAGCATTATTATTCAGTTTTATGAGAAAAATTAATATGCATAATTCTCATAACATACCCTTTCAAATGCCCTGACAAATAAATTTCTCACTTCTGAAAGATGACTTTTCTATGTTTCTTCTTATAAAGGCACTGGGCACAACACATGATTGCAATGTCATGCTCCATCTTCAATTCCAAATCAATTATAGCTTAGCATTCCAATTATTTCTTTGGCCAAATGATTAAGCATTACCTCCCAGAAAAACCTCTCTGATAAAGTTATCTCTTAGAAATTCTTCCATTTCTGTATCACATGTTCTTAGGCAATTGTTACTTTATAAATAATTGGGAAATCTACATACAGAATCATACATGAATTATACATGAATTTCAAAATAAAAAATAAAAATGCAAACATCACCCACTTTATAAAATATTGCTAATCTTTTTGAAGGCTCCATGTGTCTTATTCCCTTCACTCCCCCTGCCAGAAATAAGCAATATCCCAAATTTTGGTTTCATTATTATTTTCTGTGCAAATAAGATTTTCATTTTAGAATAGTTTACATTCACAAAACAGTGCTAGAGGCAGTACAGAGTTCCTTTGTACTTCTCACCCATTTCTCCATATTACTAGCATCTTACATTCTATGATATATTTGACACAGCTAAAGAATCTCTCATGATAAATTACTATGAACTAAACTCTATGCTTCATTTGGATTTCTTCAGAAGTTTTTCACATGGTTACAATAGGGGAGTGGATTTTAGAGACAAAGATCAGAGAGATAATTATTCTCAGCACATCATATTAAAGGTACATGTTATCAACATGACTTATCACTAATCACCTGCCTAAAGTAGTAATTGTTAAGTTTCTCTACAGTACAATTACTGTCTCTTCCCCAGTCCACTACTCTACTCTTTGAAATTAAATCACGATGTGTAGTTGGCACATAAGCAGTAAGGAGTTATAATCCACTGTCTTGATGGAACAGTGTCCACATAATTTATTTGGAGCTCTACATAAAAACTTGTCTATTTCCCCATCTGTTTAATTATTCAATAATGCAGTTATATTTTATACTTTTGGTTATAATCCAATATGGTTTATTCTGTTGCACAACTCATTCCAGCTTTCATGATTGGAAACTCTTTCAATTGTCTTCTGAGTCCTTTTGATAAACTTTCATAGTTTTCTTTACTGGGCACATCCTTACTTTCTGGTATCACAAGACAAGACAGGATAGCCTCATCTTCTATATACCCTGCCTATAACCACACATTTCTCTAAAGAGCTCGAGTTTCTTTTGTTGGAGAATGGTATTAGAAGCCAAGATCTTGGTGCTAGATGTGCTAATTGCTAATGGGGTGTCATTGCTTCTAGGCATTCTCAAGGGACAGCACTAGGAAATACATGTTGGAACACTAATTCACATGTATTCTAGAACTAACTATAAATATTGTTATGTAGATCTATCAGTATCTAATTAAGCTAAACATGCAGTCATCCAACTCAAATCTAGTATGACATGGTTTATTTAAGCCTTCCTCCTTGCTTTTGTGTAACTTCCCACTTCAACAGTAAGAAACTTGGCTTCTACTGTCTGCCGTCCATTTAATTATTTGTTCCATTTCCATGTACAGGTATATTGGTTTCATAATTGTTAACTTTCTAATGTGAAAACCAACATTATCAACTAGAGCATAGTAGTTACGTACAGTTTATTTTGGCTTTACTCTTGACAATCTCCATTCATTTCCAAAATTATTTAGGTCAGTTTAAAAAGAAAAGCAAAACAAAATAAAAAAAATTATACCCTCTCAGCGAGATTGTTTATATATTTTTAATATATTTTTGTCATTTTGCATTTTATTAGGCATACCCTGACTTCTTAATCTAATTGCATACATTAATGCTTACTGCTTATATTATACAGTTCTAGAAGTTTTTAAAAATGCATAGGGTCATGTATTCACTAGTTCAATATTATACAGCATAGTTTAACTACCCTAAAAAATCCCCAATGTTTCATATATTTAACTCTCCCATCTCCCAAAACCCTTGATCTATTTTTATCTCCATAATTTTATCTTTCCTAGAATTTCATATCATAACAATAATACAGTATATATCCCATTTAGACTGGCTTCCTTCACGTAGCAATATTCATGTAAGTTTCTTCCATGTCTTAAGGCTTGATAGCTCATTTCTTTATATCATTGAAATATAATATTATATGGATTTACTACAATTTTTCATTTACCTACTGAAAGGTATCTTGGCTGCCTCCATTCTTTGATAAATAAAATTGTTATATGCTATTGTTTTCTTAGCATTTTCAAACTAAAATATACCATTAATAACATGTGATTGGGCCAGGTGCAGTGACTCATGCCTGTAATCACAGCACTTTGGTAGGCCTAGGCAAGTGGATCACTTGAGGTCAGGAATTTGAGACCAGACTGACCAACACAGTGAAACCCCACCTCTACTAAAAATACAAAATTAGCCTGGCATGGTGGCTCATGCTTGCAGTCTTTGCTACTTTAAAGGCTGAGTCAGGAGAACACTTGAACCCAAGAGATGGAGGTTGCAGTGAGCCGAGATCGCATCATTGCACTCCATCCAGCCTGGGCAACAAGAGCAAAACTCAGCAGCAAATTAAAAAAAAAAAAAAATGTGATTGCTTGATTGCTGGGGTTTTAAATTTAACTCACTGAAGCCCACAAGTGGAAATTCACCGTAATGCTTAATCTAAAATTAACTATTTTCCAACACTTAAAAGGGTCGGTTTGGAGAACAGATGGATTGGGTGGTATTATTATTTCAGAGACATGCTAATAATTTATCTAATTTTCCATGATGTTTCCTTATTTTAAAGAAAATCATTAGAATGCTTCATCCCTTTTCCACATTAAGTTAACTTGTAATAATGTCCCCAATAAATGTTAATTTCAAGTTATCTGATGGACATTGAGAATAAAAGTTTAGAAAAAGCCATGTAATTACTGTTTCCTCTGTTTTATAGTTACTGGAAGCTATTGTGTGCTATATCTTTCAAAATGTCTCTTCAAATTGTGACACACAACTTTTCGAGTTAAATGCAGGGAAGTGCTGCTATCTGAGTGCTATTATGTTTCCTTATGCTTATTACCTTTGGCAGCCACTTTTAAGTCAAAATCTATTAAGTTCAACATTCTATTTTAATAAGTACTATTTGTGTAAGTTTTAGTATGATATTTTCTGCTTTATGGTTTTTGATATTTTATCCATACTTCAATAATTCTATAGTTTATATACTGTATTTTTCAAAACTTAAAAGAGACAGGATATGTATTTACTAAATACATACATCTCCATATTTTTAAAATAATTTTAAAGGGTTTATATAAATAATGGGTTCATATTTCAAAAATAAAATTTTAAATGTATATAATAAAGCAATATGGATCAGAGATGCTCAGGTAAGCATGTCCCAAAATGATAGATGACATTTATTTTTTTTTTTTTTGAGACACAGTCTTGCTCTGCCGCTCAGGTTGGAGTGCAGTAGCGGTGTGATCTCGGCTCACTGCCGCCTCTGCCTCCTAGGTTCAAACAATTCTCTGCCTCAGCCTCCCAGATGAAATATTTTTGAAATGCCTTTTTAAATTTTTGCTTAGGTGGTGAGAAAGCAACTATATTCCTTGGAGGTCAGAAACTATAATAAAATAGTAATCCATATGTGCTTACCATATCAAATGCTGAAACTGGCATTTACCCTGGAGGTATCTTTTGATAGCTGTTGACCTAGATTTGGCATACAATGACCAAAGTGCTTGAGGGATATGAAGCAAAACCTGGAACCTCAGCAAATAGGTTAAATTTAAAACCAACATTAAAACCCTATATCAGCCCCTACAAAAGGCAACACATTCTGCAAATAAACTAGGTTAAAAAAATTGCTAAGAAAGACAATGGGAAAAGAATTTAAAAGTTTCCTCTAAGAACTTCTGACCGTAATTTTACATTTTTGTTCAGAGTTGTAAGTAACAATACCAATATAGTTAAAAAAAAACTGAACTAAAATCTGAAATTTCAAATCTGAAATTCTCTTTTAATTGATCCCAAATTAGTTCCCACTAATGTGTGTTTCCAGAAACAAAGTGATTAGGAGATGAAAGGAACAGAAGTTTAATTAAGAGAAACCATTTCGGAGGAAGATGAAAGGGAGAAGTTAATATCGAAAGACAATAATGGCTAGGACTTTTCCAGAATTGATTAATGATGTGAATTTACCTTTTTAGGAATCTCAAAGAACACCAAGGATACGTATTTTAAAAAGTCTACAATGAGGCAAATGGTAGTGAAACTGCAGAAACTACAAAAAGAGTCAAAGAGCAAAGATATTCTATACAAAAAACTGACACTTAAAATGACAATGACTTTTCAACAATAACAGAAGCCAGCAGGCATTAGAGAGAAGGAAAAAACTCGTTTATGAAGCCAGAGAGATACTATTTTCTACAAGTTAGAAAATTAAGATAGTTAGAGACAGAAACAAATTCTTCATAAATAAATCTAAAAATCTAATATTCCCTAAAGCATCACATAATTTCTATACTTTAAGAATAAAGAAAAATATGTAAGAAGGAAGTCCTATAATGCTGGAAATAATAGAGATCATACAAATTAGAAAATGTGTAAATCTAAATAAACACTAACTGTATTAAACAATAATGATGTCTAATTTGTAGCATCAAAATTAATATGTAAATATATTTCTGGATAGTAAAGGCATTTATGTTAACAGTAGGTAGCTAAAAATAATACATGCCAAGGATCTTTGGTTTACAAGAAAGACGTTAAAAATATTGCCTAACTTTAGGCTTTTAGCTGTTAAATTTGAATGTGAAAATATTTGGGGTAAACACTAAAGACAGAAAATGATTGAATTCTGTAAGATTAGTAGAGAGAAAGAAATAAAATAGAAAGGGGGAGTAAAGCCTCAACTAGCCAAACACAGGCCAAAAGTTAAAAAAATCTACTTAGGAAAGTCAGGACAAATATAAAGTAAAAAATAAGATACAGAATTGTTCTCAACTAAATTTATAATTCAATAGAGGTAAAGGCAAGAAATGTTTTAAGTGAAAAGATTATCAGATTGGATTATAGTGAATTACATGATACTCTAATAGACATATAATGCATGAAGACATGTAAGGTTTGAATAATAGGGTGAAAGACTATATAAAAGGCAAACAAAATAAAAATGGGTGTAGCTATTACTACTGGACAAAATAGACTTTAGTTCAAATATTTGTTAGAAATATATAGTGATTAAAATTTCCATTCACTGGAAAGAGAGAACAATACCAAAAGTATATATCCTAAAAATTTAGTCTCAACATACTTAAAGCAAAAATAGATATATCTACCATCAGTACGAGGAGACAGACTTAATGAAAGTTATCAAGGTCATTGTATATAAGAATAACATGGAAAACTCAATTATGTTTCTACATCATTCATTCACTTAAATATTTATTGAGGGTCTCTTACATGTCACACATTGTTGAAGATAGTAGGGGTATATCAGTAAACAACACAAACAATTAACCCTGTCTTCAAAATATTGAGGAGGGTTTAAAAAAATAAAAAATAAACAAAATAAATATGTCAGTTGATGTGAACTGAATAAAGCCAACAAGGCACTATTTATCAGGGAATAAATCTAACATGCATGACTTGTATGAAAAATATTATAAATGTGTTATGAGTAAGTGAAAAATTAGAATCAACTCAAATGTTATTTATAATAAAATAAATTATTACATTTTATACAGTGAGATAATATACAGAAGTCAAAATTAAGAACATACAGTAACACGCATCCACCAATATGACTAGCAAAACATTTTTAAGCAAAAATGTCACCATACAATGTAGCTCCATTTATAAAATTTTGGGGAAGAAAGCAACTAAACAATAAATTGCTAATATATCCTATGTGGTAAAACTGCACAGAAACCTACCACACTCCTATTAGAAGTACTAAAATCCAATTTGACAATATCAATCACTGGTAAAATTGTGGAGCAACAAGAACACTCATTCATGGATAGTGAGAAGACTATGTTCAGCTTTACAACATGCACGTGTTAGATTTATTCCCAGATAAATAGTGCCTTGTTTAACTTTTTTCAATTCTCATCAACTAACATACATATTTATCTTGCTTTTTTTTTTTAATCCTCCTTAATATTTTTGAAGACAGGGTTAATTGTTTTTGTTGTTTACTGATACACCCTTACTACCCACAACAATGTGTTACATGTAAAAGACCCTCAATAAATGTTTAAGTGAATGAATGATATAGAAACATAATTGAGTTTTCCAAGTCATCCTTTTATATGATGACCTTGATAACTTTCATTACAAAGCTGAACACAGTCTTACCATACAATACAGGTCTCATGCTCCTAGGCATGTACTCAATTGATACACAAATTTCTATCTATGTAAAAACCTGCAAACAAATACTTACAGGAGATTTATTCATTGAAAAATTGTTTGATCACTTTATTTAATGTCATACATACAAAGAATTTCAAAATACAAAGTAAAAATTGAAGAAATAATACTAAAAATATTTGAGAGAAAATATAGTAATTATAAAGAGTACCTTTGGACTTATGTGGAGGTGTTACTATGCTGTCTTCTATAAAAATTATAGATTTCAACTGTCATCCTATAAAATTCTGAAAGTATTCCTAGTTCAGAAATGTATAATACAATAACGTATTGTCAGTATAATTTTATGTTCCAATTTTGTTAAAGGACTCCTTACTCAATAAATGATGCTGGGTTACTAGGCTAGCCATAAGCAGAATAATGAAACCAGACCCCTATCTCTCACAATAAACAAAAATTAACTGAAGATGGATGAAAGATATAAATGTCAGACCTCAAAGTATAAAAATCCTAGAAGAAAAACTAGGAAACACCTTTCTAAACATTGGCCCTGGGAAAGAATTTATGACTGTCCTCAAATGGAATTGCAAAAAAACAAAAATTGCCAAGTGGGACTTAATTAAATTCAAGAACTTCTGCACAGCAAAAGAAACAATCAACAGAGTAAACAGTTAACCTACAGAATGGCTGTAAACATTCCCCAACTATGCAAGTGAAATAGGTCTAATATCGAGAATATCTACTGTTGGTGGGAATATAAATTAGTTTAGCCATTGTTATGGAGATTTCTCAAGGAGCTGAAAATAGAACTACCACTTGACCCAGCAATCTCATTACTGGATATATACCCTCCCAAAAAACAAATCATTCTACAAGAAAGACACATGTACTTCTATGTTCATGGCAGTACTATTCACAATAACAAAGACATGGAATAAACCTCGATGCCCATCAGTGGCGGACTGTGGATAAAGAAAATGTGGTATTTATACACCATGGAAGAATACTATGCCATCATAAAAAAGAATGAAACTATGTCCTTTGCAGCAACATACATGCAACTGGAGACTATTATCCCAAGCAAAATGCAGGAACAGCAAACCAAATACTACATGTTCTCACTTACAAGTGGGAGTTAAACAATGAGCACACAAGAGAATAAAGATGGAAACAATAGACACTGGGGACTACTACAGGCATGAGAGAGGGAGGGGGCAAGGGCTGAAAAATTATTAGGTACTCTGCTCACTACACCTGGGTGATGCGATCAATTGTACCCCAAACCTCAGCATTATGCAATATAGCAATACACCCATGTAACAAACTAGTAAGTGTCCCATGACTCTAAAATGAAAGTTGAAGTTAAAAAAAAAAGAACAACAACAAAAACACAGGGTCAGGTATTACAATCCTACATCTCTAATATACTAAAATACGTAAGTAAAACAGTGTAACATGATCAAATGAAATTTTTCCTTTGTGAAACATTCAAAAACGTCAGTTTTTCCATATTGTGTGACAGATAATCAATCTTTTTTTTTTTTCTACTTGCAATAAAATGTTTCAAGTGAGTTAACTGCTCTATAGTTTTTGGCATTAATCATCTTTCAGAGCTAAATTATAGATACAGTGTCTGTAAATACATAAAGCCAACTGTAAAAGTATCATAAATATGTACATCATTGGCAATGCTAACTAACTTTATCAATTAATAGATGATTATAAAACTAATTTTTTTTTTTGAGACGGAGTCTTGCTCTGTTGCCCAGACTGTGGTGCAGTGGCATGGTCTTTGCTCACTGCAACCTCCAACTCCCTGGTTCAAGTGACTCTCCCGCCTCAGCCTCCCAAGTAGCTGGGATTACAGGCACCCACCACCACACCCAGCTAATTTTTTGTATTTTAGTAGAGGCAGGGTTTTACCATATTAGCCAGGCTGGTTTTAAACTCCTGACCTCGTGATCTGCTTGCCTTAGTCTCCCAAAGCTCTGGGATTACGGGAGTGAGCGACTCCACCTGGCCCATAAAAACTAAATTTTAAAAATTATTTTTTAGATATAATGATGTCCATCTAAAGGAACTTATTAAAGTGAAACAGAATATATTTATATAACTGCAACTATAGAGCCAGTAGAAAAGTGACAATATGTATTACTAGCACTGAAATTTTCAATAAGATATATATTTTTGGAATAATGAGTCTCAGATATATATATATATTCCTGTGTTTTTTAAAGAATATGCATAAATAAGCATATGTAAAACTTATCAAAGCCACATCTGTGTGTGTTTCTGGAGACTAGGTAGAATCCTGGTAGTGCGGAAAAGGTGTACAAAGATACGCATGGGGTGAATATGTATCTACACTTTTTTTTTTTAAAACAATGAACTCATGCAGAGCTTCTTTTAATAGTTTTTAAACCATAAGCTGGGCATAATATAATTAAGATCAAGATTCACAAGTAGGATACATGGAAAGGGCTCACGTTTCTTAAAAAGTGTTTTACAATGGAATAGAATAGAGAGCTCAGAAATAAGGTCGCACACCTACTACCATCTGATCTTTGACAAAGCTAACAAGAACAAGGAATAGGGAAAAGACTTCCTGTTCAATAAACAGTGCTGGGATAACTGGCTAGCCATATGCAGAAGATTAAAGTTGGATCACTTCCTTACACCATATAAAAAAATGAAATCAAGATGCATTAAAGACTTAAATGTAAAATCCAAAACTATAAAAACTCTGAAAGACAACCTAGGCAATACCATCCTGGACATTGGAAGGCAAAAATTTCATGACAGACAGCAAAAGCAATCACAGCAGAAGCAAAAATTGACAAGTGTGATCTAACTAAACTTAAGAATTTCTGCACAGCAAAAGAAATTATCAAAATACCAGATATAGTTGATGATGGGATGAAGGCAGCAAACCACCTTGCCATATATGTATCTATGCAACAATTCTGCATGATCTGCACATGTACCCCAGAATCTAAAGTACAATAAAAAAAATAAAAATAATAATTAAAAAATAAATAAGAGTAAACAGGCAACCTACAGACTGGGAGAAAATATTTGCAAAGTATGCATAAAAAAAGATCTAATATCCAGCATCTATAAGAAACTTTAACAAATTTACAAGAGAAAAACAATCCCATTAAAAAGTGGGCAGAAGACTTGAACAGACACTTTTCAAAAGAAGACATACATGCAGCTAAGAAGCATATGAAAGAAAGCTCAGTATGACTGATCATTAGGAAAATGCAAATCAAAACCACAGTGAGATACTACCTCACACCTGTCAGAATGGCTATTAAAAGAATGGCTATAAAAAGTCAAAAAATAACAGATGCTGGCAAGGTTGCAGAGAGAAGGGAACACTTACACACTGTTGGTGTGAGTGTAATTCAGTTCAACCATTGTGGAAAGCAGCATGGTGAGTCTTCAGGAGCTAAAAGCAGAACTACCATTCAACCCAATAATCCCATTACTGGGTATAAACCCAGAAGAATAAAAATCATTCTACCATAAAGATCCATGCACACCAATGTTCACTGCAGCACTATTCAGAATACCAAAAACATGGAATCAACCTGTAAATGCCTATTAATGATGAACTGGATTAAAAAATGTGGTATATATACATCGTGGAATATTATGCAGCCATAAAAAGAATAAGATCATGTCTTTTGTAGGAACACAGATGTAGCTGATGGCTATTATCCTTAGCATACTAATGCAAGAACAGAAAACCAAATACCACATGTTCTCACTTACACATGGAAGCTAAATGATGAGAATTTATGAACATAGAGAAAGAAATAACAGACACTGGGACATACTTGACAGTGGATGCTCAGAAGAGAGAGAAGTAGAAAAGATAACTACTGAGTATTGGGCTTAATACCTGGGTGGTGAAATAATCTTTACAATAAACTCTTGTGACATCAGTTTACCTATGTAACAAACCTTCACCTTTTGTTTAAAAAAATTTTTTTGTTTTCTAAAGAAGTGGTTTAATGATGGTGCTGCCTATTATAAGGAAGAAACAACAACTAGGAATTCCATAGAATGAGCAGCTCAGACGTGGGGGCTAGAGCTAGTGGAGCCCATGTTCACTTGTGGACAAAGAGATATTGGGGTGAGATGGACTCATTAGTTGGTATATGTGCTGACCTTCTGGGGTTTCTTCATTTTCATGTCTAGGTGGGAAGTGGAATGGAAACAGTAGGCAGAGTTTTGTATTTTGTCGGGTGGTATAATATTATGGCAGAAAGCAAGAAAAGAGCAAGTCACACCTTACATGGATGGTAGCAAGCAAAAAGAGAGCTTTTCCAGAGCAACTGCTGTTTTTAAAACCATCAGATCTCATGAGACACATTCACTAACACAAGAACAGCAGGGGAAAGACCCACCCCCACAATTCAATCATCTGCCACGGGTTTTTTCCCACAACATGCGGGAATTATGGGATCTACCAGATGAGATCTAGGTGGGGACACGGAGCTAAACCACATCAGCAGTTGAAGACAAAATTTGTTCAACTACCAAAGAAAAACAATTCCTGTTAACCCCTGAGTTTTCACAGGGAAGACAGCAGCTAATATCCATGGTAACTTATCAAATGGCTTAGAGTGCCAAGTGTCTATCAGCAAGCAGGGCCTCCGAGTAACAACACCTATGTGCATCTACAAATAGCCTTTCTCTCAGAGCAGGAAATCTGTATAGGAAATATATCATTCCTAATCCATCTATCATCACCACAAAACCTTCCAAATTTCAGCTAAAATTTTGGAATGTATGTTATAACTGCTTCTTTATTTGCATTAAGGATCCTATAAACATGTTCCATTGTTTTGAACTAATTCATCTCCTAAATTATTTTCATATCTTATGGTGAAATGTAAGATAAATATTTGTGGTTAATGGAAAACTAACAAAGTGCCTCAAATTCCTAAAAGAAACAGATACAAAAGCATTAAATTTAGACTTCCCATTTAAATATCTTC
Organism: Sapajus apella; assembly: GCF_009761245.1. Taxonomy (NCBI): domain Eukaryota; kingdom Metazoa; phylum Chordata; class Mammalia; order Primates; family Cebidae; genus Sapajus; species Sapajus apella. Next base: position 7,950,640 of record NW_022437021.1, read on the forward strand.
TGCAGTGATAAATTTCAGAGCAGAAGGCTGACTTGAAAATTTGATAAAGAACATTTTATTTTCTTAATGATCTGAGTGCTAATATAATTAATAATGCATTTTATTGCATATAATGAATTTTCAACTTCATTATAATGTTTTATCAGGTATAAATAGATGCACATAAGGCGGCTTTTATATATTACCGATTTAACAATGAAAAGATATTCTCATTAAGTAATCTTAAGAAAGTTTGTGAAAAGTAAAAACCTAATTTCTGACAGATGCAGGAAGGAGATACAATTCCTAATAGACTTTTTTTCAAAATATTTTTCATATCTAGTATATTCTAATTGCTCATAGTTGTTCTTTGCACATCTGCATTTTTAATATGGTCCAACTTAAGAAAAATAGAGTATTACAGGGAAAACATAAATTCTTTAATAGAAAATGATATACAGTTGTACTGAGTTATCTGATATGGTCCTTTTTCTAGTCAGATTTGAGCAATATTATATTGTTTAGCCAAAATCAGATCAATATCTCACTGAAAAGGCAGCAGCCACAGAGAAAACTCGATATTGTTTTATAAGAAAATATATATTAGCATAGTAAATGCGAGCTAGTGATCTCATTTAGAGATTTGGATTCTAAACCATGAACATTTCAATACTCAGGGAAAAACAAAAGACATTTTTATCCAAAATAAAAATTCCTGCTCCGAGGAAGATAGCAAATAATGTAATATGATGTCCAACTCTTTTTACTTTGGTGATAGAATATTTAGTACATAAACATAAACTGAACTTTACTCAAAAGTAAGAATAATCCAATACAAGGTGACTAGAACTCTAATGCTACATTTCAAGTAGCCATACAAATTATACATGCATTGAAATGTTTCCTATTTTGCATTGGTTGATGGCAGGATTTAGTGTAGTAATTTATTCAGGAGCACTTTAAGCTCAAAGTGGAAAAGCATTGAGAGAAAATTATTATTAGCAGCCTTCTAGAAGGGAAATATGTGCACCCTGATTCAATGAATAAGACTAATAAACATAATTGTAGACTGTCACTATGGTGACTTCCACTCAAAGGCAAAAGAATTCTGGTTAAAATTCATAACGAAATAAAAAATACCTATATAAGGATGTTCATTATAAAAGATTTTCTCACAAGCTTTAATTTTTTAAAGACTAAAGAGTATGAAAAATGTTAAACTACAATGCAATTTACTAGGTAAATAATATTGGGCAAGTCAGTTATTACCTATCAACTTCATTTCTCCATCTATCATATAGTATGTAATATAAATTGCTATTTCAAATATGAAATTTATATAAAATGCCAAGCTGCTTGTCTAAAATATAACAGTTTCTCAACGTATAAACAGGAAACCAGTGGAGGAGAATCAGGGTCAAGTTAGTGTATATAGCCAAAGATTTTTTTTATATACTCTAAGATAAAAAGCCAAAAGTTAGACAGGTAAAAGATAAATAGAGGTGATATAGATTGATAAATAAACATACATATATATATATATATGTATAATAAATATATAAGAAGAAAAGATAACCTGATTAAGTCAGGCATGTAACAATGACCAAGATACATGCACTTTTCATTTTAAAGTCTCTAATACACTCAGGAAATTAAACAGTGTCTTCTGTATTTAAAGTACATATAAATAATGGCTTATGTAAAGCCTAGAAATCATTTTTGTATAATACACTGCATTAATAACATTTATCAATATGTTGACTTTGCTGTCCTTGTTTTTTAAAGGAGGTAAAGAAGATGGAGAGTACTCAGAAAAAAAAAAAAGAGAAAAAAAAAAAACAGATAAAATCATTATAGAAAAATAAAATAATACCCTAAGGGAAGAGCTGAAGTAGCTGGTATTATTTAGTTTGAGAAAAAGTGAGATTAGACATCTGCCTTTATTAGGATCTGAATTAAACTAGATGATTTCTCGAGATTCAATTTTCTTTTTCTGTAATCTATAATGCTACTGTCTTCTAAAATAAACATATAAAAAGATACAGAAATAGATGTAGATAGTTTGATAAGTGATAGGTAAACGAAACCAACACTAGCTTCAAGTATGTTAAATATTACGTAAACACACACGATCAGTGTTTCTCAGTTTATAGAACAGAGACACACAAATCAGAATTGCCTTGTGATTTTTAAAATACGGATTCCTATTTCTTCTAGACCTGCCAAATCAAAATTTTTGGTGGTAAAATTTGATAATCTGTGGGTTTAACAAGCACACAATTTGATTTGTATGCACACTGAAGTTGAGGAAAATTGTTTACTTAGAAGATGATGTTTGTTCCTGTATATTTTGTTGACTTTCAAAGCCCCCACAGCAGTCATCTCCACTTAGACTAGCCTGAAAGGGGAAAGGAGCTTGGACAGTGTATTGAGTAAGGTTTTATGGGTCAGGACTGATAATTGCCTTCCACTCACTTTCCATTGTCTACAGCTCAGTTATATGGCCATGCTTTGTGTAACAATATCTGGTAATTCTAGTCTAGTTGTATGCACCAAGAGAAAATAGCAACTCCCTTCCTAATTCTTAACACATGGAAGACAAAGAAAAAAAGATTACTTTTCACTGTTTGTCAAAGTGTGGTCCATGCAGTCTCTGCAGATCCCTCCCTGACAAAATCAAAATCTCTGGCAGTGGGACCTGTAAATAATCATTTTAAACAATTTCTTTATGAGATTCCTAGACATCCTGAAATTGTAGAGTGATGGCTGGCAAATGCTTCTTTTGTGTGATATCCTCTACCATGTTTAACCCAGAGGGAATGTTCTTTTAAATTTTTCCTTCTATTTTTGTAGAAAGCATAGTCATTCATATATGAGGTCAACAAACATTTGAAAAAATATTCAATATCACTGATTATTAGAGAAATTCAAATCAAAACCACATTGAGATATCACCTCATTCCAGTTGGAATGGTGATCATTGAAACATCTGGAGACAACAGATGCTGGAGAGGATGTGGAGAAATAGGAACACTTTTACACTGTTGGTGGGAGTGTAAACTAGTTCAACCATTGTGGAATACAGTGTGGCGCTTCCTCAAGGAAAGTAATCTCATTAGTGGGTATATACCCAAAGGATCATAAATCATTCTCTTATAAAGACAGACCCACATGTATGTTCATAGTGGCACTGTTTACAACAGCAAAGACCTGGAACCAACCCAAATGCCTACTGACAATAGACTGGACAAGGAAAATGTGGCACATATACATCATGGAATACTATGCAGCCATAAAAATGATGAGTTTGTGTCCTTTGTAGGGACATGGATGAATCTGGAAATCATCATTTTCAGCAAACTGAAACAAGAACAGAAAATCAAACACCACATGCTCTCACTCATAAGCAGGTGTTGAACAACGAGAACACATGGACACAGAGAGGGGAGGATCACACAGTGGGGTCTGTTGTGGGGGCCAATGGGGGGACAGTAGGAGGGTGGGGAGGTCAGGGAGGGATAACATGGGGAGAAATGCCAAACATAGGTGATGAGGGAATGGAGGCAGCAAACCATATTGCCATGTATGTACCTATGCAACAATCCTGCACATGTACCCCAGAACCTAAAGTATAATAAAAATAATAAAAAGAAAGTATGGTCATTTAAAAAATTATTTGGAGGACATCTTTTAATTTTTTATTTTAAATTCAATGCGTACATGTGCAGGTTTGTTAAATAGGGATATTACAAGACATTAAAGTTTGGAATATGAATGCTCCTGTCACCCAGGTGTTGAGCACAATATTCAATAGGTAGTTTTTCACCCCTTGTCCTCTTCCTTCTTCCCCACTGTAATAGTCCCCAGAATCTATTGTTTCCACTTTTACATCCATCTGTAGTACTCAATGTTTAGCTCCCATTTATAAGTGAGAACATGCAAAATTTGTTTTTCTGTTCCTGCATTAATTCACTTAGATTTATAGTCTCTAGCTGCATTCATGTTGCCACAAAGGACAAGATTTCATTCTTTTCCAAGGTGCCTATGTGCCACATTTTCTTCATCCAATCAACAAATGATGGGCACTTAGGTTGACACCATGTCTTTGTTATTGTGCATAGTACTGCAATGAACACACAAGTGCACATTTTTTTGGTAGAACAATTTATTTTCCTTTGGATATACTCCCATTAGTAAGATAGCTGGGTGAAATGACAGCTCTGTTTTAAGTGCTTGGAGAAATCTCCACACTGCTTTCCACAGTGGCAAAACTAATTTACATTCTGACCAGCAGTGTATAAGCATCCCCTTTTCTCAGCAGCCCCACCAACATTTATTTTTTGACTTTTTAGTCACAGCCGTTCTAACTTATGTGAGATGGTATTTCATTGTGGTTTCAATTTTCATTTTTCTGATGATGATGTTGAGCATTTTAAAAATGTATTATTGGCCACTAGTCTTCTTTTGAAAAGTGTCTGCTCATGTCCTTTAGGCATACATGTTTCTACATACAATGAAGAACATACATTCTACATACAATGAAGAGCTACGCTAGTGTTAATTCTCAAATGAAGCCCTTCTGCACACAGTCTTAAACACCAAGGAAGAAAATGTGCTCATGAGCTGGTGCTGAGTATTGGAGCTTTGGCTGTGTTTTCTCCAACAGAGGCAATGACCTGGGTGAAAGAGAACAGACTAAGAGTAACAGCTTTCGTTTGTTTTATTGAGACAAAAATAATAGTGTCTACATTCACTATTTCTTCCAACTAAAGAGCTCTACTAAAACAAATGTTAATATTCTGCTCTGAAGGATGATTATGTGAACCTTTATTTCTAAGATAAGACATAACAGTTGTTCATGTACTTGGTTATTTGGGGTTAGCAGCTAAATGTTACTTACAGTTTCCACAATATAAGTTGTACGTAACAATCTAGCAGTCTCAGTGATCTCTTACCAATACCAACATATTCCAAAAACAAGCTATAAATATATAATGGAAAACTGCAAATCTATTATAATATTTTTAGAAAAAGAAACAAGTTTACTAATTTTTTCTTTGTTTTGTCCTAATATGAAGCACCCTACAGCTGCAGTTCCCAAACAATAGGATGGATGTATAAGAAAAGCATCTGTAGCCTAAGCCATTTTAAATTATTTTCACAATAATTAGTGAATATTCTGATATGTGTTCAGATGATTTTGATGCAAGAACTTTATTTATGAAGCAGTAAAATAGCTGTAACACAAAGAGTGTTGATTATTCTATTCTTATGAAATCTCTGCATTCTTATTTAAAGAACTAGGCTAAATTTAAATTCTAACAAATATTGATGAAGAATCTACTATAGGCTGGGCACCTAGAAAAATTTACAGAATCACTGTTAATCATGGTCCTAACTCAGCAATATAATCTCAGAGTTTTTTTATGACTGCAGACTGAAATTCTTTTTCAGAGATTAGGTTTCAGTTGTCCAAAAAATATTATGTGGATGGCAAAAGAAAATTGTATGAAAAATAGCTTTATACATTTTCTCTCCAAATACAGTCCATTCATTTCTTTTTATAAATAACTTATAGTCCATTAAGAATCATAAACCTTCTATAATTTTAAATATCTCCACAATTTAATAGTTATGAAGATATGCTTTATTTGTAAAACACTTTTATAGAGAGATCAATATACTCATTTTACTATGAGTTAAAGTTATGAGATGCTAATGATAATATAAATCTTTAAATACTGTTTATTTGCTTCTACTGTTTATATTGCTTCTAAATGCCTTAATGTTTAAGGAATTGTCAATTAGAATAATGTTCATTAGCCATTAAATTAAAAAAATAGATGTTAGAACAGTACAAGTATTTAAACATGAAAGGAAGACAAAAGAAGCAAAATTAATAATCACCATATTGAAAATGGAAAGTCATCAACTTTTAGTCAACATCCTCAATTACATTGTTAAAAATGTAATTAAAATTTTCTTCCTTGGTTTGGCTCACTGTATATAAATTGTTCCTGCCCAGTGTCATTCCTCAGTTTACTTTACCACATTGGTAAATTCTACTGCATAATATTTTAAACTTTGCAATGACAAAACCAAAAGAACATTAAATTAAAAAAATTAAAATGACAAAGAAATTTTTATAAAGAGTTTAAAATATATAATAAATTCAGTAATTTTTTACTTACAAGACATTTTTATGTGTATCAATAAGATACACATAAATATGTATCAATAAGAAAAGGATAATCCAACAGACATTGGACAAAAGATTATAACCATGGTGTTTCTGGGAAAAAATAGAAATTAGATAATCTATAGTATAAACTATTTCTCAATCTACAGTAATCTGTTTTCAACTTGTCATCTGCTTTGCCAAAACCAAGATCTCCACTTTGTTAAATCCAGTAAATATTTTTACGGCATTCTTCAAATTCTCAGCAAAAGGCAAAACTGATTATGAACTGCAGATTCTGTATAATTCAGATTAGAAACTGCACAACTCAGCCTCTTTTTAGCAAATTTTTCCTTAACTCTGCTAGCAAAACACCATATTTTTTGAAGTTCCAAATTATCTTTTATACCAGTTGCTCTGGGAACTAATTCCATAAGACTGTCACAGAACAACTTTTATTTGTTAAATACTCCTTTCCCCAGATTAGTGGCTTATTTCTTATTATTTTTTTTTTGACAGTCTCACTGTGTTGCCCAGGCTGGAGTACAGTGACACGATGTCGCCTCACTGCAATCTCTACCTCAAGCAATTCACCCGCCTCAGCCTCCTGAGCAGCTGGGATTACAGGTGCCTGCAACCACACCAGGCTAGTTTTTGCATTCTGTTGTAGAAACAGTTTCACCATGTTGCCCAGGCCAGTCTCTAACTCCCGAGCTCAAGCAATCTGCCTGCCTCAGCCTCCAAAGTCCTGGGACTACAGGCATGAGCCACCACACCTGCCCTTAAGTGGCTTTTAACTCTACCTACTCTTTAGATTTAATTTGAGAAGCTTTAAAAATTGAATTTTCACAGAGTTGGGTACAGAAAGATTTTAAAACCTCTCCTAATATTCTTAATGTGAAGCCTGATTTGGAATTTACTGACCCTGGTAAACTCTTCTATGCATGTGGCTTCAATTCCTGTGTGTTCAATGACTCCCTTCAGATGTGTATGTGTATGTTTGTACACACACACACACACACACACACACACACACACACACGATCTCCCATGAATTCCACACTTCCGGAATACCTTCATACTTTTTTACACTACCTCTCTCTCCCACTGAGTGTTATAGACAAATTTTTCTCTAATTGCCCTCCATGAAATTTTGATAAAATAAATGTACTGCATAAATGTTTATGTACTATATGCCTTTCTATACTTTGTGCCTAAAAAGTAAGTTTTTTTTTTACTCCCCGACAACCAGTTTTTACCCCTTTTGGTGACAATATCATTCCTATTGAGGATGCATGGGTAAAACATATTATAGGCTCTTTAAATTGTACACATCCAAAACAGAAGTCATTAACTTTGCTCAAACGAGGTGTTTCCACAGATGTTTATATCAGTAATTGGCATTTACATTCAATCTATAAGGAAGTCTTCTTTGTAATCTCCTGCATCCTGAATCCTATTTCAAACCACTTGGTGTTTTTTATACTGCTTTCTGAACACCTCAGGAATCTGCCAACATTTCTTCTGCTCCCTTTTCATCATGACCCTAATATTGCCTGGCAGAGTGGCCTGTGACCCTGATATACTGAAGCATGAGTAGAATGAAGACTAGAAGAGTGGAAGGATAAGGTATCTGGACATAACTGCATTTGTTAAGACATGGGGACAGGAATTTTAAGTAGTATGTTTAGAAGATGATGTAGGCAGCAAATTAATTGAAAACCACTAAATTAAGTCACCAAAGTTAGATACATTGAAAGTTTTATAAAGGCAAACTGATCCATGGATCTCATTAAGATTTTACTAATTTATCTATATTGGATACATTTGTATTAATTAAAAACAGCTTTTGGCAAAAAAAAAGTACATTATTATCCAAAATGGCCAATTTCTTCATAATTATTTCAAGTATTATTTTGTTTTCAGTATCAAAACTTTTTATCAAAATGTGTAAAAATTCAGCATAGCATAGGTAATTAAAGAAATACAAAAGAAATCTAGCTTTTATTTAACAAATAAGTTTGAATATATGCCAGACACTCTTCTAAGCATTTTACATATTGATTTACATATTGATTACATAACTCTCGATTCTCATACCCTTCTCATCCCTCATTATATTTATTTTACAGATGAGAACACTGAGTAAGCTACATTCTATAAAATTAAAATTTAGTTGTTAAGACGTATATCTGTGAGGTAGTAAGTCGCAAGGCAAGGCCTCAAAATATCAAATTTTAGAAAATATGATATAAATAATAAATTCTAAAAGGAAATAGGATAATCTTTGGTGTTATCTAATGGAAGAGGTAAGACCAGAGTCTAGTTTTAAATCTGAGTTGAACTCTGACAGGAGGAAATGAAACCCTAAAGTCATGCAAAAAATACTGATGGGATTATAGCCCATTTCAAATTACCACACTGGAAGAATTTTAAACCCAAATGAGATTAATGAGTTATCTTAAGTTAGAGGTATTATCTAAACCGATTTTTTATTTCCATTAAAATGTACCATATTGACTAATTTAACAATATACTTAATCCCGAAATTTTACTTGCAATGGCCAATGATTATTTAACCCCATCTCTTTTACAATAGTATTTTTCAATATTTTCTGTCATATTCTGTTGTTTCAACCTCTCAAATAATGAGGAATATTCTCAAAAGCTCTATTTTTTGTATGGAAGAAGTATACATCCCTTATGAAATGAAACAAATAACATAATCACACAACTTTTCATTTAATTCTAATGCAATACAATTTATAGAAATATTGGCTCTATTATAAGTGAATGTAAAAGATAATATCTCTCATGAAAATAATAATAGCAGTAACAGCAAACATTTATTTAATGTTTTCAATATGCCAGGAATTTTTCCCCTGGTATAAATTCAGTATCACATTTAATCTATTCACTCGATGAGGTAGACATTATTACTATGTTTATTTTATAAAGAATGAAACTGAGGAGGGAAGCTACAAGCCTGTAACTAGGCCACAATCACGGCATAATTAATAGACAAGACAGGATTTTGTCACAGATACTTCTAACTCCCAAAGAGATTTTAACCACTGGTTCACATTTGTTTAATATCCATTTAATCCCTAAAATAAGAGGAATTGGAGTTATAATACCCTCATAAAGATATGTATTACAAATTTCACCTATTTTAATATAAACCAATTATTTCACAATTAGTTGTTTCCAAATTGCTTCTTTCTAATCTTACCTATACTTACAAATTCATGACTTGGCTAATGTTTACCTCAAGGTTCTAATATTGAGGTAGAGTGAGAGGTGGAAATGTTCTGCTTTATAGTTCTTATCAGTCAATATCTACATAGACTTGATCAGTCATTTTGCTTTTTAAAATTCTATTTTCCCCGGTGGCACACACCTGTAATCCCAGCTCATCAGGAGGCTGAGGCATGAGAATTGCTTGAACCTGGGAGGTAGAGGTTTCAGTGAGCTGAGAAAGCACCACTGCACTCCAACCTGGGTGACAGAGCAACACTCTGTCTCAAAAAAAAAAAAAGAAAGAAATTATATTTTCCCAAATATTCTCTATGTAATTTCCTGTACCTCCTCAGATGACGTTTTTAAGGTAAAGCTCAATGTCATATGTTTGTTTTTATTATTTAATTCATATTTCTAACATTTCACTTTAATCAACATTGATCTCACATCTCATTTAAAATACTTTTTAAGTGGTGTATTTTTTATTAGCATTTCTAGGTCATTTATATTATCTTATAAAGATTTTAATAGAGTGGAAGTACAATATTGACAGCTCCTGGAAACTAACCTATGAGCTAGACATTGCTTTTAATTAAGAAGATGAAAACATAGCTCATGTTTTCAAGGAGTTTATAACTTTTTACAGGACAGTTGATTAAAACACATGAACTTAACAGCAAACGATATGAGATAGAATTATTCTAAATGCAACAAGAAAGTAAAGAAGTCAAGGAGTTGGTGGATTATAATAGATCTGGTGGTCAGAGAACTCATTGATAGATAAGGTAAAGTTTGGCCTGGGATCTCCAGAAGTATGTAGGATTTGGTCACTGAATAAATGACACAGACATTTTGATCAAAGGGATAATTGTATATAAAGGAACAGATGCTGGAATAAGCATGATAGTTTTAATTAAAGAACTCTAAACTCAGACTCACAGCAGTGCATTCAAAAAGAGCAGCAAAAATTAATTAAGCTAACTTAAACACATTCATATTAAAGAATTCAGAAGAGCAAGTTAGATCTAATGTGATAGGAAAGAGTCACTTAAGGAATTTGTTCAAGAGAAATCACTGATCTGAAAGGTCTGCAAAGACTGGGTGAAGTCCAAGAAGTTGCTAGGGTAAGCAAAAACTGATCTGTCTTTGTAGACTGGGGAAGAAGGAAAAGTGATAGACTTGAGAGAAAGTAAAGAGAGGATATAATTTTATTAGCCAAAATTCAAATCAATTCCTCCCAGAAGGGTATGCAAGCAGCATGACAGGAATATCATGAATTTTATTTTTTCTTTTAGGTACTCCTCTTGCCCTGTCACTCACGCTGGAGTGAAATGGCACAATCATAGCTCACTGCAACCTCAAACCCCTAGGTTAAAGCCATTTTCCTGCCTTGGCCTCTCAAAGTGTTCAGATTACAGGCGTGATCATGGATTTTAAAGCACCAGTTCAATTTTGCACATTCATTATTTATCTGTGTAATACTGAACACTGCTTAAATTCCCTGAATCCCAATTAAATGTTTGCCTAGTATAGTGTTTCAATAAATGATACACAAAATTTCCAGTTAAGTTGCCCTGAGACACTTAATAATCCATTTTTGTCTAAGTTTTAAAAATTTTTAATTGTGTTTGAATTCAAAACAAAGTTCACCATAAAAATCTGTTATACACATTTGGAAAACCATAAAATTTCCTACATGTTGGGTCTTCACTTTTTTTGTTTAAGTAGGAGTTTTGCTCTTCTTGCCCAGGATGGAGTGCAATGACACGATCTTGGCTCACCACAACCTCCACCTCCCGGGTTCAAGCGATTCTCCTGCCTCAGCCTCCCAAGTAGCTGAAATTACAGGCATGCACCACCATGCCTGGTTAATTTTTGTATTTTTTTTTTTTAAAGTAGATATGGGGTTTCTCCATGTTGGTCAGGCAGGTCTCAAACTCCTGACTTCAGGTGATCCATCCATCTTGGCCTCCCAAAGTGCTGGTATTATAGGCATGAGCCACCACATCCAGCCCAGTTTTTACTGTTATAATTGTCTTCAACAATTGGAAAAATGCTAAAAAATCATACTGTATACTGAAGTTCAAATTATATTTTATTTATCTTTGTGTTTCTTTATAATATTTACATTTTGCTCAGGGCCACTAGCGCGTAGTATAATTATTCTCTCGATGTCATTTAATCACCTCAGTAACTAAATGTATATAATTAGTATATATTTTCAACTATACAATTCATACATTTTATATTATCTTTCAATTGTTATTAATAATTGAAAAATTTTAAAAGCACTTTTCCGCTACTGTTTTCAGGTTTTTGTAGTACCTTTTTTAACTAAGGTAAATTGCACTTTTGCCTTTTTATTATAATAACAATGTGTTCCCTCCTCTTTCCCCTTAATTGTACTGAACTTAGGAGCCTTCTCATATGTCTGCATAGTTTTCAGTCCAGATTCCCTAACAGATAGTGTAGTTTGTTGAAGTTCACAGAGATGGTTCAGATCACCATACTTGATCTCATGTAATCACCTCAGTATGAATTAAAGAGAGCATGTTTTATTTTTAGCTATCTGCAGAAGACAATTCAACATATCAATCATTTATTCCTAAATGGTTCTTGAGCTTAATAAAAATCAGTTCATGTTGCTCTCCCTTTCTTGCAGAATTCAGAATTATCAATCCTTCAATAAAAAAATTCTTTGAAATTAATATAGAACTTAATATGAGAAACAAATAACATTAAATTATATTACTGAATCTTATTAACACAGTTAATATCTTTCCTTATGACAAACATATTAGATATTAATATCTAATTGCCATCAGTAATATGGACAGAAGTGTTTCAAATAAATAAAGGCCTAGAAATAATATCCTAGTTTAAAGCACGCTATTCAAAAATATTTTATTTATCTAGGCAATGTCTTTTTTTGCAATGTGTAACTGTTTAGATGAGGGTCATACAAATGACTTGAGCACTTGCATTTTTAAAAAGGTATGTCAGGATTGACTCCCTTTGGCATCTTTTCTCACCATTTCCTGTAGTATAGGGCCCAGAGCACTAAAAATCTGCATAGGCTTCCTTGCAGTTACACCTCTGAAAGTGACTTAGGCTCTGACAATCATTTGTCATTAAAGAAAAATCATTTATTTGAATGTGAATTGAGATTGAGAGGGAAGCCATGACTTCTAGGAATTCATTGTCAGCTGATGCAGTTCTAATGAGATAGTGCAGCAGTTTCCTGATCTTGGAATCTCATATAAGACCGCAGGGAAGGAGTTGTTTTCCAATCAGCCAGCTTTCTAATGGTGACAGTTGGCGGCATCTCTGGAGGGCCTGTTCTATAGCGGAATCCAACTACTGAGTTCAAAGATAGCTGTAAATTTGACCCAATGTGTTTTCCCAGAGCCTGTCCTTCAATATTTCCAACTATTTTATCATTGTGTATTTCCCCATATTTAAGTCATTTCTTCTTAAAATTGCTAGTCTGGTTTTAGTAACTTATCTGTGGCTAACCTCTGGCTGATACATTTTCTAGATACAAGAGAAACCTAAGTAAGAAGCCTCGGCTGGCCCTGCACTTGCTTGTCCTCCTTGGGAAGGCATGAGGAGATTCTGCCTCCCCTAACACGCTGCCTCAGTCTCAAGTCAATAATACCTTCAAGTCTACCTTTAGATTAAACATGCAATTCCAGGGGTCTTTTATCTTTGAAACATACCCCCACACATTCTCATACTCAAAGGTATATTTAAAGGAGGCTAAAACCTAACGCTGCCACAATTAAAACTCAGAAATTGAACTTAAAGTACAAATTTTGGTATATATTTGGTTAAAAGGTATTTGTTTTAGCTTATGATTAAGTAATGAAATAATAAATATTGCTATTTATTTCCCTTATCTGATGGAGTGAGAAATGATATTTTAAAAACAAGATTTTCTAGCATCTGAAGGAAGAGAAAGTAAACAGGGGTGGGAAATGTCAAAAAGTATGATCCAGATCAAAGGAGGGCTAAGTTAATTTTGCCCAGACAAGACATCATTTATTTTAAAAGAAATAGGTTATTGCTGAGAGCTGAAGGACTGACAGATGGGCCCCATGATAGGTATACCTGGTAGGTAATAAAAAGGACTTGAAGAAAGATGAAAGGGAACCAAAAATAAATGTCATGTTTTATAGTTGTGGCTGAAGCTAGCCCTATTCTCCAGAGAATTATGCTGAAAAGTTTTTAAAAATATTTGTAAGCCTTATATTAAAGAATGACTGTATTACTAAGATATCATGTAAGATGAAAGCATGTGATTTATAAAAATATCTTGCCTCTGTAGTATGTGATGGTTTTGAACTTTAAAAAATATTAGACTAAATATGTGGATATAAGAAAGCATCTTCAATAGGTGATTCTTCAATAGGTGATTCTTCTCTCTCTACTAAAAATAAACAGGCTGCACTTGTGATACACCTAGACTTGAATCATTAAAATGCAATTCCCTTCTCTTTTCTCCCACAAGGAACTGCCACCTAAGAAAGCTTTTGAATTTTTTTCAAACTAGAATTTCAAAGCTGCTTTGCTGGCTGAAAACTCGAATCGACTTAGCAGATTCAACTACTGAGTTCAAAGATAGCTGTAAATTTGACCCAGTATGTTTTCCTGTATTTAGAAATGTTGTAAAGCATCTGAGATTAATGGGAAACATGAATAAAAAGGTCTTGGGTCCTGGAAACATCAATAAAGGCAGGAAGCCAATTGAAGCCGGCAGTGGTTGCCCAGTGTGAGTTAAATAAATTGCCAAGAACATTAAGCTGATGGGTGGAATAGTTTGTTATGTGTGGATGGGAGTATGTGCCCGAATGTTTAAAATCACTTCTACAACCCTTCTTGTGATCCCAAAAGAAGTAAAAATTATTTTCTCCTATTTGGAGAACAAAGGGACAATAGTTGGGGTAGAAGCAACGAGAAAATAATAGACTGTATATTATACTCAAAATACCTTTTGTCTGTCCTAACAGCAGATTCCTGTTCTTTAATGGATATACAAAGCCAAGTTGGTTCATGAGCTGATCAATGAGCAGCAAGGAGGACTGGAGAAAGTAATTCTAGTTACAACATCCAAACGAGGGATAGAGGGAAGGGGAAGGTAAGTACAGTCAGGGTATGAATGAGTAAAGGGAAGTCATTTACCAAAGCTATGTACTACCTTCAACACTGAAATACGGAGGAACTTGATGTTCCAAAGCATCTTGTCATTGCAGCATTTGTTGCTTAAAAAGAAAGAAAAGCATAATACACACACACACACACACATATATATATACACACAAACATAGAATTATGAATATTACACATGTATATATATATATATATATATATATATATGTGATTATTCTAACAGACATTATATATTAGTATAACCAGCAGTTAACATTGAGGCATCTAGTATCAGAAGATCTACTTTCAGCCAGAGACTACCACTTGTCATGTGGCTTGGCACAAGTTACTTAATTTCTCTGTACTTTAGTTACATTAACTGTCAAGTGGCTATAATCTCATATGGTTATTTTTGTATTAAATAAGGTATTTTCTCTAGACATACATAGGAAGTCAGTAAAATGTGCTTTTTTATTGTTATTGTCATTACTAACATCATATTCAACATATTCTTAGAAAGTTGCATGATTCCAAGTACGCAAGGTGTCAACTTGACTGTGTTAAGAGATACCAAGAAAGCTGGCACAACATTATTTCTAGATGTGTCTTTGAGAGTGTTTTCCTAGGAGATTGACATATGAGTCTGTAGACTGAGTGAGGAAAATCTCCCCTTATTGAGAGTGTGCACCATCCATTTAGCAATGAGTCCAGATGAGCAAAGAAGCAGAGAAAGTGAAAATTCATTTACTCTTTCTTGGATCTGGGACACCGTTTTTCTTCTGCCCCTGGATATTAAAACTCCAGGTTCTCTGGTCCTTGGACTCTGTGGCTTATGCCAGCAGCCTCCTGTGTTCTCAGGCTTTCAGCCACAAACTGAGTTATACACCACAGGCTTCCCTGTTTCCAAAGCTTTCAGCCTTGGACAGCAAGGCAACTGGCTTCCCTGGTTCTTCAGCTTGCAAATAGCCTATTGTCTATCATGAGACTTCTCAGCCTCCTTAATACTGTAAGCCAATTTCCCTAAAATAAATCGCTTCTGTCATATATATCTTCTATCGGTCTATCTCTCTGGAGAACCCTAATACAGTAAGTTTACTCTTAATGATGTCAAGGGTTTTCCTTTACTTGGGGTCTTCTTCTATCAGCTATTCTTTATCCTATTTCGTATGTACTTATCATTCCACCAATGAGAGCCTACGGTGTGCATATGTCCACAGGGCAATGTGCACAGTTCTGTTGTGGCCATCTTATAATGCATTCTATAAAGTTCTACTTTCACAGAAACACTTGGTGGACTCTTGTAACCTGAATGACCAGGCTTGACTATAATCAATTCTAGGGTCATTATCAGAAGCCAACTATTTTGGTACTAAGTCACAAACTTTAACACTCATTTTTAAAGGAAAGACCAACCCAAATACAGGTACTTCCATGATCTATCAATGTTCAACAAATCACCCAAAACTTTGTGGATTAGAACAATGATCTATTATTTTTTTCACGGTTTGTGGGTTAGATGAGCTGAGCTGAGAGGTTGTTCTGTTTCAGGTCGTATTGGCTGGAATTACTCATTTGGGTGCATTTTACTTGGCTGCAGACCCGGGTGGCAAAGCTCAAAAAGCTTCATGTCAGATTTCACGCACGCACGCGTGTGTGTGTGTGCGTGTGTGTGTGTGTGTGTGTGTGTGTGTGTGTGTGTCCCCTCTTTCCCTGACAGTACACGACTAGGTTGGTCATACTCACAATACCACATAGTGGTATTAGGAAGATACACCACTTCTATTGTAGCTGAGTGCCCCAAAAGAGAAAGTGGAAGCTTTTAACTTCCTTTCAGACACTTTTTTCCCATTTTGTTAACCAAGACAAGTTACAAACCCAGCATGAATTTAAGGGAAAGAGAATAAACACCACCTCCTGATGAAAAAGAAACAAAGTTACAAAGGAAAGGAAATAATTGATCATGGCCATCTTGAAAGACTCTATCACAGATAATCACTGCTTTAATATTTTCATATTAAATTACAATTAAGTCAAGAGTTTATTAATTATAAGGTGAAATTTTATGTATTATTTTCTGGCCTTTTTTTTCCAGGTTAAAAGTAAATAAGAGAAAATGATCTTCTGGTCAGTAGCTTATTCTAGTAGTCCTAACTAGCAGTTTTGCTTAGCCAATATTTATTAACTATTCATTGTGGACAAGACATTGAACACAAATTGATACACAAAGATAAATTTAAGACAGAGAATTCAGACTCACAATATTTTTTGGAAGAATGTATAAAATACACCATATTAAACCAATGTGATAAATACTATGATTCAGGGAAAGGCAGTATCCCATTTTAACTAAGGCGGGGCTCGATATTCAGACTAGGCTGGGAAAAGGGTCAGCAAAGATTTTCTAGCCTAGATGCCATTTGGGCTGAGTTACAAAGAGATAAAGAAGTAGAAAAGGTCACTCCAGGCATATATGACAGCAGGATCAAAGAGATGCGAGCCATGTAAGAGCACAGCAGATATAAAACCCTAAAGGGGGCTGGCCTTCCATGGTATATCAAGGGTGAGGTATAGAGAGATGGAACAGAAGTTTTGGCAGAAAGGAGAGAGAAAAATAAGAGGAAATTAAAAGGGAATTTGGAGGTCACAGAAGTTTGTTTCTTGTTTTCATCTTACGTATGTATGTATGTATATATTTATTTAAGTTTCTTGAAGAAGCAGGGTCTTGCCGTGTCACCCAGGATGGAGTGCAGTGGCACAATCACAGCCCACTGCAGCCTCAACCTCCTGGGCACAAGCATTTCTCCCATCTCAGCCTCAGAAGTAGCTGGGACCACAGGTGCACGCTACCATGCCCAGCTCATTTTTTTTACTTTTTGTAGGGTCTCCTTATGTTGCCCAGGCTGATCTAGAACTCCTAGGCCCAAGTGGTCCTCCTGCCTCAGCCTCCAAAAGTGCTGAGATAATGGATGTAAACCACCATAATTGGTCTATGTATACTTTTAGGATGAATTAAACTTTTTTTTTTTAAGACAGAGTTTTACTCTTGTTGCCCAGGCTGGAGCACAATGGCATGATCTCCACTCACCACAACCTCTTCCTCCCTGGTTCAAGTGATTCTTCTGCCTCAGCCTCCTAATAGCTGGGATTACAGACATTTGCCACCATGCCCAGCTAATTTTGCACTTTTAGTAGAGATGGGATTTCTCCATGTTGGTCAGGCTGTACCAAACTCCCAACCTCAGGTGATCTGCCCACCTTTGCCTCCCAAAGTGCTGGGATTATAGGTGTGCATCAATGCGCCCAGCCAAGTTAAACATTTTTACGGGTGGAGAAGAAAGATCTTGGAAAAAAATCAAGTTTTCAGATTTAATTAGTCACTTCTTATGCACTTTCTCAGAGCAAATGAACTTTGCCTGCCATCTCAGGTCCTTGGCCATTTGCTCCATCCACCACAGCTGCCACTGCCACCACTGACCCAGTGTGGGCCCCTGGGGACCCACTGCCTGAGACCAACACTGAATCTCCAGTTCTTCTCATTGCTTTTGGTCTCAGATGAAGTACAGGCAAGAGATGTTACTTCTCCAGAGGGTACCCGTGATGCCAGTTTATCCAGAGGAGTTAATGTCAATACATTGACTAATAACACAAAACTGGAGGCACGATGAAGGCAGCAGATAAATTCCCTCTCCATCGTGCCTCTGATGAATACTCCTCCAGGGGTGGATTTTCCAAACACCTATCTAAAGACATCTCACATGGCAAAGCAACTAGTTGATCCCTGAGAGCCAATTGTGTAACATCATCTCATGCTGGTTTCTCATCCTGCCTGGCATCACTTCCCACTTGCCTAGCCCTGAGACTGCACATCTCAATAACCACATTACCATTTAAGGTTCCTTGTCTCAGGTTCTGTTTTCCAAGAAACCTTGACCGAGACAAAAATAGAAGTCATAGCAGAGATAAGTCATGTGTATATTCATTGTCTCATTCATTGCAACAAAATTGTATTGCATGCTTAAGAGCTTATTACACTAGGCATTTAAAACATGTAATTGAATCAAAAATATTCCCTACTCTCAAGACATTGTTATAAGTGAGAGGTATAAACACAAATACAAGAAAGTGTTCTGCACGTTAGGAAGAATTATAAAGGCAGTAGCATTGAATTAAAAAAAAGCAAGCAGTCATTCTACCTAAGATGAATGCAGGGGTCTGTTCTGTGGTGGAGACGGGCAGGAAGCAGGAGAGAAGACATCAAATTCTTCCCGAAAGAATTACCTGCTGAGCAGAATTTTAAAGTGTGATTTTTGTACAATAAGCTTCAGAGATAAAGGAGACAGAGCCCCACCCTATGGACACTTGCAGTCTAACTGGAGGAGACAAGTGATGGCCACTTTTAATTAAATCTGCCACACTAGTCTTCCTTTTCCAACTGCCAAGCTTGTTCCTGCCTCCAGACAGACATTTGCACTGGCCTTTCCCTTTCCTTGAAAGTTCCGCTGCCTGATCCTCCTATGACTGGCATTCTCTGAGCAATAAAATCACAGCTCAAATATCAATGCCTCAGAAAGCCTTACTTGACATTCACTCTAAATAGCCCACTTGTCCCTCTCTACCTTGTGCTACTTTTTACCAAATCATCTTGCTTTATTTCATCTACAGAAACTTTCTGTGAAATTCAGTTTTGAAAGTATTATTTAATTGATTTCATTTTTTCAACCATGAAACTGTGAGCTCTGAGCAAAACCAAAACAAAACAGGACTTGCCTTATGTAACTCCATTTACATGTAACATGTACATAAGACCAAGACCATGAAACTCCAGTGTCTGGAACATAAATGTTCAATAAATACCTCTTAAATGAGTGAATATAATTATATTAAAATGGCAAAAACAAATACAGATTGATATTCAAGCTATGAATGGGCCTGGCACACCAACAAGGACAACCAGATTTTTCTGCAGAACAAGGAAAATGTTTGTAGAGGACGGATCATTTGGACTTACGTCAGGATAAATAAGTATTAAGGGAGCCAAGAGGTAGGATTCAGGGGCAGAAGTATCAGAGCATTGCAGGGAGAGAAAACAGCATGTGAAAAGCCATGAGGAAGAAGCCATAGGATGCACTCCAGGATTTGAAAACAGGCAAGTTTTGCTGTAGCACAATGAACCAGGAGAAAGTAGTACAAGATGAAGCCAGAAGGAGAGGCACGGATCAGACCACTAAAGGGCCTTGTACACGTCACAGGCTTTTATCATCATGGCCACTAATAGATACTACGAGGGAAAGTGACAGGATTAGACTTACCATTCAAAAATATTACTTTAACTGCAGTGAGATGTGGGGTAATAAGTAGAGACCACTGCGTTGGTACAGGTGTGAAATGGTGGGTTCTCAGAATGAGACGGAGTGGAAACAAAGTAAAAAGCAGAGTGCAGGACAGTGAATAGTATAATTAGAATAGAGTAGGAAAAGCCAAAAAAAAAAAAAATTACAGTGTAAACATCCATAAATCAAAACAACAAAACCTAGGTTCATAGTTGGCACCTACCAAGTGTAAGAGGGCGGGTTAGGCCAGTATACAACAATACCATTTTCTGACTGGTAAATTACCATCTTGTCTTAGTCAACGTCATGCAAAAATTACATAGTGATCATGTATTTCATAAAAATAATACAGGTAATGTTACAAGTAATCTATGAAGGGGTGACTTTAGGACCCATGCAACAAATTTTCAACTAGAACATTCTATTACTTTCAATTTCTGTGTATCTACAGTGTTAGCTACAGCTCATAACACTGATTTCCATGTACCTTGGGTTTAATTTTCCATTCTCTCTTCTTGTGTACTCCATCATTATTCCTAGGACTGTCAATTTGCCTTGCCATAAATACTTAGATGCTCTATAATCAGTGTAATTATTGTACTATTGGCTAAATGGTGAGCTTTTGAAGGATAGGGACTATAGCATTTGCATTCCTGGTGCCAGGCATGACACCTGGAAAGTATGAGGGGTTTTCCCCCAAATCTATGAAGATCCAAGGAGACTGAGTAGGCCTGAAGTAGATTTTATATTATCAAAGAAAGTTTAAAATATGGGCTGCATAATTTTATACATGTCTTTTAGTCTACTTATTTGAAAGTACAGAATTCAACCCAAAAGTTCTATTAAACATCCCGTTTCTCAGTCATGCCAGATGGTAGTTTGCTGTAGAAGTGATGTTGCTAGTGAGGTGGACAGATGGGAGATGCTGAAGTGATTGACAGTTGTCCTTAGCATTGGATCCCCTCCCCTAAAACAGCATTCACTTCCCTTGCTTCTCCTCCATCCCACTTGGTTGCATCTTTTTCTTGTCCCATAATTCTAATCGTATGCTACTGAAAAATATGCAAGGGTTATTAAGACAGCTGCTGGAACACTCAGCATTTCTCCCATCTCCAAAATGGTTACTTATATATTCTGTGTATCTCAGACTCTTGTAAGAATAAGATATCTTTTATTTGAAAGTACACTGAAAATGTAAAGAATAAGTGAAGACCTACAATGGAAGAAATGTTATTACACTGTGCTGGAGACAGTGGGTATCAAAGGTTTTGGGAACCACAGTAGAAAATTTGACAGGTATCACTGAGAGATCAATAAAATCCATATAAAGAAAAATATGTAGTAGCTTCCCACCTCTGCTGAGGATAAAGTGTGAAATTCTAAGCATCCTATATTAAATACCTTACTTTATCAGTTAGATAGTAACTGTTATTTGTACTATTCACTTCTAGCCTCCAGATCCTTCCAGAACATATCTTAAGGTCTTTCCTCAGCAGCTCTGCTGGCAAGGTTGCTTCCTTCCTGTGCATTGCTGGCTACTTTCAGAAACCTCCTGGCTTTATCTTTTTAATTCCATGGAAATGTTAAGGGAGTTGGTGAAAAAATTTAACAATGTCTAGTACATGACTAGTGCTTAAAATGGTAGCCATTAATGTTATGAGCCCATTAAAAAAATTACAATACTTCTCCTTTAGTAGACTGGGATTCTCATAATGGAATAGACCATATCTCACTCATCTGTATGTTCCCTAGCACTTAAAAATATATCTGAACATTCTGGTAGATTAATATATATCTATTGAAGGAAAAGAAACTGTAAATGAGGTAAAGACTAACAGTTTAAACCAAGGCAGTCAGCATCCTGGGCAGAAATTAAGCATAATTGACTAGTATAATTCTGTAATAGATTTTACCCAAGTTTTTTAAATTTACTTAATCAATGTTCTGGTGCTATTTTTTTTTAACTAGTATTTGAAGATGCCAAATACAGACCAAAAGTTTTTCTGGAGGTGCACTGTTTTAAACAAATTATTCATATTCCTTTATATCTCACATTGGTTCATGTAATATGTAACTCATTTCTTTTATTCGTGTCGTTCTCTTTGTATGTATCCAGTTCCTTCTTTTCTTGCTCTGCCTCATTTTCCTTTTGTTAGCACAATTCTTTATCAAAACAATCCAATTATCTCAGACACAGGACTGTATTTATGAAACGCAAATCTCATAATAAAATAATTCTACTGATAAACAATTCACATGAACCTTGAGCAACTTGCTTTGATCCAATTAAAGAGATTATTTATTTTTGAATATTAAGAGTAAAAAACTTACTGAAGCCAGAAATGTCCAAACATAATTTTGCTACCCACCAGGAAATACATAAAAATATTCAAATAAATCCCACTGTGATTCACTTATTGTATCAACAATAAATACATCTCCTGTAACACTTTAGAGGAATAAAATATATTCCAATGTCAAGCAAACAACTGAAAAATTAAAATATTAAATCTGCTAAATGATACATGTATAAACTATAAACATAAGTCTTTACCATTTTTTATCCGTTCAAAGAAAAAGGTGTCAAATATACTATTGTCCTCTAGAATATATTGTAATAATCTGAGCAAGAGCATTTTCTTTACCTATCAGTTCAAATCTGGTAAGTTTTGATTTTCCAAATATAACAAAGCAGAGTTTTTAATTATATCTGAACTCATTATAACCAGATTTTAAAAGAAATACAGACACAAGAAAACACTATATTGAAGTTTAGGTATAAAACATCAAATATTAATCTTTTCCTGTATTTTAAAAATGTTTATAAAATATTTATTTTTCTTAATAGAGAAATTTATACAGTTATATGATAACTTCATTCTTTTTGAGGTACATTAGAAAAGTTATGTTAGTTTTTTTAATGAATATAATAGATTTCAGGAATTATCTTTTTGATTAAAAGCGCATTTTTAAATTGTTTCTGAAAACTCAAATATCTATTATATAATATTAGCTTAAATACTAGAGATTAGTTTATACCTAAATAACCATATATTTCCATATGTATGCTCATGAACACAGACGAATGTTTCCTTGAGGAAACATTTAGTTGCAGATAGTTGCTATGGAAAACGTTTCTGTCCTAATAGGCCTGATTATTTACAAATTATCTTATAAATTGTCAGGTTTAAATTGTCAGATCAAAACCAGAAAACATTATGACTGTACATTATGGTACTAAGTTGTTATTCCAACTAATGAGAGAGAATTAAAGACAACCGTATATTCTTATTCACCAAGTAAAATTTTGCTAAATCATGACTCACAAAACTCACATAAATCATGACCCACATAAATGTAGATTGAATTAACTGTTATTTTTAAATGTCTCATAAAATTACCATTTAGAGAAAAGCTTACACCCTTTTATTAAACTTGCTTATATCAGTTTTTGTAAAACACATGAAAAAATGGCCTAATCCAATATTCCTGCTAAACTCATTGATTGTGCTGTCATTAAGTCACACGTTTTAAGTAAGTATTATAGACAAAACACTACCCCCAAATATTATCCATCCAGAAACACCACAAACACATGCATATGCACACTCACCCACAGCTCCTGAAGTAAGCAAAAATTTCTCATTCTTATTCATTTGATTGGTGAGGAGTGTTGGCTGAAAATAAACTCCATAAAACCTATCTGCTCATGAGACAGAGGTCCAATGATAAGCAAAATATACACTTAAAAGTCAGTATTAATATTTAATGCATTCATAATGCTGTTCATTTATATATCCATTCCTAGATATTCAGGGAATGTTTATAAGCCTCCTCATTAGTAATCCTCCATCTCAATCTATTTTATTTCCTAAAATATGTCTACCTTATAGGTATACAACCAGAAAAACAAAACAGCCAGAGAATATTGGCATCATTAAGTTCACAGTTGTTGTCACTGTGTTTCCTCAAATGCATAATGTTAACAGTTACTTTCAAAATCATGATTCTGGAAAATAACTGTGTTTCTCCATGCTATAATGTCTCCAACAGTCTTTCAAATGATATATCACTAATCTCAATTATAATTCATTATGGCCTTTCTATCTTTGACTTTTTTTTTATCATGTCTGTTGGGGCCTCAAAGTACCCCAGTGTGTTCACTGTGCTCTACCACTTCAGGGATCCTATGGTAACACATCACCTGGCAGTGTTTATTAACTGGTTTCCTATTCTCAACAACTATAAACACTCATCAAATTCTATTGCATGTCCCATTCTCTCTGTCCCTCTCTGATTATCACCAACTGTATTAAAAGTAATGGCTTTAATTGCATGCAAAGAATTATAACCCCATCTCTACCCTTTGACTTCAACTAATATTCGTGCTTATTTTCATGTTTTTTGTTACTAAAATTACTTTCTATCCTTTAATAAGTGATAAAAATAGATCATATTGAACTCCTACTGCTACAAGATGCTTTATGTTGGTGAAAAAGCCTTGAAGAAGGGAAACTAAGAGAGTAATACCCATCAAGAAAAATTCACGAGGTTAGTGTTAATGTGAGGAGGAGGAGGTATTTAGACATTTTTGCTATTTATGAATTAGAGAAATTATACATCAGGAGGAACAGATAATTATAGGTAAAGAAATGCAGGCTGGGTGCCACGGCTCTCATCTGTAATCCCAGCACTTTGGGAGGCTGAGGCAGGCAGATCACCTGAGGTCAGGAGTTTGAGAACAGCCAGGCCAACTTGGCAAAACCCTGTCTCTATTAAAAATACAAAAATTGGCCAGGTGTGGTGGCATAAGCCTGTAATCCCAGCTACTCAGGGGACTGAAGGATGAAATCACTTGAACCTGGGAGTTTGAAGTTGCAATGAGCCAAAATCATGCCACGGTACTCCAGCCTGGGCAAAAGAGCAAAACTCCATCTCAAAAAATAAATAAATAAACCAATGTTAGCTATCACTATTATGTTGAAAGATCTTAAATATGGAAATCACTACCAAGATATTAAAATGTTAAATCCTACATTCAGTTCAAAAATAAAAAATAACTGAATAAAGCATTAAATATATTATTAACTAGGCACTCTAAATATTTTCTTTATGAAATTTGTGGCTTACAAAAAAATGTGTCAAATCTAATTGTAAAAAGCCTTCAAAATATGTTAATCCTATCATTAGCACCAATAAACACACAATTATTAAGTCCTCAAGCATATTTAAATCTCTGAATTTTATAATTAAATAGCACAATCTATTTTCAAGAAGGTCATACCATCTTAATATCTATGGTTCTGTGCATACACATCTTTATGAAGATTATTATACATTGGTGAAATTTTTAGCCAAAATTTAAATTTAAAATTTGGAGAAACTTGATACTTCAGTGAAAATACACACACACACACACACACACACACACACACACACACAGTATTTGGGGACTTTCTATCTTTGGGAGTTATATATGATATTTTAATGTGATATAATGTCACATATTTAAAATTAAGCATTTTAGAGATATTGACTACTGAACACAAAAAATCTTTGAATAGAATGTGAAAAATCAATGTTAACATAATCCAGCTATCTTTCAATGACCACTTTTTTGAAATTGGCATCTCTACATTTCCCAGAATAAATTCACTTTACCAAGAACTCTTGGAGAGCAGTGCCAATTTTACTTAAGATTTTATAGAGCATTAACATCACATAGCCCTCAACACAAAACTAAATAAATCCTTTGCATGTCTCTTCTGCTAGCTCCTCTAACTCTGCTTCCAATTGTGCTTTTCCTTATTCACCCTTCAGCTGTTAGAAAATGCTTAATCTTTTGTTCATCGCAACCAGTGTATTTTTTATCTCAGACACTGAAATTTTTAATTTTTTGAAATTTGATTTGAATCTTTTTAACAATCTTGCATGACTATGTTTAGCATGTTCAACCTTTCCTCTAGATTTCTAAACATATGGAATACAGTTATTATAAATGTTTTAATGCCGTTTTACTAATTCCATCATCTGTGTCATTTATGAATTAGTTTTGATTGATTTTTGCTGTTTTATTTTTACTTTCTCATTTTTCTTAATCCTTACTTCCATAAAAAATAAAAATAAATATTTCATTTTGAATAGACAAGACACTTTTCTTCTACTCAGTTTTGATCTGAACTTTATTAGAATACTCTGTTCAATCTGAATCATGGTAAATGAAGTGAGATACGAAAAAACAAAATTGGAGAGAATACAAAGGCAAGAGCAAACTAAATCACTGGAGTGTTGGGAAATGTGCCCGATGAGAGGAGGCTAAAGGACTAAGTGTATATACCCAAGAAAATTGAAAGGAAACTTAATAGCACGTTTCATGTATATAAAAGAATATTTTATGAGGAGCAATGAGCAGCTATTTTGTTTGTAAATTGAGGGCAGAGCTTCAATAGTCTCCTAGCTGATCACCCTATCACATGCCTCATTTTCTTCATGCTATGATCTATCTAACACAGGGCAGGAAAAGCAGTGTTACTCAAAGGCCATTTTCATCCATCTCTCTCCTGTTCAGGAACTTACAAGGACTTTTTCCAACCCACTGCATCAAATCTAAACTTCCAACTACTACTATCCAAATCTCTTTGTCAAGTAATGTTAAACTTTCCTACCTCATGACTCAGTACCTCCCATACTAGCTCCTCCACTTGTGCTACCATTTTTTTATGACACAATTATTGACCTTTTTTTCCCTGAGACTTTTACCCATTTTTTACTCATCTGTATGCCCCTTTTAATCCTTTCTTCTAATCAAGTCCATAATCTCTGAAATCAGATACTAACATTTTTTTTGGCAAAAAGAAAAAAAAAAGAAAATGCATTTTCATATGAAACATCTCAATCTAAATATACTTTACAAACATTTTTGCCTTCATGGTTTCTTCAGGTTTTGTATCTGCAAATAGGTTTCTTCACTGAGACTCACGTGCTCACTGCACAACTCCAGGAAAAAACTAAGTGCACTGTAACCTCTGTGAATGCACTCCTTAGCTGTGCCACTCACACCTATGCAGTTGTATGTGTGGGCCTGCATCTTTCCTTTTATTTCTTCATCACTGTAATACTCATGCTACTCATCTGCTCCTTAAGCAGGTGTTCAAAGCCATCCCAACTCCTCCTTCTGCCCCGATAATGTGGACACTCTGCCTGTTCAGCTTCATCTCTTTTTATCACCTAAGCTTTCATGCTCTAGCCCAGTGTTTCTCAACCTTGATATTATTGACATTTTGGCCTAGGTAATTCTTTGTTGTGGAGGATGTCCTGTTTATACTGTAGAATGTTTTAGCAGCATCCCTGGATTCTCCCTATTGGATGCTGTAGTACTGTTCCCCACTCTCTTTGTGAAAGCCGAAAATGTCTCCAGCCATTGCCAAATTTCCCTGTGGGGGCAAAATAACTTCTGATTGGAAAGCATTGCTCTAGCCATACCAAATTAGTAAGAACTCACCAAATGCTATATGCTGATTCATGTCTATGCCTTTTTCAGCATGGTTTCTCCTCCCTTTTATATTATTCCTATATATGAAAAATTAAAGAACTTGTATCCACATTAGAAAACAAACCAACTTAAAACCACAGCAAATACTAAAAATAATCACAATAGCAACCATGATAGTTTAGGTGTCATTACTTCAGGAAGCATAGCTAAGTCCCTAGACAGAATTTCTTTTTCTCTTCTCCCTGTTAAGTACATTTAGATTTTGTGTATTTCCCCACTGCTGCGCTCACCACATTTTATCATATTTTATTAAAATCCATCTCACCTAATGGAATGCAAATATTGTGAAGAAAATATAAGCCCCAACCATCCCTGTATCCCACACCTAGATAACTTTAATTGAAGAAAACATTTAATATAACCTATTCCACTGATGCTCCTGATCAAACAACCTACGTATACATTATTCCAAGTTTATTAATAATATTTTTATTTTAATAATAAAAGGGGTTTTTTAAATTAAGCTTAAAAATTGGTAGCTAAAGAAATGGTTTAAAAATTAAGCTTCTCAAGCTAAATATGTTTTTTGAAAAAGAAACCTTTTATTCAAGGAAGAAATACTTTAATTTCTTCACAAGGTGTTGGAAACACAGATTTTGTTAAATATTTTTTGATAGAATACTAACATTGTTGAAAAAAATGTTATGCTCACAAAATGAAACTGAATACTATCAGAGTGAACACAATTTTGCCCAGAGTTTTCTATGCTTTGCTTTTTAACTTCATTGATCTTTATTAATATGTTTTCTTATATTTTCTAAAAGATAGTTAATTTTGCTAAATTTAATAAACAATTTACACTGAGAGTATCATCTTCAAGTATTTAATGTCAAATTAAAAATAGTTGGCAAATAAAGGATTGTTTTTTATTTCTTTGCTGCCATTTTCTATTTTCTTCTTAGTTTTTGGAACAATGATTGCTGCATATCCTTAAGTAATTATTAGTGTGTGTGTGTCTACACATTTATATATATGTATGTGTATACATGTATAATTATAACAAATATATATGCAAATATATACGCTAATACATACATATACACTAACTTTATATACATGTATACATACATATGGTAGTCTCACATATAGACGTAAATATATAGTAGTCTCACATAGAGACATATATATGTTTTTTTGTTTTTCATCTTCCCTCTGAAAAAAATATGATACCAAGAAAGAAATAAGCCTCCATTTTTCCTGTACCTCCCTGGGCCTTAGGAAAGAAGCATTGTGTGTGAACAGTTGAGTTCCAATTCCAGGTTATTTTTCCCCTGGTCATCTCTGACTGTGCCAGGACTCAAGATATCTAGAATGAATGTGTGGATAAATGTCTACTTGCACACTCTGACTAGCACATCCCTGGTGGCACTGAGGAGATAGCAAATAACATTTGTCCTAAGATATTTCTTATCCCCCAGTTTGGATCCTGTTTTTCGTAGGGGCTCTATAAACTTCTGGAAAGCTAAAGATTGCCTGGTTTCTCCTTGGAATTGTATTTTCATGAATTTTTATTTTGGCAGATAGTTTTTTTTCTACTCAGCTCAATAAGCTTATCTTATCTACTAGTGACTCTGTGGGTGGTTTTACAGATATGAAATGCATGAGACTCTGCTCCAGTAAATCACATTGCAAATAATGCTTATTTGAAAATGTAGAACAGTAAGAGATTTATTGGACATCAAGAGTTATGGCGTTATTAGGTTAATGTCATAGTAGGTAAATTAAATTTTCAATTTAACGCAAATGTTATGCCAGTGTCAGCATATCCTTGACCACCAGTTCCTTTCTGCACTGGAAGCTGGTGGTATTCCAAAGTCAGAGACTTAAATAAGATTTCAGACTTCTGTGTTGATGACTTCTCTCTTCCCACACACTTTTCTTTTCTTTTCTTCTCTTTCCCAGTTTTGCAGAAGGCTTTCAATATTTTTTATCCATTAAACAAATATCTATTGTTTCTAATAACCTAAGAACTGACTAACAGAGTTGACAAGGACATGCCTCCCAACTTTTAGGGCCTCTCGCTTTAGGGAGGAAAACAATTACACCAACAATCAACTGCAAACTGGAAAGTTCTTCTGATAAGACAGAAGAGAGGATCAGGGAAGATTTTAGAGATGAGGTATCTTGTATTCTGCTTTTGAAAGATAATTAAGATTTTTTTCAGTGGAAGTGAGAACCTGTCTCAAAAACAGAAAAACAAACAAACAAAAAAGATTTTTCCTGGCAGAAAAAGAGGGAAGAACAGTAGCAAGAGAAAAAAAAATATTGAGCAAAAGTCAGCAGCTTGAAATAGCTACTTCCATTTGTAAAATTATAGAAACAGTTTATAGACCATGCCTGTGGGTTACACTGACCCTCGCCTGGTGAGAAGGAATCCCTTATCAGGATTTCCAGATTCTTCTCCAGGGGAAATATCATCTAGATGATTCTCAGTCTCCTATTCCACATACTAAGATCCAGATGGACAAGACGTGGCACATTTTGTACAGTGTGTGTTGTTATTGTGTGTGTGTGTCTACTTGTGCATATGTGTGTGCTTTTACTATTCTGTTTATACATTTCTACCTTTTAAACAAAATGTTACACAGAATCAGAGGTTCAAAACATAATAGATGAAAATAGAACTGATCTGGCTAAGGCAAGAGCTATTGCTATATGCTTTTCCATTGAACCACCCTTGCCTTACTAAAGCATCAATGTCTCCCTGTCTGTTTTCCAGAAGCAAATCTTGCTCTTCATGGAATTGCAAAGAAAGAAGAAACGAAGTTCTTTTAAAACTAAACCCACATAAAAGGATTTCTATGATGATTTTGCTTTAATGTGAGGAATTCCAGCTCACAGATCCACAAATATTAAGAGCAGTTTCACATTTTAAAGAGGTTTACTCAAGAGACAAAATGGTCTATAACAATTAAGGATTATTTAACTCCCCATATCTTCTATCGTAAGTCTCAAAATTATGTGTTAGATGTGGGAAAATATAAGAATTTGGTATTAATATGAGAGAGACTGGCATGAAATTAAAAATTTAAAATGTCCAGCATCCAGTTGCATTTTTCACAGCAAGATTCAGGTAGAGAAGGGAAAAGCACAAACATACCATGAAGCAATCGAGCTGCAGCCACCTGAATTTCCAGATCACTCTTAGCAAAAGGGGTAATGCATCAATTGCACATTGCATGCATCTGATGGAATGTAGTAGGTTTACAAAATCACTCATGAAGAATTATTTCCAAAATACTATAATATGAATTTAACCAAGCTGCTAAATCTAACTTCTTGTTTATCAATAATACAGGGAATAGAGAAACAATTTGGCTGATACTATGAGGCAAAAGAGGCAATTAGACAAATGGGTGGTACTTTCTCTTCAACAAGTCAATGTCACAAAAAGAGGGGTGACGGTGATACAGATATCAGAGAAACATATCAACTAAAAATAATGCCTTATTAATTGGATCTTGATTTAAACAAATTAAATTTAAAATATATTTGTGGTTAATTAGTGAAACTGAAATATGCAAAGGATATTGGGCAATATTAAGGAAATTTGGCTAACTTTTTTAGGTACAATAATGATACTCCTTTTTGGTATTATAATGGGAGAAATGTTAAGTTGATAAAAATATTTAGGTTTGAGCTATCCTATCTGTAATTTAAGTTAAAATAATTCAGCATAAAGGTAATAGAAGCAAGTGTGGCAAAATGTTAACATTTGTTTTTTCTATGTAATGGGTTTATGGGAGTCATGTTAGGATTTATACATTTTCCATGTGTTTGAACATTTTTATATGAAAAAAAACAAGATTTTTGAATCTTTATAAACAATTAGACGTTCACCAGGTACTCTTAAAGGACTTTGTTTTCTTTGTTTGTAGATAGATGAATGGTATCAATAGGAATATTTTTGTATAAAATGTTTATAAATTAGCTTAAAATATTACAATTGCCATTGTGATTTAGAAGATTCAATAAGTTTGACATTGTCTTCATTTGTTATTAATTTTTTATTCTACTCATTCAAAAATTAGTTTTAGTGGCATCATAAAAAAAGCATTCTCAATAAATTAATGGATTTTTTTGATGTCCATAGATCTACTCACTTAAGTTACCAAAACCATTTGAGTTTCAATTTCTTCGCCTATAAAATAAGAATATTAATAAATTCCTCACCATTATATGAAGAATAAATGAGGTAATAAATAAACAGTACTACAATTCAACAATAACTAAGTGAATGATGGAACTGTTGTAAATAGGAGTACCACGAACACCAATAATACACTTTTAAATGGTCCCTTACTAGAGTATTTTCCAAAAGATACTGTTACAAAGCATTCCTCAGCTTTTGTTTGTAACAGTCCTTCTATTTAAGAGTCACAGCAAACTGTATTGCACATGTCAAATTATTTATTTAAAAAATTAAAATTCTAACTTTTCCTATAACTTAAGGATTATATAAATTATTATTCTAAGCATACTTTAGAGATTCTCTGTACTGTAGAATCATGAATATTATTTCTATTAGTGAAAAAGTAAAATAAAAATTATAAACTGCCCAAAAGTTTTGAGGACCAATCTGAAAAAAAAATTATTACATTTAAGGGGGTACCAGGTGAGTTTCTCTAACAAGCTTGGGTTCCACATTATACCATTTGTACAAAAGGGTACAATTATTTTTTAAATTCTTAGTTCTTTTGAAGCAGCAGAGCCCAGTAAATCTCTGAACCATCCCTTCTAAGGAAAACTGCATGCTGTTGAAAGGTCTTAGTTTCCAGAAACCTTCGATTTCAGAAACAGACTACCTAATTAAACAGATTATGTGCAGGGAGATCAGGTGGCAACCTTCCTTAATTGATATTTAACAATTCTGTAGCTCTAGTGCTGCCATTTGTGAAGCTGCAATTAAAGGCACAGTGTTTCCATTTACATTCTTCATTTTCTGACCTGTTCATAAATGTCTGTTGCAGGCTGAAGCCTACAGTGCAAGGTTTTATTAATAATGGATTTGAGATATAACTGTGACATGATTTATGTTCCCCTAACAGAGTTGGCAGTGTTTTACTTCACAGGAGAGCCAGTTTCTGGAATCTCACTTCCCAACAAATGACAATGGCTGAAGCAGAATGAGTAGGAGCTAATCAAATGGAACCAACTTCTTTGGCTAGTTCAATTTATTTGTACAATTGATGAGGACATAACAAGATAATTAGTCTTGCTATTCACAGGTCATTAAGACAAGACAACCTCAGAGAAAATCAGATAGGAAAAAATACAAACTTTTATTTGATTTTCCCCAGGCTAAAAATATAAAAATTGAGATGGATTTGGAATAGAAAATGACTATTTTACTTAAATGTTTGTATTGAATCATTTAATTAAAAAGTGTAATCAGAATGCAGAGTATTGCTGAGATGACAACATATCTCAATCCATGAAATATCTGGACTAATAATCTTACATGTTAGCTAGATATGTCTAGTAGGCAATAGATTAATTCTGTATTATATAAGTGATTACCTCTTCCTGAGAAATATAATATGCCCAAAATAGCAGCAAAATTCTACTGAATATAATTTAGGTTTAGAAAATTCAGAAGTCAATACAGAATTTAGTGATGCTTATAACGTTTACAGTGAATGCCGGGACTTAGCCAAACTGTGAAGTTTGAGGGCACAGTCCCCAAGACTGCCCTTACTTCTGACACCAAACAAAAGCTCAGGAGGGAGGGGTCCCCAAACCACCCTCAGGTGGAGTAATTTTCTAGAAGGATTCACAGAACTTTCTGAAAGCTTTTGTACTTATGGTTACCGTGCATTACAGAGAAAGGACAGAAACTTAAATCAGCCAAAGGAAGAGCTACATAAAGCAGAGTCTAGGAAGGTTCCAAACAAAAATTTCCATTGTCCGCTCCCAGTGGAGTCAGGACATACTATCTTCCCAGTATTGATGTGTAACAATAAGCACAGATTCCCACTAAGAAAGCTCACCCAAGTTTCTATGTCTACAGTTTTTATTGTGGCCTTATTGTGTAGGCATACTTAATTGACTGATTGCCCACTGGTTGGACTCAGTCTCCAGATCAACTGATACAACGTGACCAAAGGTTCTCACCCTAAGTCACATTGCTGGTTATTCTGACATTAATAGATCCCACTCTAAGACTATGAGGTGTGGCTGGTATCACCCTAGGATTCAGTGTAAATTCAGATCCAGAGTCATCCTAAACAATGACGTTTCTATTATGTATGATGTAAACAACATCCCAAAAGCCTAGAACAAAGGCCAGATGTTTCTTTGGATGGGCCAAATTCTGTGCTACACAATGAATATTAACAATCATTTTATATTATAAGTGTGGAGGTAAAGAAGATAGATAAGATTTAAGTGTACCAGAATATCTCTAGTTTTATCCATGTGATTATTTTAACTAGGACAGTACAATAATCTACTATTAAATATTCTATTCCTTAGCAGTCAATGAGTATTTTGTTTATGTATTTTGATGTAAAACACTTCCAAATATGGGACTTATGAAAGCATTTCAATCTCAAGTCATTTTAATATCAGTCAATTTTGTTTATATATTAAAGTGCACTCTGAGCTGTTTTCTCATTCATTAAGAAAGCTTTTCATTGTACCCCATAACACTTTATCCTTCCCCCCAAACACAAATACTACAATACTAAGTACCGGTTTTCCTATGTGCAATCTAGTGACTTATTAATGTCTTCAATCTCCTCTCACTTCAAAACTATCCCTGAAAAGTTAGTTTAATCTGATAGAAAATAGGTTAATGGTTAATGTCCTACAAATGAAGCTGAGTTAAATATTTTGAGAATCTTGGTTATGGAGTTTGGTAGGTTTTTAACACAACTACTAATATCCTCAATTTTAAAAAGAATTACTCAAAATAATACTTTTACTATTAAGATTATCCACCGCTATTCTGAAGTAAATAACACAGTCTTCTTATTTTACAGACAACTGTTGCATAAACAAGGCTAGATATTATTAGTCTTCCAAAAGAACTTCCATTTAGAACATATTTATCCAGATGGGAAATACTCATTAGCAGAGTTCCCAGTAATAGGAAATAATAAGCTGCCAATCAAGTAAATTACCTTCATGATGATCATTACAAAGGAAATTCTTTAGATGAACAACTGATTGAAGGAGGATGAGGTCAGAGCATAGTTTTGCCATGGATAGGGACAAAAAAAAAAAAATGCTTGTGTCTGCAGAAGGCTGCAGAACTCTGCCTCTGTGCCAGAACTTTGTACTGGTCTGTTGGAACATTTTTCTCTGAAATGCTCCTTCTCAGTGGATATTAATTTGTATTGTACTTTTCTATAGTATTATCTAAAATTCTTTGGCATCTATTATGAAGGGACTATCACAGAACCAGAGGTTTCAGAAACATGGAGAACAGCTTCTTTGCAAACTCTCTTCTAATGGAAAAGTGCCAGCACCCAAGGAGCCAAACTAAAAATAGTCCCAATTAACAGAAGGTGAGATGTTATATGTTGAATGCTTATTATATGCCATGTGCTATATATACATTGTTTGATTTAGCCCTCCTATCTGTGATTTATAAGTTATTATTCCTATTTTTGTTTTTACATGAAGAAGTGAGATACACAAGTGTTAAAAAATGTGTTCTCGGCCGGGCACGGTGGCTCAAGCCTGTAATCCCAGCACTTTGGGAGGCCGAGGCGGGTGGATCACGAGGTCAAGAGATCGAGACCATCCTGGTCAACATGGTGAAACCCCGTCTCTACTAAAAACACAAAAAATTAGCTGGGCATGGTGGTGCATGCCTGTAATCCCAGCTACTCAGGAGGCTGAGGCAGGAGAATTGCCTGAACCCAGGCGGCGGAGGTTGCGGTGAGCCGAGATCGCGCCATTGCACTCCAGCCTGGGTAACAAGAGTGAAAGTCTGTCTCAAAAAAAAAAAAAAAGAATGTGTTCTCAGTTAAACTGCTAACATGGCTGGTAAAGGATTCAATCTTCACTTTAGATGATTCCGAAGACTGTATTATTACCCATATTCTTGTCACAACTGTTGCAGAATCATAAGATCTAATATTGAAAATAAGCTTATAGATGGATCTAATTATTTCAATTTCCTGAAGCTAAGAAAGGCAAAACTGTTAGCTTTCAAAGGATGAGATGATCAGCCTTGGCCTTAAACCTCAGATTTGCCACCTTCTAGCTGTGCAACACTGAGCATACCACTCTACTTTCTGGACAGCAGTATTCCTCCTAAGGAAACTAGAAGGTATGACTTATGTTACGCCTAAGGTATAATATACATACCAATTTATGGGTTTATTATCTGACTAAATATAAAAAGGTATATAAAGCACTTAGCATATTACCTAATATTAAGGTCTGAACAACTTAGCAGCTTCTCAAGGTGCCAAATATAAGGGACTCCATTACTAAGAATTGATCAGATGAGAACACGTGGCCACAGGGAGGGGAGCACTACACACTGGGGTCAGTTGGGGGGAAATAGGGTAGGGACCGTGAGGGGTGGGGAGTTGGGGAGAGAGGGCAAGGGGAGAGATGCCGGATGTAGGTGATGGGGAGGAAGTCAGTGAATCACACTGCCACATGTGTACCTATGCAACAATCTTGCATGTTCTTCACATGTACCCCAAAACCTAAAATGCAATAAAATAAATAAATGGGGGGGAAAAAAAAAGAAAAATACCACAAGAATAGTATTTATTGGAAGGCCTTCCATGCTAAGAGCAGATTTCTAAGACTTTTGTATTTATTAGTTCACGGAACTCACAAAGGTTCTTTATAAGGTAGGTTCTATTTCTCGCAGTTTTTGATATTAAGAAACAAAGGCACAATAAGTTCACAGGGTTTGACCATGACCCTACAATGTCAAATCAAGGAAATCTGAGCCCTTTCTCTTATCACTATAACATACTCTCTAAATGAGAAGAAACTAAAAAATGTGTAATAAAAGATATTTAGTATATTAAAAGCTGCTTAATAGTATAGGTAACAAATCTATTTTGAGCTTTAAAAATAAGTAAACACTTTTTACTTATAGAAAACTATTTTCAAGCCCCTTCCAAATAAGCCTTGTGCATCTTCCCAATGCAGATTTAAATCAATTTCAAATTATATTGAAATTAGCTTGGGTGGGAAGGTGTGCTGGTTGTCTGCAGCTTTAAAAAATTCATAGAAAATCAAACACCACATGTTCTTACTCATAGGCGGGTGTTGAACAATAAGAACACATGGACACAAGGAGGGGAGCATCACACACTGGGGTCTGTTGGTGGGGGCCAGGGGTGGCACAGTAGGGGGGTGGGAAAGTTGGGAAGGGATAACATGGGGAGAAATGTCAGATATAGGTGACGGGGAAAGGGAGGCAACCAACTACATTGCCATGTATGTACCTATGCAACAATCCTGCATGATATGCACATGTACCCCAGACCCTAAAGTACAATTAAAAAAAAATTCGGTATGTATTTTAAGATATACAAAATATAATGATTAATTTTTGATATTCTAAGTTGGCAAATTATTAGTAATGTACTGACTGAAATAACTGTAAGCGCAAGCAAATGATTATGATAATTGTTTGTATTTATGGCATAGGGATACACTAGACAATTTTCACTGATGTTTTTCTGAGCAGGAAAGATACATGTTCCTGTGGAAATGCATCACCATTGGATTCTACAGAATGCATATGCCAGATTGTTCAACTGGGGAAACACAGAGCTCCACCTAACATTTACACAAGTCAATAGGTTCCACATGTACTAATGGATAAAATTAAAAATTATGAATTTCCTTCAGGTGCATACACAGTATGTGTAATTTTCAATACTAAAACAAAAGATTAATATATTTATACAAATGCTTTCATATCTATAGAACAAAAAGCAGAAACAAAATTTTAAAAGGCAACAAATGGATAAAAATTGGCAATATGTTTGACAAAACTTGTGACTATATTTCACATATAAAAAGCTCTTAGGAATCAGTAAAAAACTATCATTTCAATAACAAATGGTCAAAGAGCATGGTCAGTCTCTCATAAGAATATCTAATAAATGTGATTAAGAAAAAATGTGAATTCCTGTTAATCAGAGAATTAGAGGCATCTTTCAAATAAGATAATTTTTTTAAAAATCTCTCATTATAGTTTTGGGTAAAGGTTCAAGAATTATCCATTTTTAAAGGTTGTTCAAATTGGAAACATCTTTATTTATTTATTTATTTTGTTTGTTTTGAGATGGAGTCTTGCTCTGTCGCCAGGCTGGAGTGCAGTGGTGTAATCTCGGCTCACTGCAACCTCCGCCTCCCGGGTTCAAGCAATTCTTTGGCCTCAACCTCCCGAGTAGCTGGGATTACAGGCGCATGCCACCACACCCGGCTAATTTTTGTATTTTTAGTAAAAACGGGGTTTCATCATGGCGAGAATGGTCTCGATCTCTTGACCTCGTGATCTGCCCACCTTGGCCTCCCAAAGTGCTGGGATTACAGGCGTGAGCCACCGCGCCCGGCCCGGAAACATCTTTCAATTCTCTTTTTTTTTTTTTTGTCAAAATGTGACCAAAACTTTAAATATGTGCCCAGTCTTTCACCAAACAATTTGATTTCTTAAAATTTATCTTTAGGAAATGAACAGAAAAGTAGTCATAACTCGTTAGGATGTTAATCAAATGCATCATTTATAAGGTGCTATTTGGAAACAACCTAAATATTTAATAATCATGGATGGTTTAAATAAATATGCCAACATTTTACCATAGAATGCAATGCAGCTCTTTAAGATATCATATGTGTAAAACCTATTAAGTCTTAGGATGTAAGGAGAAATTGCAAGAATAGGCAAATCCTTAGCAATAGAAAGTCCGTTGGCCTCTACCTAAAGCTGGAGAATTTGGGAAGGAAATAGTAACTGCTAATGACTATAAAGTTTGTTTGTTTCCAGGAAAGAAGTGATAATAATATTCTAAAATTAATTGTGGTAATGGTGGCACAACTCTGAATATACTGGATAACATTCAAGTATGTGCTTTAGACATGTGTATTATATGGCATATGAATTGTATTTTAATACAGCTGTGGGTTTTTTGGTATTTTAATTAAAAGACAACTGATAAACCATAGTATTTGCAACATATATCACAAATAAAGATCTAATATTCCAACTTCTTAAAGAATTGTTGAAATTTGAGAAAAAGAATATGAAAACCATACAGAAAATTGGGCAAATACATGAACAAGTAATTCACATAAAAGAGATAAAAACTGTAATTAAACTTATGACAAGATAGTAACTTATTCACCATAAAAGAAATGCAAAGTAAAGCTGCATTGAAGATAACATTTCAAAGAAATACACACACAAAAGAAGCATATATAAAAACTGGCAAAATCTAAGTAAGGGCTGTACTGTAGACCAATAATGTCATACCAATGTTAATTTCCTATTTCTGATCACTGTATTCTGGTTATGTAAATTGTTATCATTGGAAGAAGCTCAGTACAGGGTACATTGAAAACGTACTATTTTCACAACTTTTATATGAGTCTAAAATGATTTCAAAATAAAAGTTTAAAAAAAGATATAAGGATGTGTTAACATTTTGAGCATAAAAAGAAAATTATAAAAATGTATGCATATAGGATCCCAATATGTTGAAAAACATGTGCTTCAAATGAAATTAAAAAAATAGAATGAAAAATTATCTTTATGTGGTGGGTTTTAAAGTGATTTGTATTTGTGCATATATGTGTAGTAGGTGGGTATTTCTGTATTTTTCTAAATTTCTAACTTGTGCATGTTAACAACTTTTGAATGAACTTGAGTAACTTTTCATCCCTGTTATGGATCTCTTTCTGCTCTGGCTAATTTGATCAGCATAAACACTTTAATTACATAATTTGAGTTCCCTAATGCCCTTTGGCAACACAAGCCCCAGTCTAATTCTTTTTAGTAATCAAATATGATTTGGTTTGTATGAAAGCCTTCAGAAGCATCTGCAGCATTTTCTTTTTCCCTCTTATTCTCATTTGAGCACACTCCTTAAACAAATCATGCCAGGGCCACAACATGGCAAAGTCTCAGTAGAAACACAAGAAAGTAAAATTATAAATCAAGGGATAAAATAGCAGCTTACCTAGCTTTCTTCAAACAACTAAAATAAATGGTTTAGAAATGAATTTAATATGTGAAAAATTTAGATTCAAGGTAGATAAAGAAAGATGACTATAATCAACAACATAATTGATAATACCATTACAAACATTAGTAAAATAACATTCAGAGTAAAATATTATAGCACATTTATGGTTAAAATAATTTCCTTATTTTCATCTCATAGAGGAATTTATATAAAACAATAAATATATTTCTTTTTAGCATTTTAACAAATCCATGATTGTTTCCAGGCTACACGAGGTCTTTGGGGAGCACATAAATACAAATCACCTAAGTCACTAACATAACACCCTTCCAAATTCTTCTCTTTAATTTTTTTATCCTAAATTGTGGAAGAATATCCAGCTTTATTATATGAGACTTTCTTCAATTTTCTTAGAAAAAAAATATTTAAAAATTTTTAATTGATTTACAAAGTTTAATGTCAAATTATGGCTAAAACAATTTTTCTCACTTTCCCTCTAATAGGATCACATTAGTTTAATAGCTGTTCCTTCAACTTTCTTCTTTAGTATGACTCTATTGAAAAGTAAAAATACTGCTATAAAATAAAGATGCTTTGGAATTCACCCAAGCCTAATATTCTGTGAAGTTACCATCCAACTAAGGCCCATGAGAAAGACCTTAGCATAAATTGAATTTATATATAAAAGCTCCAATTAGACCCCTGTTGAAGTCATTATCATTAGGTTTTCAATTGTGCCTAGCCAAAAGAACAACTAAAATAGTGTTCTTACTGTGTACAAAATGAGAAGCAACATTAAATCATAACATTCTCAAACTGGAAGGCACGTTAGCTATTTCAAACTGCAGTTTGCAGATGAGAAAAAGGAGTTGCATCAAGGTCAAGTGACTTGCTTAGGAGCAGTTTTCAAAACTAAAATTTCTTATGAGTAGGTTATGCTATGTGAGTTAAAAGATTTTCAAATATTGTGGAATATTTTCTCTAATCAAATAATATCAGCTGTAGAAAATTTTTTTAAAGTACTAAAATCATTAAATTTATTCATAATGGCTGAGATTACAATCTTTTTCAGACAATTCTGTATCATTCACTTCTAAGTATTTTCTTTTTCAACATAATTTATTACTTCAAGTGCATACATCATTAAACCTTTTAGTAATCTTGAATCATCTGTGTTATGGGAAATCTTCCAATTTTATTAAAATGCAAACTGACTTATTCACAGAAGATTTGCTGGCTTTGCAGTCAAAACTGACTTTACAAAAAGGAAATATACAAATAAAATAAGAACTGTTTGTTCTATACTGCTCCATCTTGGAAGGGGCAGGAATCACCCAGACCAGCGCTGATACAAACAGAAAACTGAGTCATGCAAAATTTGA
Organism: Sapajus apella; assembly: GCF_009761245.1. NCBI lineage: Eukaryota > Metazoa > Chordata > Mammalia > Primates > Cebidae > Sapajus > Sapajus apella. The sequence continues at coordinate 7,991,622 of NW_022437021.1, forward strand.
TGGATATTGGATGGGACATAGGAAGAGTTTAAGTGAGCAGCAGCATCATACAGGTACAGATGGAATTGAGCAAAATTTTCTGAACAGATTTATAAATTGAAAGCTTAAAGTGTTGGGAAAGGTGTAAGAAGTCATCTAGACTCAATCTCCTTTATTAAAAATTAGAAAAATAAGGACCAGCAAGGAAAAGTGACTTACTTGGCCTTTGTATTGGTCAGAGGATACATGGATGCTGAAGGCCAGGTCTTCTGGAATCTGTTAGATTACTTTGACCTCTCTCTACCGTGGAGACAAGAGGACATAGGTATTTGTGGGATACTGTACATGTGAAGTCAGGGACAGAGTAGCAGGCCAGGGAGCATTCAGGCTGCAATCTGAGAGTGCAGCTGAGATCTCAGAGTGTCTGGTTGGTACATCTGGTTCTCCATACACTAGATGCTCAGAGACTAGTGACCTACGATCTTTGGACTCTGTAAATTAAAGTCATTTTTTTCTCTAGCAAAATTATCATGGTTAGTTGATTTTTGGAGATGATTGACAGAGAGTCCATAATATACAAGCTGTGGAATTACCACTACCACATCCAGGACCCCTAGCTTTGCTGATAAAGTAGCTGATATTTTGGGGCAACATGATTCTGGAAAATGAGATAAATATATCCACTTATACACTATAATGATCTCCCACAGGATCCCACTCAGCTTCTTCCACACTCCCCAATCCAACATTCCATCCAATTTTTTGAAATGTGCTGCATTTGAATACAGAACCACATGTACCAGAAAATCTCTAATTCATTGCCTTTGTTTAGGCTTGGAAGTTTCTAAGGCCCTTGTCGAAGCCAGGATCATTTGGATTTTCCCTTAGTGGTATGGCTATATATGATAAAGACTGCCTTCTCTATTAAGAACTTTTATAACCCACTAGCTATTGATTCTAAACTTCCTTCATCGACCTATTTGATCATTACTGCTGATAGTAAGTCTCTGGATCATATTATTTTGTTTGCTTACTCCACACTTCTAAAGGCTAAAACAAACTTAACTTTAATCCTGGGATAGGGTTCCAAGCTCTGGAATGTATCAGATGCAATGTTGAAATAAAGGACAGAGTCAGAAAGCCAATGATAACACAATAATGTGCTTTATTCACCATCAAGTTTATGGAAGATTGTGAAGAAACAGACAATAGGGCCAGGAATAGGTCAAGAAGTGATACTTAAAAACAACACTGATTTGAAGGTGCTAAAGTTAAGTTCCTACATATATTGATTTAGTAGCCCTCTGTATTAGCCTGTTCTCACACTGCTATGAAGAAATACCTGAGACTGGGTAATTTATAAAAGAAAGAGGTTTAATTGACTCACAGTTCTGCATAGCTGGGGAGGCCTCAGGACACTTACAATCATTATGATGGAAAAGCAAACATGTCCTTCACATGGAAGCAGCAAGGAGAAATGCAGAGTAAGTGGGGGAGATGTCCCTTACAAAACCATCAAATATCATGAGAACTCACTCGTCATCACAAGAACAGCATGAGGTTAACTGCCCCCATGATTCAGTTACTTCCCTCGGGGTCCTTCCCATGACATGTGGGGATTATGGGATTACAATCCAAGATGAGATTTGGGTGGGGAAACAAAGGCAAACCCAATCACCATCACATACCAAATGCTTAGCATTCCCAGTTCTTTTGTCTTTTCAAATGCTCTCAGAAAAATGGAGATTGCAGAGAAGGCTAAACCAGACCAGAGTACTTTGACCTCTCTGCACAGTGGAGACCAGAGGACACAGGCTATTGTGCCTGTGAGATCAGGGATAGAGCAGCAGGCCAGGGGGCATCTAGGCTGCAATCTGTGCATGTGGTCTCTTCTGCAGCTGCTCTACTTTCCTTTCTCTCTGGGCATTCAGGCTGCTGCTCATTCTTTCTGTGGTGGCCACATAGGACCTCTTGCCTTCTGTGGCCTCTGCAGATCTTATGCTTCCATCAGTGATTTTCTTTTTTACTGACATTTTCTTCCTTTTCTTCTCATTGTTCTCTCAAACCAGTAAGCAAACACCTTCCTTTTCTAGTGTTCAGCCATCAGTGAGTGTATCCCTAGACCCCAATAGCAGAAGCTGTCCTTGTCCAAGTAGTGCTTTACAGTTTGTCACATGCTCATAGTACCCAGGGACTGAGACGGGTGTAGCCAATTGTACTGAGCTCACTGCACTGGAAACCACTTCCATTCCCAACTCAAATATCTTACCTGCTGCCTTCCTGCCTACAATCTGTGTCCTGATTCTGAGCCTGGCACCCCCTACCAAAACCCTAACATTCTATTCTTCTAGTGGCCTTTATCTATTAGAAAACCCTTTATGCCATCTTGAATTATGGCATCAGGAGATAATTTGTCTAACACCTTTGTCAGTATAATACATCTGAATCTCAAGTACATGTAAGGTTCGTATTCTTGCATTCTCAGAAAGAATCACTGGTCCAGGCTGTTTCTAACTGTGCAACAGCCATCATGGAGATGGCTGCGCATTTTGTATTTTGACCAGTTTGCTCACTAGTATATGTATGCCCTATGATTTCATTGACTGTTTTTGTATATTTATATATTTGTTGCATTTTTATAACTAGGACTTACATAGAAAATTCTAACAGTGTATCTTGTCATCCCCTACACAATTCTTTCTACCAAGTAAATGCTTCATTAGAGGATTCTTGATTACTCAAAATAATGAACAAAACAAATGATGTGACTAAATCAAAATGGAAAATAATTTAAATTACTTGCTTACTTTATTTGTGTTTGCAAGTGGCCATGAACAGAGCTATTCTGGAATCTATGCCACTACAAGATCGTGGTGCTGCTGTCAAGTCCTATTGAATTGTACCATTTTCCACCTCACTTCTCTGCAACATTACCTTTTTTTTCTCTCTACACTATTGATCAAGAGAATCAATTTTACAACTGAGGAAATCCATCAGACTAAACAGAACTTTGTTCAATTGTTCTTATGCTAAAGTTCTCTATCTTTCTGCCCATGGTTTCCCAGGCTGAAAGAAGTAATTAAACATTTTAGGATAAAAGGTTTCCCTTTCAATACTAACTGGCCTGTGGGCTGCATTTAGTGATAACTGTAAACAGGAATGACAATAATGTTAATAAACTTTAAGCAGAGAAAATGACTCAATAAACAAGAAACCAAGATTAGTTGCATTTAAACTATCCTGAGGTTAATCAAGGTTGAGTATCTATTCTTTTAGTTCCCATAAAAATAAAGTTGGCTTTGGTTTTCACCGAAAAAATTCTTCATACAACCAAGGCTGTTTCAGAAGTTTCAACCAGCACTAATAAAAGATCTTTTCTATACAGTTACATTGCCTTAAGAACTATGATTAGAAAATCACTGTGGTAAAAAAAAAAATGGGTAAATACAATATAATTAGTTGGTCCTGCAGTCCCACAATCTTTCTAAACAGTATTGCAGCTTAATTTGTACAGGAATCAATGACACTTTATACTAGCACCATACCATAGAGAACATTTTGGATTTCCACTTTAATTACTGCATTACAATAACAGTATAGAGTGTTTCCAAAAGCCAATGGTGCTCCAATATTCCTAGTACTTTCTGCTTCTATCTAAACTAAAAAGTGCTTCAGCTAGAGCACAAATAAAATATCTGCAGCAAATTAACACCCATACTAGAATAGTAGTAAAAATGCTGCATATGTAATAAGATGAATTATGTTACATGAGCTAAATAATAACTGACTTTTCTCAACTAGCCAAAACAGTTACTTTTAAAACTGTAGCGGTTTTGAGTTTTATAATTAGTTAGAAATTATATTTTGAAAGAAAAAAAGCTGACATTTTTCTAAAAGGATGAATTTGGTATTTCTCCTTCAGAAGTACAGTGAGGAGATGGTTATAAGTTTATAATTCTATAATTTCTGCAAGTTTACTATAACCTTACATGTGGTCAATGGATATTATTTAAAGATACTATATTCAATATTATATCCTCCTTATTTCCATGGTTCTGCATATACAAAAAACACATTTTAAAATTTAAAGTATATCTGTTTTGGAAATATTGGGGATTTATGAACACCATTTGTGATTATGGGCAACACACAGAAAAAGAACTGAAAATATCCAGTACAGTCACATATAGATTCATTATATCTATCTGATCATTTATTTCCTTTATTTGAAATAGGATTTAGGTAAACATAAACTGCACTCTTGAATTAATGTGAGCACTTAGCGATGCCACCTAGACTTGGACTTGATGGAGATTTGACTTGTCCAGGAGCTATTGTGACCAGGGAATCATGGTGTGTTAGTTTTTTTCTTTTTAATACACTCACATGAAAAAGGTGATTCCTGACATTTACACAATAGATATGTCTGTATATTACAAGTCATTCCCTAAACAACATTCTGTAAGCCAAATTCAAAATTTTATGCCAGAATTTACTAAGAGTTATTTAGAGATACCTGCTGAGGTTTGAGTAAGGGAAAGAAAGTCAGCACTCATGGGGTAGCCATGACATTGTTCATTTTTAGGCTATTATTTGTAGCAGCACCAGCCAAGCCAAAAAACAAAATGCTTTTTGACAATTCTCACCACAGCAGATTCATAGTCTTTTCTCCTCTATTTTCTCCCTTTCATGCTGAGGAGTCCCATACAGATTCCTAAGACTCTTGGACACCTATCACTTCCTACATTGTCACCGTCACTGCCAGCATCCCCTTATCCAACTTAATCTGCCAGTATCCCCTTATCCAAATTAATCTCCTCTTTCTTTCCAAACCCTTCCCTCCTCCTCAGTCCCCATTCAATCACAGGCTGTGAGAACAGCAATAAGAAAAGGCAACTTGCAGTGGTGCTATAGAAGACAGCTAAAGAGTTTCCCAGAGGCGGCCACACACATAAGCATGGGATACCCCAATGACTTTTCCCTTCACCATGCTCTAGAACACTACAGGCATCTAGTCCAAGTGATTTAATGACTGCAAGCCACCCAGCATTCAGATCAAGACCCCATGGAAAGGATCAGACAAAAGCAATGTTCCTGTGAGAGAGGGAGGCTCATGGCTTGACTGCTCTTTTTCCCGGGAGAGAATGGGTAGGCAATTGCCTCTTCTGCTGCACCTACTGCAACACCTGAACCCTAGGAGGCAAACACTGCCAGTCGGAATGATGCCTAAGAGATAGTATTCCTTGATAGTTTTCCAAAAGTGAAATATTGTACCCATACCATAAAAAAGTCTATTGTATTTTTTCAGACATTTAACTTTTCAACCATATTTTTATGATATGTTTTATATCATAAAGTATGGGCTGGCTATATCCAACAAAAGATGCAACAACTTATGAATCTATAAGCTCTCCTTAGAATTCTTAAATTGCTTTGTAATTTAAAACGTTCTCCCATTTCAGCAGGACTTTCTGAAAAAGCAGTGGAAAAAATATATATTCTTTACGTATTACCTTGTTTTTTCAGGGGCAACATTTGAGTAGAGCTTTCATTACAACTTAAATGACATTAAGCTCAACAAATTGATTTAAAGTATTTATAGTGTGTTCAAAAGTAACCTTTAAGAAGCTTCACAGGACAAACTGTACTTCTTGAGCAAAACTTCCAGCCGTTTTATGACCTTCCCAAAACAAATGGGTCAGTTCCTTTGAGAAATCTTTTATAAATGCCAGGCTTTCAAGCAGTACAATCACGATTTTAGTTTTCAGAACAATTTTGCTAAATTTTTTTGAAAAGAATGGTACTGTTAAGTTCATACATATTTTATAACAACTTTCTACCTAGAAACTCATTTTCTGTATATGACTGTTGAGGGGGAAAATTTTTAATGTTTTTTTTTTCTTTTCTTTGTGGATTTTTAAAACTTATGATAAAAGTATATAGACAAAACACATTTGTGACCCTAGGACACGTCAGTAAAAAGGAAACTTACAAGATGAGTATAGATCTTGTAAGAGAGCAGGCAGAAAGAAGTTGGTGAGATCTATCATGAAGTGTCTGCCCCAAAATGCCTCAGGTACCCCACTCTTCACTAGAACCAACAATAAATCAAGGAGACATAGAAAATGTGGACATACTGCGAGCACGGTGGCTCATGTCTGTAATTCTAGCACTTTGGGAGGCTGAGGTGGGCTGATCATTTGATGTCAGGAGTTTGAGACCAGTCTCTCCAACATGGTAAAACCTTGTCTCTACTCAAAATACAAGAAAAAAAAAATTAGCTGGGTGTGGAGGCATGCATTGGTGGTCCTAGCTACTTGGGAGGCGGAGACAGGACAACTGCTTGAACCCGGAAGGTAGAGGTTGCAGTGAGCCACAACCCCACCACTACACTCCAGCCTGGGTGACAAAGAGACTTTGTCTCCAAAAAAAAAAAGAAAAAGAAAAAATAAATTAAAATGTGGACATACTTTCACAGGGTATCACAATGAGCAGTGAAGGGAATATGGTCAATCACTCTACTATCTCCTGCTGCTGTTTATTTAAATAATCTGTATTTTTATAAAAATTGACATTGAACACTAGATGAGGAGCCTAAAATGTTCCAATTATATCAACCTCGTTGGCTCTGACATACATCTAAAGAAAGGACACAGTAATGCCAACATCAAGAATCATGACCAGCAATTCCACCTAACGTTGCAACAGACCTGACAGTTCATAGAGTGATTTTATGAGCAGCACTTTAGGGTAGATACACACATAGGATTAGCACTCCCAGTTTACAGGTAATAATATCCAAGCTCTGAGGCAACACACAGCTTTCTGGCATTAATGAGACAGCAGAAAGTCACCCGCGGCTTTCTGACTACAAGTCTAGGTTTATTTTTTCTATATCCTACACTATGTAAGCCCCTCAAAATGAACTCAAATGATCAAATCTCCTGTTGGAATTTATCAATGCATGCATTTTCTACATTATTATCTCATCATTCCCCATTATACAAAATATTTGTTTATAGAAAGAAAGAGAAGTAAAATTTGCTTATCACTCACTACATGGTAGGTAGGACATTTTAATGACTTTCATATGTATCATAATATATTAAAATTTACTATCTTTCATTAATACATATTTTTCTAAGAAAAAAATGGACATAATTACTATTATCCCTTTTGCTCCTAAAACTTTTATCTATGTTATTTATTTAATTAGGATAATCCCTAATTTATCAGCAACAATTTTATGCCAGCTTGAGATTTTTGGTGAAGAAAATCTAACCTACAGATTTTTTTCAAGTGTAATGACATTTTTATGAATACTAAGTTTAATAGCTCATAAAGTTGATATAATGTTATGCTTCATGGACATTTAATAAAACATTTATTCATTTATTATAGATTTCGCCTTTTTAAAAATAGGTTCCAGAGAAAATTTCCTTTCCTCATCTAAAACTTTTTCTCTTGCAGCCACTGAAAAATCTATATCCCCTACCACTCTGCTCCAGTGCCTGATAAACAAAGTGGCCTGGGCACAGTGCCAGGCACTTTATAGACCTTATCTCATAAAATTATCTGTTCAGAACAAAAAGAATGCTGGGCTTCAGATTACAGATTACAATAGCAACCCCCTACAAAAATCTATAAAGAGAGGCGACAATATCCTAGGGAATTCCTATCACACCAGTAATTTCAGTGTTCCTCTATTTGAATAACAGTTTAGTTCAGGTGGAGAAATTGTGTGAAAGATACAGGATACATGGAAAAAAATGGATAAAATCCTTTTCTCCTCTTTAAAAATGTTACTGGCAATCACAGTCAAGTATGGACTTCATCTGATAAAAATGTACCATTATATTGGTGTATTAGTTGTGTCAAATATGTCACACCAATGGAAGATCTCAGGTATATTGGGTGCAGGGTATACCAGAACTCTCTGAACAACTTTTGCAAGCCTTCTGAAAACCTGAAGCTATTCTAGAATAAAATATTTTTATAAATCCAATTAAAATAAAAATGTTTAAAATACAGAACAAGTCACTAATAATCTTTCCTGTATCCTCTCCCTTACCTTCCATTCTCTTTCTGGACAATTCAGTCATAGAACTGTTAGGTGGGGTAGCGCTAACTGCCTATGGAGAGAGCAGCCTGTTAAGGGATGGTGGAATTTAAGCAAGGTGACTGAAGCATCCAGACAGGAAGAAGGCACAGCAAAGGGGATTCGGAACCCAGTATAGTAGGTAGGGCATCTGCATGTGAGTGCAGCTTGGCATGGGGTAACAGATTCTGAGCAGGGTGATGAGGGCATTCATGCAAGAGGAAGCCTCAATGAGGAGTATTAAATGTGAAGTTGAGTGAGGAGGATATCCTGCCAAAAGGAGGAGTTGCCTGGCGTGAAAAATTAGTCTGAACAGGATAGCAAGAGCACTCACCAGTAAGAGGCTCGGTACCAGGTGACAGAGATCAAGAAGGGTGAAAAGAGTGTCCACACTTTGAGAAAGAATGACCAAAATGGGATTTCAGAGCTTGACGAAGGTAAAAAGGGCTATGTGAATGGATGTCCTAGAGTGAACTGACAGAGCATGAGCAGGTTAAAGACCACGATCGTGCCGTGGGAAAGGAAGGCAGTTTGTCATGGGAAGACAGAACCCAAAAGAGTAGGGAGGTACACATGTGCAAGTGGGAACCTAAGAAGGCTGAAAAAGTGTTATCCGCTGGACGCTGAAGGAGTCAGAAAGGTGTCAGAGGCTGGGAAGGTGAAGGAGGACATTGGCAAGGAGGGGTTACTTTGTGTGGGATGTCAGGACATGGCCAAGTGGGGAAAGGTGCACACAACGGGGAAGGAACAGCAACAGTGTGAGACTGGTTCCATTCAAGGGGCATTATACATAATAATGGTATATATATTCAGATAATAATATATCTAATGTATATGTATGTGTATATATATATATACACACACACACACACACACACACACACACACATACATATCCTAATAATAACATAGCCTGACACTAATTTTAACTTACATTCTAATAAGGAAACTTGACTTGAAAAACTGTGCTGGGTTTCATGTATTTAACACAATAAATTGTATTCTATGCCTAGTTTTTGTCCAAGTTACGTTTTGTTATACTGAATTTCTACAGAATCATATGGGTAGCATAGATAAGAGATTACAATTGAATAATAAAATAACATTTTAAATATTTTATATAGAGAATATAAACATATACAATTTAATATATTTTATGATATATATAACATTTAGAATATTTTAATTTTTATCTATGCCATATATACATATATGTGAGAATGTGTAAGAATATACATAATACATATGTATAAGAACATATACATGTATGTAATATATATATATATACAAACATATTTATAAGAATATATATATATATATTATTTTTAAATGAAGAAATTTGCAAGAAAAGATTAATCCCCAGAAATCATTCCACTAAAAGCTCAGGACAAAAAACAGGGTCCTGTACAAAATTTTTCTTGTGTGACATTTACGAACTTCACATTTTTTGTTTTTGTTTTTTTAACGTGAAAGAAAAGTAAGGGGGGAAAAAGTAAAAAAAAATGCAAGTCTTTCCATAGGAAATGAAGGAGAAAAAAGGAACTTTTATTGATGACAGAGATTACATTAGGCACTTAATATTATCATATTTTGCTTTACACAACAACTTAAAGTAGGCATTGACATCTATTCCCATTTTTAAAATTAGAAAATTTTTTAACAGATTTCAAAGCTTACTGATCCAATTATAATAAAATATAGAAGTCAAATTTAAACCCTAAATTGTCTTTACATGAAATCCTTCTTTTCAACGAACTAAGTTGCCTCAACTGAGTCTCATCATAATCTATGAGTAGAAAAAGTGCTATCATTATTAACGTTTGCATGTGTATGTGCACACTCGTGTGTGTGTGTGCGTGTGTGATGTGAAGGGAGGTAAGAGACAGTGACTGGTTTTTATAGTTTTATGAATAGAAAGATTATACATCAAACCTTGGTCATGGAATGGAAATAAACTGGCTCTCTAACAGAGTCATGTAAGAATGACAGTAACACATTATTCCAAAGAGTCTACATTCTTTCATGCATTATTCAGTCTGGTTAAATAATAGCCAGATGTACACCTTTTTAAATCTGTTTGATCTTTGGATAAATGTATAAAACATATATACTGTTCTTTTACCAGAAATATGAAAAATCTTATTCACCTGACAAAACATTTTCCAGATACAGCATCTAGTGACATGATAATTAGCCAATAGGAGTATATAACACATTAGAGCCAAACAGTAAGTACTCCTAATGTCAATTCTGCATACATTTCTCTCAGATCAGAATCTTCACACTTCCAGAAATGTCTTATGTTTGTTTCTTCCTGAGTACTCATTGGCTATGCATGTCAAGAATTCACTACAAAATCTAGTGAACACAAATTCACCATTTTTCTTCAGCATTTAAAAATCCAAGTGATTATGCATGAACTCTTGTTAAGGGTCTTAGAGTAATAAAATGTATAACAACTATACAACTAATTTAGCATCTTTAGTAGATAAAAGATACCCTGTAGATAAGAATAAAATATAAGTTTATGTGGATCTTGAAAATATTTCCAACTTACAGCTTAAAAAGGAAAGGATATGACTTAAAACATTGTCTTAAGTTTCTAGTATTCTACACACTTCTTTTCTATGTCTACCTTTTATCCAAGAAACATTTTGTTATGCTAAATTTTAACAGAATAATATGAATATCATAGATTGGTAGAGAGAAAAGAGCTTATATCAAAAACATGAAGACATTGATGCCATGTAAAAACAACTACAGTAAGAAAGTCAAGATAAGAAAATGTAGTAAAAAACACTTAAAATATTTAGCAAACTGCACATAGAAAATTAAATATGTTTTTAAAACTCTACATAAGATTTATGGGAAACTTTTATTTTAAAATTGAAATATAATTGACATTTCATGTAATTTGCTATTTTTTTATTGTGGCAAATTAAAATTTACCATTTTAATCATTTTTAAGTTTACAGATCAATGGTGTGAGATATATTCAAACGTCCAGAACTATTTTATTTTGCAAAATAGAAACTGTATATCCATTAAAACACTCCCCATTTTCCCATCTCCTTGGTCCCTAGTAACCACCATTCTACTTTTTGTTTCTAGGAATTTGCCTAATTTAGATACCTCACGTAAGTGGACTCAAACAGTATTTGGTTGTCTGTGTTTGTGTCTGACTTATTTCACTTGGCATAACGTCCTCAAGTTTCATTCATGTTGTAGAATGTGATAGGGTTTTCTTAAGGCTGAATAATATTCCACTGGGTATATGTATATCTACATACATACACACACATAAACACATACATTAACACACCCTACATTTTTAAATCCATTCATTCATCAATATACAGTTGTGTTGCTTCTGCTTCTTAGCTATTGTGAATAATGTTGCTATAAACATGGATGGGCAAATATCTCTTGGAGACCCTACTTTTGATTATTTTGGCTACATATCTAGAAGTGGGATTGTTGAATCACCTGATAAATCTTTTTGTGTCTTGAAAAACCTTCATACAATTTTCCATGGTGGTTTCACCATTTTACAATCCCACCAACAGCGTACAAGCCTTCCAATGTTTCCACATTCTTATCAACACTTGTCATTTTCCTTTAACAGTAGCCATCATAATGGGTGTTAAGTGCACATTTATTTTAAATGTGGGTAATGGACACTATATTACCAGAAATATCAAAGAAAAAATTAAATGCCTTTTAGACTGGCTAAAGGTCAATTTCTTTTGGAATGGATGAAGGACAATCTTCCTTGGATTCACAGGGATGGATTATTGGCTGGTGCCCGAGTACTCAACTATTATACCATGAAATCTATATTGGCTGTGTTAAGAAAGGCTGTACCACTCCTACATGATTTTAATTACTCTGGTAGAGGTCACTGTAACGACAGCAGTGAGAAATTCCCAGTGTATATGAGAATGTATCCACAAAAGATATTACATGGTATATGATCATCAAAAAGTTCTCAGATTGTTATTTTCTTGAATTTTAAGTTCTGGGGTACATGGGCAGGGTGTGCAGGTCTGTTGCAGACCTAAACGTGTGCCATGTGGTTTGCTGCACCTATCAACCCACAACCTAAGTATTAAGCCCAGCATACATTAGTTATTTTTTCTGATGCTCTCCCCTCCTCTGTCCCACAGGCCACAGTGTGTGATATTCCCCTTCCTGTGTCTATGTTCTCATTGTTCATCTCCTACTTATGAGTGAGAACATGCAGTGTTTGGTTTTCTGTTCCTGTGTTAGTTTGCTGAAGATAATGGCTTCCAGTTCCATCTATGCCCCTGCAAAGGACATGATCTCATTCCTTTTTATAGTTGCATAATATTCCATGGTGTATATGTACCATCTATTCTTTATCCAATCTATCATTGATGGGCATTTGGGTTGATTCCATATATTTGCTATTGTGAATAGTATTGCAATGAACATCCTATACATTTATCTTCATAATAGAATAATATATATTCCTTTGGGTATATGCCCAGAAATGGGACTGCTAGGTCAAATGGTATTTATGGTTCTAGTTCTTCGAGGAATCACCACACTGTCTTCCACAATGGTGGAACTAATTTACATGCTCACCAACAGTGTAAAAGCATTCCTGTCTCTGCACTGTCTGCTGTTGACTTTTTAATAACTGCCATTCTGACTAGTGTAAGATTGTATCTCATTGTAGTTTTAATTTGCATTTCTCGAACGATCAGTGATGTTGAGCTTTTTTGCTTGTTTGTTGGCTGCAATGGTATTTCTGATAACCCCAGTGCAACACTTTGATGTAATGGCAGGGTCTTTGCTAGGTTCAGTCAGAATTAACATAAGAGCACCTCATATCTTAAATTCAACTGTTTCTGATAACAAAACTAGTATTTGTTTAGTTTAATTAAAAAAAAAAAAACAAAACATTTCTGAGATGTGGCCTTCTAATTTTGGTGGGTTTCTCAGTGTATCCTATCAAGGGTTTAACTAAGAAGCAACTCCTGGGCATAAACTGGTTCATCTTTCTGTAGGACGACTTGAAAATATGTGTCAAAGCCTTACAAAATACATAATCATTTTGCCACATATTTTACATCTGAAATTACTTAAATTGTAAACGAATGAACTAAAATTAAGATTCAAAGATGTTCATAGACTGTTGCTTATTTTAACAAAAAAGTAGGCAATTTAAAATGCTGAAGATTAGAAGATTGTTTTAAAAAGTACATTTGTGCATTGGAATTTATGCAGCCATTAAACATAAAGCTATTGCTTTATGGTTTATGCTTTAATACTTTTAATTGCTTATTGTTGTGAGACAGGGTCTCACCCTGTTGCTAAGGCTAGAGTGCTGTGGAATAATCATAGCTTACTGAAGTTTTTATCTTCTTGGGCTCAGGTGATCCTCCCACCTCAGTCTCTCGAGCAGCTGGGACTACAGGCGTGTAGCACCACACAACGCTAAATTTTGGGGGGGATTTTTGTAGAGATGAGGTTTTGCCATGTTGTCGAGGCTGGTCTTGAACTCTTGGGCTCAAGCAATCTACCTGTCTTGGCTTCCTAAAGTGCTGGGATTATAGGGATGAACCACCAGCTCAGCTCTTTTTGATGCTTTTTATATACTTTTACTTTGTCTTTAAATATATTTTAATGTACTTTTAGTTCTTATTTACATTTTGCTCATAATAACAGGAATTCATGTTATTAAGTGGTAAAAGCAAGGTTGAAAACCATAATTACAATACAAGGCAGAAAAAAAGCATGACTGTGTTGAGTGTGTGCAAGGATACATGTTAACTAAAACTCATATTTCGAACTAAACACATCTATATGCAATTGCAAACACAGAGGAGCATCACAGAATACGGGTAGCAGTTAATTTATCTAGATTATGAGATGTTAGTATCATCTTCTTGTTTCCTATGTTTGTTTTCTAAATTTTCTGTAAGAAATGTCTATTACCTGTGTCATATAAAACAATAAAGGAGTGTAAACTTGGCATGAATACATGAGAGCAATTCCTCAGGCTTGTCCATAGCTACTTGGCCTTTGGTCTTAAAAAGGTCAGGCTGGTTACTGCTATTGAAGATGGCCACCTTCTACTGCTAAGAGAAGCAACTGTGCTGAAAGGCTGGGAACACTTGGGGCAGGAGGCTTTCACTCTTAACTACGTGTGTTGACTTCTATCTCCTCACATTCTGATAAGGGAGAAGACTAATCAATACTGTCAATAAAAAGTGTTTCTGTGTCCTTGGGAGAAGCTTTTATGCATAAAAAAATTCATCAGTTTACTTTGGTTTTAAAGGTTAATATTAAACTCATCAAATTAGCAAATTCAAAAACCTGACTTACTCTTAAGTTTATAGCATCAATTTCCAAATTGTCAGTCTAGTATATTTTAATAGTACCTTATAAGAGGATTTCAACTGATCATTGGCCCAATTTTTAAAAATCCTTCCATTAAAGACAATTCCTTTAAAATTGCCTGGCTGACAAATCAAATATTTCGGAAGGTAGGTAGACAAGTAGGTAGACAGATAGATAAATGATAGATGACAATAATAGATTCTGTATACATACATAAAATTTTAAATGTTTCAATGCTATATAAAACTTGGTAAGATTTCAATTTAAAATAAGATCTAAATCAATTACTCAGTTATGAATTTTAAGATGGAATTAAAAAGCTAACCTGTTACTTAGTAAGGCAGATTGTTTCACATTAGAAATCCTTAAAATACCAAGTATGTACAGACCTTTTGTTAATATAAAAATGTTGTTGCCAAATTTAGTTATTTTAGATATTTCTACTGCAAATTATAAATCTTCCAGGGCTAAAAGAATTGTATCTAAGAAGTAAATAATGATATCATACAAAGAGTTTTGAGGTTAACTTCTTAGCCAACTGAAGATCTATATTGATCTGGAATTTCAACCCAACGGTCCCTTTGAGCCCTACACATAGTCTATAAAAGGGAGTTAATAACTTAGCAATGATTGAGTTCATAACTCTTATAAGCCACATAGCTCTTATTCACAGCCTTACCTAATTCTTAAGCGAAGGTTGACTTTCATCCTGCTATCAGTACCACTTAATTAAATCTAATATGTTGAGTCACTGCTCCATTCCACTCTGAATTCTTTTTAGATTCTTTTCCAGTAGGAGCAAAATTTAATTGTATTTTACATATTTTTCACAGCTTTTAATCACAATGTCTAACGTCTACTGACAAATATTTGTATATCCACATATATTCTGGATACATAATGTGAAGTAAGAAGATGGTTAAATCTCAGTACATTGGAGGTAAGGAGATCTCACTCCCTTCTTGCTACCCTACCCTCTACCTCAGACAAGGTGGTAACATAATACTTACTGACAAGGCCTAGGAAAGAAGACCTACATTTAAAAATATATATCCAGACTGCTTCTCTGGTTTACTTTTCAGAAGAGAGAAAGTGAGTACATATTTGAGTGAAGGTCTGACTACCGGGCCTTCAATGTGGTGTTATTTGAGGTTCACTGCAATAGAGTCACTATGCTGCTCTTCACCCTATAGCTCACACTAACAGCACCCAGACAGTTTACAGCTTAGTGAAGACTTTTCCACTTCAGTCGTAGGAACTCCTTTGACCAAATAATTTAATAGCAAATAAGAAAAATTGCTGCCTTATATTTAGAACACCTTATTTAAACCTTCCTGAGGACAGCAAGATAAAACAGACTTGATTATGCACATTATTTTACTTGAAAACCAATTATTTACTGATTCTCAATCCCAAAATACTGTTGAAAATCTATAAAGCTGTCTATAATCTTACAGATGAGTTACAGCATGAGACCTTTTGTAATGTATAGCTCTCACCAATATAGGAGTGCTCTAGTTTCATCTATGCCATGAATAAAACGACACTGGCACCCAGCACCAGGATTATCACCCACTTACTCAGAAAATAATGATTAATTTAAGATAAATAGATGCTGGCTTCAGACACACTGATTGTATTTCCCAGATATTGCTGCAGCAACATTCTCTACTCTCAGAGGTTATAAAGTATTCAGAGCAATCATTCTTTTCTACTCAGGTAACACAAAGCATTCAAGATTTAATCTAGCTCTTCTGTATGGTATGTTTGAATTTTATTTGACTTTGCCATCACCCTACCCATACAAAATTCTTTCTCTTTAATTTCAGTTTTTTATAACAAACTTGTTTTTGTTCCCTTTATTGTTCACCTTTATAATTCACTATAGAAAAAAAATTGCTTAACTATAAAATAGTAAAATTATACCAATTAAAACAAATTTGAAAGTCAAAATAGAAAACAGCAATCACAGCCTGAAACTAATGTTTTAAAAGTTTGTAGAGCATGACTATGCTTTAGCTTTCCCTTAAAATATTTCATTTTTTCTAAAGATTGGCTTTCTAAAATGTAGGTGAAAAGTGTCAATCCATCTTCAGTCAAAAAATATATTGATTTTTTATTTTTTAAGTCACCAAGAAAACAGTTTTTTGAAAACAGAGAAGATATACACTAGGGCAGAGACCTGCACTTGAATTCCAATACAGTAACATGACCATGAAGAATTTTCCTCTCTTTATGAGGCATAGGTCTTGGAGAATGACCTTATAAAAAATGTAAAACTAGCCTGGTTCTCAAATAGATCACTGGAAGCAAATTTCTAACAACAAAGATTAGTCACTGAACACAAGTCACACCATTGGCCTTAACCTCTAGAAACTCATTAAATATCACCTCCCTAAGCCTAGGATCCAAAACAGGCCTTCAGTTTGATCCAAGAGTCAAAGCTTAAAAGTATGGTTTCTTTCTACTAAGATGCTGGCTTATTACTGAAAAGTTTTAGGAACTTTTCAACCACAACACACACACACACACAGATGCAGACTCAAATGAGACAGACATTAAATATGGGTCCATGGTAGTAGATACAACATTTTGAGAAGTGAGAGATTTAACCCATGTAATAGTGACTAGGCAAGGCTATTTCTCTACCTTATATTAAGAGTTGACAATTTTAAGGATTGGGTAATCCAAATAATTTTAATAAACTTGACTCTGAAACTAATTATACAATTTTTATAATTTTACCTTTATAGCTATGCCTTTATTCACCTTGTAAGATTAATGGTTAGATTTTTCTGGGTATGCCACAACTGAACAGTGGAAGGGATATAGCCAATTGAAAATTAAAAGGTTAAAATAGAAAATACACAGAAATTATGATGATTTCTACTAGGTAACTCAAAGGGTTAGAAATAAAGTTCTTATAGTTAGGTAAGCCACTATCTTACAAAATGTGGCACTTAAAACTCCTGAGGTAGAAAAAAAAAACAAACACAAAGCCATTATCCATATTTCAGCACACGAGGAACACAGAGCCCAGAAGAGCTCTGCCTAGGAACTCTCTTGAAACATGTGCCCCTACTGAAATGGTCTCCATGAGGCCAACAATAGTACAAATGTAGGTAAGAGGTACCTGTCACTGAGACAAAGAATTATAATGATGGGTGAGACACGGACCAGGGAGGCATTCATGATGATAATGATGGACAGGTGCCTATACTTCCCCTATCATTGAAATCTTACTCTAGATCCCCGCAAACGCGCTGTCCCTATAGAAGCAGGCACCATCCCAACTGTGCTCTACTTCATCAACCTATTATATTTTCACAAAATAGACTTCATAAAAAGTGATCATATCTCATGTTCACATATATTAAAACAGTGATACATGAGTCTCTCAATTCTCACAACTGCTAATGTTAGTAGATACAGTTTCTAAAGAGAAATATGGAGTTGAGTTAAAATGGGCAAAGGGGCTTTACATTTAATGGATGCTGGAAAAATTTCAGGATAATAAAGGTTTGCTGGATAAATTAAAGCAAATCTGTCTAGGCATCTAGGACACAGCCAATCTTTAAAAATATTTTATTATGTTATTTTCATGGTACCGTTGCTTTAGTTACATGGAATACAAATGATACGTTATTTAGACTTGGAGCATCACACACTGGGGTCTGTTGTGTGAGACTAAGGGAGGGACAGCAGGGGGTAAGGAGGTTGGGGAGGAAAAACATAAGAAGAAATGCCAGATATAGGTGACTGGGGGATGGAGGCAGCAAAACACATTGCCATGTATGTACCCATGCAACAATCCTGCATGATCTGCACATGTACCCCAAAACCTAAAGTGCAATAAAATATATATATTTTTTTTAATTACAAAAATTTGTATAGGTAAACCATTTTCTTAAAGTTGATGAACAAATGTCAAAACATTATTTTTCCTATCATTTATAATCTTGTCCCAATCCACTTAACAACATTTGGTTAGATCTCAGAGAAAATTACATTCTAGAGTCTTTTCTTCTCCCTGACATGAGGGGTAACTTTACCACAATTAGTAAGCGTGGTACAGAATTTCAAGCAAATGAGGTGTACAAGCAGTGTAACAATTGTAACATATTTAACAAAAACAAACAAAAATGAATGCACAAACTTGCTGCTGCTTAGACCACTGTAGCTTCAGGACCCAGTTTCTTTTACTGATTTAAAAACAAAATAGAAAAAAAATTTTGTGCCTGAATAAAGAAATTGGGATCCTGTTTTAGTTCATTTTTAAACTATTATAAAGACACTACCTGAAACTGGGTAACTTATAAAACAAATAGGTTTAATTGACTCACAGTTCTGCATGGCTGAGGAGGCTCAGGAAACTTGGAATCACAGCAGAAGGTGACAAGGAAGTAAAATCTCCTCCTCACAGGCGGCAGGAGGGAGAGAGCGCAGGCGATACAGCCATTTTTAAAGCCATCAGATTTCCCGAGAACTCCCTCGCTATCACGAGAGCAGCATGAGGGCAACTGCCCCTTGATCCAATCACCTCCCACCAGATCCCTATAATTCGAGATGAGATCTGGGTGGGGCCATACAACCAAACCACATCAGATCCCAATTTTATTTTTAAATATATATAATTTTGTATGTTATACTATTTGTTTCAGTGAATAACTATTTTTTCTTCCTTTGAAATATTCTTCAAAATTAATTTCAAAGGCATCAAAGTAGTTGTTCATTAATACATATATTCATTATTTACAAAGTTCTGTTTTTTCAATAAAAACCATCTTTATATTTCAAATGTTTATCAGTAATTTTACTTCTTTTTTAAAATTTTTTCCTAACTTAGCCTCAACTTAAACCTCATATTTATTTACCATAGGATCTAGAAGAGGCATTAAAGAGTAGATTTTTAAGCTTATGATTTACATTTGCAAATTTTGGTTTTTAACAAAGTTGAATCAATTTACTGTTAAACTGGCAGAAGATAAGAAGGCTCACTTGCCAACTGCAGAGTTCTTAAAAGGGCTCTGGGCGCCTCTAGCATTTCTCATCTCCAATTCCTCTGCACTTCACAGACAACTTCCTAAACACAGTTACAATGAAAGGCACTCGAGAAATTCTCGTGATTCTCTATTATCCACAGAGTAAAATTCAAACATCTGAGCATGCTATCAAAGTTCTCCACAAACTGGTTCCAACTTACTTATTTCTTCTTTCCCCCTCTTCCCCACCACTCACCCTCTAGCAATTCCACTCCTGGCTACACTTACAATCACCTGGAGAGGCTGTAACAAACATATTCACCTGGGGTCCGTTCCAGACTAATTAAGTAAGACTGGGAACTGGCGTTTTGGGTGATGGGTGCACCAAGATCTCAGAAATCACCACTAAAGAACTTACTCATGTAACCAAACACCACCTGTTCCCCATAAACCTATGGAACTAAAATAAAATAAATAAAAACAAACGAAAAATTCTCCACTAGATTATTTAAATAGATAGCCAGGGTTGGAATCACTGCGAACTAGCCTCTTCCTTCTTAAAGCATGGTATGTAGAGAGACTGGGAGACTTGTCAAAAATGCCAATTCTTGGGTCTCATTTTAAGCCTATTAACTTAGACATTAGAGGCCAAGAGACCAGGAATATTCAGTTTAACAAATTTGCCAGTTCTATGATTTGAAGAGTAGGGCTTTGGCCAGAACAGACTATTTCCATTTTCTTAATGATGTGTCACACTTCCTATCTTCAACATAAATGGGAGAGGTCCCCTGTATGCTTTAAGTTTACAAAGCCTGTTTTCCACCCTCCCTGAGACTTATCTTTGCCCCCCCATAACACACCTTACACACACACACACAAACACACACGCAAATCATATCTATTTTTTAATTCCCAGCTTAAATGTTTATTCTTCCAGCCAGGTTTTAATGTTTCTGAATTTTGTGCTTTCATTGTTCATTGTTTATATCTTTGTACTCCTGTATACACCCATCCAGCCCTGAACTGAACAGTCGTGGGGATCTTAAGATCCACTAACAGAATTAAATTTTTCATGTGCAGATACAATATCTGATTCACAAGAATATTTCCATAGTGTCTGGCACATTTTTTTTTACAAATAGTAGATAGATGAAAAATATGTTAAATGTTGTAATCAAATAACTAAATCTTCCTAGGCTGTGCTCTCCTTGATAAGTAACTACCAAACACTATTCCATAATACTTTTGGTGAACAGAGGCAATGCAAGAGAAAGTAGTCTAGTTTGGGGTTTTCTTTTATTTTTTTTGAGGAGAAGTGTCTTTCTAAATAAATATTCAAATACCTAGTGATTTGCTAACTAAGCTCACTCAGATTTGCTTTGCTAAATCAAGTATATTTTTGTCTACTCAATAGGTAATTATATGTGCTCTTAGTGAAAGACTCTACCCAAGTTGTCAACCACTTATTTAGATGATTAGTTCTCTCTGATCATTTCAATATGTGAAGACATAGATAAAGGGAAAGAAAATGATTTAGAGTGTTTTGTTTCTCTAGTACATGAGCACAGGTGAAAGTTGAAAGTCTGGTGTTCCAAAGGGAAATCAAGTTTAGCAAATGCACAACCTCACATTTTAAAGGAATGAGTTAGAGACCAATTTATGAAGCTATCTCTCAACCCTGTTTCTCTGAAGGCCATGCTGAAATGATAACTCTTTTACAAAGATTTCTTAAAAAAACTCCAAAGTTAGCCTTTCTAAATTGGTGTTTCTAAAGCACTAAACATTTGCATGGTATTTATTGTTTTTCCCTGCTGTGTCTCAAGAACATCTCAGATTCCTGTACATTTTATCACCCCCACTTGACTTTAAGCTCCTGAAATTAGGGAGCAGGTGTTTTTCAGACTTACATTTCTTATAGTGCCTAATGATATATCCTGGCACACCAAAGGCATCAATAAATCTGAGATAAATGAGTAAATAGTAACTGTAGATAAATATTGCTGAATCCTAGCTAGAATGTAGAAGTTTTTCTTTAAATTTACTTTATCCAAACCATAAGCTATCTTTCACTTCCAGAGGAATCATGTTATAGACAAGGGGAAGAATGACACTGTGGTCATGGATAGGAGTAGGAGATAATTTCCTCCTCTTTACCCAGGTAGACAGAATATGGAGGCTGTTGAGAGAAGATTTCGTGTACAAAATACTTAACTGCTCTATAGAGTATAATTTCCTCCTCTATAAATTGTAGAAAAGTTTATACCTATTGTATAGGGTTACTGTTAAGAGTAACTTGCTTAGTAACTGCATGTGAAAGTATCTAGTTCATGACACATGGTAAATAATAAATGGTATTTAATTGTTTCAATCCTTTCTGTCTGGCTTACAGAAATGAAAAGGGCATGATAAATTTGTTTATTCAGAAGATTTGGTTCTGAAAAATGAAACCAGGGCATGAAGTATATCAGTAATAGTAAGGTATACTGTTGGACACCAGTTAAAAGTATATGCTATGTATCAATGTGAGATAAGTTGAGTTACAAAGGTAGATAAGTAAAATAATTGATAGAAGACATGGCATTCTAAGCGTCTATTAAGGTTCTGTGACTTATCAGTTATTTGAACTTGAACTTGGATAGCTATTCTAAACAGAACCCTCTGGGTAGAATAACACAAATGATTTTTTATCCAGATACATAGACACACAGGGAAGAGTCCTCTTGAGTCACCATCTGGGCTAAATAACTTGCACTTAATAGATGGCACATAAGGATTATGGCACCTGGGCACTTACATGCTGAATGTCCATTGAGCAGAGTGTACAATTCTAATTACACATGACAGTCAAAAACTGTCTGAATTGTATATTGCTTCTATTTCTATCCAGTCAGAACTTACTCTTAACAGTTCAAAGTGTGATTGATGAATGACAAGAAAATAAGTTAAGTTGACTTTAAAACTTTCAGGTAGCCATGTGACAACGAACCTAAAATTTGGAGGAAGCAACCCAATAGCAACAAAATATAAATGCTTTGAAAATTGAAAATTACATTGGGAAGATGGAATAAAGCTATCAAACTATCCATGGTGATAAAAACTATTGCTTCTGAATGTGTTGGTTTCAACAACACATCATCTCTACTCGCCTTTTTTGACTTATAGAAATGATAGTTTATATGTTTTTCAAGATAACAATTAGGCTTTGTTAAGATAGTATCACTGTTTTGAAGAAAAATTAGTTTAGTTGATTTTTTATAGAGTTTATTTATCATGATGAAATATCGTTCTGTTAGGTTTATACTGGAGAAATCTAGATATATGAAATAAAAGGAAAACAAGAAGCACACGTGGTGGGAAAAGATTACCATTAAGCTTCTTTTGATTGGAGCAAAAAGTAGAAAGACACATGCTTATCAGAGAGATATTGTGTTGGAAGTATTGATCAAAATGTAGAGCTATGATTTAGAAGAAGGGGGAAGCCATCAAAATTGTGATGCCCATGAAAATAGAAATCTTAAAAAAGAGATTTGGAAAAAGCAGTGCATAGTAACCAGACCTGGAAGAGAGTGAGCAAAGTGAGAAGATAAAACTAGCAGAACTATGAAATAGCTTTTATTATTCATTCTGAGATTTAGGGAATCCAAGAAGGTAGTGGGAATCTGACCAGGTGAGTTAAAAATCTGGTTCAAAATTTTATAAGTACATCACTCTCATTTTCTGTGGCAATTAATTCTTTATATTTTGAGAATTATAATAAAAATATGTAAATGAAGTCAACAGAAACTTAAGGTAAAACAGTACATCCTAGGGTTAGCCTTATCTTGGGAGATAGTTCTTGACCATGTTGGGGAAGAAATTGGGCTGTCAATAAGGAACAGTTTTTTATAAAAGACTAGTTTGAGTTTGGACACTGAAAAGGGGCTCCTGGGTGGCAGTGCTTCATAAATTCTCCTACTGACTTTGGTCAGTAGCTGTGTTAGGTAACAAATCACACTGTTGCATGTCCCCATGTTCTCTCTGGTTTATTCCATCACTGGAAATTGGAAATAAATGCTAGAAGTCACTCTGGACTTGTTGAAGGCAGAAGCTTTGCCTCCTAGCATTCTGCAGAGGGGAAGTAAGTCGGGAGAACTTTATAAAATCAGTATCTTTTTAACTTTATAAAGTAGATGTATCATAAGGGCTTATGGTTTCACACTCTTAGCTGAATTTGTCTCTACTATAGGCAGAGACCCTTATAATCCAAATAAAGTAGGACTATGAAAGAGGTAGTGTAAATCAAGAACCCTTAAGGCACATTAAAGTGAGTAAAAAGACTTAGTAACAGAATAGACTTGGAGTATATAATTTAGAAGAAACATAAAATAATAAAACCAAGGATTTGGGCCTGGAAACTGAGAGGAAAAAATGTGTTAATTTAGACACAAGTAGGATATTTGTAAAGGGAAACATATTTAATAAGGAAAATAATTGTTTAAATATTTTCATTTTAAATTTGAAAAGGCACAGTTACATTCAAGGAGAGAAGAGTTGTGAATAGGTGACTGGAGATAATTTGAGAATTTTCTGTGCAAAAACAATCTGGGATAGGAACACAGTTTGTTCTTTCTCAACCCCAGTTAACTAGTTGTGTCTACCTTGAGCCTCAAATTGAAAAAGAGTTTTGGTCCACAGCTAAGCTCAGCAGGAAAGCCCCGTGATCAATTTCCAATATCAATCATGCAATCTAGTGGCAAGACTGACAATGATCACTTACCTGCCTTCACAAGAGAGACGTGGGTGGTGCTGAGCTAACTGGGCAAGAAAGTAGAGTGAGAGATCCATCCACATCATGAGTGTAGAGCCTCAGTATTTTCCAGACTTGGGTGTGAGAAGGTATTATAGGGTTAGAACACATAAAGAGATTTGGAAGGAAACCCAAGAAAGTGTAGTATCGTAGAAACCAGGAGAGGAGAGGAGGACATAACAAAGGCTGTGGTCAACATGGACACATTCTTCCACCAAAGCTGTACGAAGAATGAGAGTGGAGTAATACCTGGACTGGGCAGTGACATGATTTGGCACCAGGTCTTACATCTTGGGAAGGATTACATTGCTTCAGGGAATGACGAAGTGAATCACAATGAGGAAGCATAGTCCAATTTATGTATTACACAATTAAAGAATTATTAAGTCACGTCTCTGCTTCCATTTGCTTGGATATTATCATTGCATTGTCATTAAAATCAGATCATTAGTTTGGATAATACAGACCTCAGGGGGGGGAAATTACTCAGTTTAACTGTTAAAAATTGAATAAATGTGTTTTCTAAACTTGTTTTAAAACTATTGTTTAGAACTCATGTGAAGGCAACTTTAAGAGATGCATCTCTTAAGACACAATTTTAAATGGTGCATCTCTGAAATTCACAGTAAGCCAAATCTTACTATAGAACTTTCTTACCATATATTCACCATTACATAGATTCAGATATGTGTTCTTATACTCTTCAGTTAGTGTCTAAGTAGAACAGAGGCGTTCTACAACCATACTTTTTATTTATCAAAAAGAAAAAGATGTCCAGATTCTCACCATCTGTCTGACTTACAAATGCACCTGACTAAAAATAAACCATTCAGGAATAAGCCATTCACACTTCCTCTGCAGTGACTGAAGTGTTTGTTGAGATATCCGTATTAAATTAAGAAACTTGGCGCTCTGGTCCTTTAATGGTGCTGACATTCTGACTCACAGATGCCTGAGGGAAGTCAGAACACTGGACACCAGCAGACCGGCAGTTGGGAGCCTGATGGAGGACAAGTGGGGCCTCAAGGACAGGTACATGACAGAAGCACAGGGGGAAAAAAAAAAGAAAAGAAAAATGGCAAGTTGACCTGGAAAAAAAATGGGGAGATTTGTAAGAAGAGTAAGTTAAAGTAGCAGAATACTTTTATGTAGCCCTTACAACAACAACAAGAAAAAAAAAATAAAAGGGAAATAAAGAATGATTTCTGAGATTTGTTGATAGGAGAAAAACCAAAGAATCCAGACTTTTCATGAAATGTTTACTGTTATTATCCAAGCAACATTATTAACTAGTTGTGTCCTGACTAAAGATTATATAAGCTAATTGGTACTTAGAAAGCCTTGGATTTTTTTTAAAAAAGTTATAGAACAGTTAAATTTATAAAACATATTGGTAGAATTACCATAAAAATACCATATTTTAAAATTTGGCTTATAAAGAACAATGTATAATCATCATTACATGACATTTACAAAGTGTTTCCTAGGATATGATTAAGCTCTTTCACTGTAAACTTTAAAAAAAATCTGTAGCTTGAGTTTTGCTTTAACATTATCATTCATTTCAAAGACTTTGTTTCCTGATAAAACTGGCAAAAGGTTAAGATTTTGCTATTCAGTAATATTTGACAAAATGTGATTTATTGTTTTTTTTTTTTGTCAGAAGAAATAAAAACAAGAGTTCATCACTAAAGAGGTATGCCGACAGCATAAATCTCATGATTAGCTAAAAACTGGAATCATCTGGAAAAATAAACAAGACTCATCATGTCCTTTTCTGTCCATAACCAGAAGGGCAGCAAAAGGCCTTTGCCACTGGAGCCTCTTCTTTTGCCCCAAGTTCCACGTAGCAATTACCTGCACTTTCAAGAGGAGAAACAACGACTACACCTCAAGAAATTCCTTATTCATAGGATGTTTCTAGTGGCCAAGATACAAGCAAATGTAGACAAAAAAGATATTGCTGACTACTATGAGCAAGTGTTTCAGTCAGTTTTGAAATATCACCTAGGAGAAGCAGTGACAGGATTACTGCTCATATATCCTACCTCCATTCTGCATATCCTCGAGTCCTCCAGTGGCACACTCTACCAAATTCTTTTAGATTATATTGGCCATGAAAAAGATGAAACAAAATTTTTTATTCAAAAAATGAAAATTATAGTCATTTCTCATAACATCCCAACGAGGCTTTTTATGCAATGGCATGTTTCAGTGATAAAAGTGCCAGTTATGTATCTCGATGATGTGACACAGTCACAAACCTTAAAAGAGGTCATCACAGATTTTCTCATACAAACTCATAAACTGTCAATTCACCTTTGTAAGACTGTTAAAGTGGGCACTAAAGGACCAGGTGATAACTTACACCAAACTGCAGCTGACCTACTTCTCCCAGAACAAATCATAAAGTACCTATGCAAATCCGAAGAATTCATGGACCCAGCAACATTTATAAACATGTATAACAGACCCATACACATCACTCTGGATTCTGAGGTGGTGTGGCCTGCTCCTTCACGTTTCTAGGATTAAGAGCAATAATGTGCTTATGTCTCTTAAGGAATTTGTGCTACTTAAATAGAAAGAAAATATTTTTAAAGTTACTTGCCTCTTTTAAAAGAAAAGAAACAGAACATTGCAATATACACAGAGATAATATAATAATCTTTACAGAGTATGTTCAGCTAAACTTTTAAAATGTATCTATTCATTGCAATATTAAGTTCAATACATTATTTTAATAGGTAGATGGGTTTAATAAGTTTGTTATAACTTCTCAAATGTTAACATCATTTTCATGAAATGACACTTTTTAAAAGAAAAGTATGCATGAGTATGCATGAAAAAAGACAAACGGAATTCAGATTATCATTCAATCGCTCAACAGTTAATGAATAGTCACCATGTAGTATGACTGTACGTAGCAGAAGTACAGTATTCTGAGGGTACGAAATTGAGAAGAAAAGTCCCACTCTTGAGTTCCTTGCAATCTAAGGTTAGAGGCAAGTACATGTAAGTAGTTATGGTAGGATATATACTATAATATATATTATAGTATAATATAATATATTATTATAGTGGCAGTATATAGGAAGGGCTTTGACAGCACAAGTGAAGGGATAATCATTGTATAATTCCTGCATTCAGAAAACAAAATCTAATTATTGAAAATATTTCTAAAGCTCACATATTCTGGACTATATAATCAAGAATACTGAGACCATTATAAAGCTACAGAAAACAATAGCTATTTGGAATGACAAAAAAAAATACATTATCAGATGGCGTTGTGCTACTCCATGCAACATCGTTTATTGAACATCCCTTCATGTTACAGACATTTGCCAGGTGCTAAGGGACACAGCAGGGTACACAGAACACATTATCTGCCCACTATTAAAATTTACTTCTGAATAATTTTATGTAAAATAAGCAATCTGGTTATTTTCACAATTCACTTTCTAGAAAGCAACGAATTATATACAATTTCTATTGTGACCAACTTCAAGTTGATCCCTTTCTTCTTTTATCCAGATGAATATTTTTTGCATTGTTTAAAAGTTTTTAGCTTGTTTAAGCAATTAATTGACATCAACATTTTGAATACTGCAATGACATTTGTCCCAAATCACCTTACTATCTTTTGGAACAGACTTTGTATTTAGTGGAGAAAATATTTATCATTATAGTTTTATTTTTTATGATTTATTTCATTTTTAGTATCTTTGGGGAAAAACTCATCCCAGTGTGGACCTCAAATTTTTCATTTGCAGAAAATTTTGTTCTGCATATGGAAATGCTGGCCAAATTTTATGTGACAAACAAAATATATATAACAAACAAAATGATATGCATCATTATTACATAACAGAATCAAATGTTAGAAAAAACCATTCTATTTTCCAAATTTTGTAATATATCATTAAGTAGAATGATATTTTTCACTTTTAGCTGAACTTGAAGTTTCTTTCAAGTTAGTAATAGAAAAAAATGTTTTAGATAAAATGAGAATTCTTCTAGCTAAGAAAACGTATATAACTTTCAAAATTTACATCAATTTAGGAAAAAAACTTAATATTAATAAGCAATATGCTCTCTACTTTTTGAACTGTGAAAAAGACACAGGGGCCCATCAATAGTAAATGATTAGTGATAAAACTACCAGAAATGTAAGTAAATATTTTCCCAGCCAAAAGGGAATAGAGAGAACATTTATCAAAGATACAACCTTTGGTCCAGGATTAGAATGACTATGAAAAGTGGTTTGGGAGACTGAAGACCAGCATATATACCAGAATAAGCAGAGAAAGGAAGGAGAAAATAAATAATAAATGTTTATTGCATCAGACAGAATTTCTTTAGCAGGGTGAATTTTGTTTGGAAACAATATTTTCTGAAGTTAGCTAGTGAATAGAAGTTCAGGGTTTTGGATAAAGATTATATACTCATAAACAAAAATATGTGGCATATTGTATTCCCTAAAAACGGTTACTGCAATATATCCAATCTCACGTGCCCTTCTTACAACATGAGCTTGATCGTCCTCCCATTGTGTAGTGGCTTCTAACTCTCTCCCCTTGAATGCAGGCAGACCTCCTCTGTAACTGCCTCAACCAATAAAATACAAAAGAAGTGATTCCGCATGATTTTGAAGCCTAGGTCATAAAAATGCTGTGCACTTTGCCTTGCTCACTTTAATGCAGCTCCTGGAATCCAAACACTATGCTGTGAGCAATCCAGCAATTTCAGACAACAACCCAGCTATGGTCTCAGCCAACAGCGCCCATCATCCACTAGACATGTGAGTAAGTGAGACATCAGGTGATGCCAGACCCCAGGCTTCCAGTTAACCTGGGAAGACAGTTCAGCTGACACTGTGTAGAGAAGAGATGAGCTGTTTTCACTGAGTCCTGCCCAACTTGGAGTTCTGTGAACATTAGCGATTACTGTTAATTTCAGCCACCAAGGTTTGGGTGAATGATTATACAGCAGTGCGGAACAATAATATATATGTGATGGTAAAACAACATATATGTATATAAACTCTCTGTGTTATATATTATTCATTAACTTATGTACCAAAATTTATTGGCTATCTACTGGTAAAAATGTACTAGTAGGCCAATCACTGTGGTAGTCACTGTATGTACAAGTAGCAATAAGGTGTGTATTCACCACACTGCCTGGCATAGATTTTTTATGGGTCTAGAATACTTTCTGGTGTCAGAAATGCCGGTAGAAACCTAATTCACTAAGCCAAAAAGAGGATTATTAACAATCTTAATCATTTTTGGAAGAAGTTATAGAATCTCTCTCAAAGATAATATTGCTGATTTACTTAGTACATCATAATTTTAAAGAATTCATAAAGCCTCAACTATGATAATAACTGGAAAATAAACACAATGTGGCTAGAAATAATTTCAGTTACTTTAGTTATTTGTTCATTTTTATGAACACACTAGAATGAATGTATTAAAAAAATTTATCCCATAGAGGAGTCACTTTGGGAAGATTTCTATTTGTCCTGTAAACAAAACCATTGCTGAAAACATTTTGTGACCATATTTCCGCTGAATAAAGGAGGTTTATAAATCAAAGGGAGCTTAAATATTTTACTTACATCTAATTTTTAATCTCCAAATTATTGTTATACTCCAACTTAATTAGTAACTTTAAGATTTGATCTCCATTCATAAAATTTTTTAAATTTATACTCATTCTCAAGGACAGATCTGCTATCACAGAACATATTAAAAAGAGTGTGACAATGCTTCTAAGAGGAAACACAAATTGTTTTCAGTAACAAATGAGTTACTGAGATACTTATATAGGTCACTAATATAATGTCTTTAAATCAGACTCTTTTAGCAGTGTCTATTTGGGTATATTTTATAAAACCCAGAAACCTTATATTTATACCTTACAAATTTAGTTTAACAAAATCCAAAACTGTGAAGTTTTAAGCCTTAGTATGACTCATCAGGTAATTCTCAATGAAAGATATAATAGGATGAAGATACATGCACATATATGTTCATTGCAGCCCTGTTCACAATAGCAAAGACATGGAATCAGGCCAAATGCCCATCAGTGATAGACTAGGTGAAGAAAATGTGCCACATATATGCCATGGAATACTATGAATATACACTATACATAAAAATGAACAAGATCATGTCCTTTGCAGGAACATGCATGGAACTGGAGGCCATTATCCTTAGCAAACTAACACAGGGACAGAAAACTGAATACCCATGTTCTCACTTATAAGTGGGGGCTGAACAATGAGAACACATAGACATAGGGAGGGAAACAACACACACTGGGGCTTGTCAGGGGTGCAGGGAGAGGGAGAGCATCAGGATAAATAACTAATGCATGTGGGGCTTGATACCTAGGTAAGGGGAAGACATGTGCCGCAAACCACCGTGGCATACATTTACCTATGTAACAAACCTGCCTGTCCTCTACATGTACTCAGAACTTAAAATAAAATAAAATTTAAAAGAAATAAAGTTATAGTTGCCTCACAATAAAACTTTAAATAAGAGTACAGAACTTAGCCCAAACAGAAAAACATATTTAACAGTGTGAACATAATATTTAATATTCATATAGCAATGAAAATATACTCATATAAAGCCAATATCATATAACATTCAAATGGTGTGTCCAGCAGCTTTCTAATTCTTTTCATTTTATATGGATACTTGATAACAGACTGCCTTGTTGATGATCGTATGCTTGTTTCGGAGTTGATTTTCGGAAAGGTTATTGATTTCTTGAAGAATAACTTAAATAATATTATTTGAAAGAAAAAACTCTTCCAGGGTGAATTCTAACATTCTACTATTATCACTTTAATAAAAAAGGCATCTGGATCCCTTCATGGAGCCTTATTTCTTAATACAAATAGAATTTTACATCCAGTGACTGTATCATAACTCTGCAAACCCAAAACCACATTTCAATCAAGTTAAACCTATCACTAGAAGTAGAATTTCCCAACTTCCACAAGAAAGTGGAAATGAAACAGCCTGCCACCAACCTCACATAGCCAAGTACTTTCAAATCATTTTATATTGTATTAAATAATTTAATGCAGAATTAAAGTTCTCCCCCTTGTGGTCAGTTACTTAAATTTACTGATTACCTTTGGACAAGATGTATGTAGTAAATACAGTGCACAGATTTTAAAAGCATACAGAAAGAACCCAAAAACTACCTTTTAAATATCTGTTTGACTCTTCCTATTCCGCAAGTAAAGATTCTGAGACCTAAACATTAGGGTGTTTTGCCAGTGGTAAAGGAAATATAACAGTATACTGGTATAACAGTGTAACAGCGGTAACTTACTAATACAGTAAAAGCAAAATACAGTATTCTCCCATTAAGGGCCTTGAGATCATTAACTTCACCACATTAATTATGCAAACCTTTATTTGTCTGTTAGTAAACAACTTTAAGCAAATTATACCTGTCTACTCAGCTTATCTCGTTAGTTTAGAATTTTTAATTGTTATAGGCAGTTTATATCTGAGAAAAATTTTATATCTGGCCTAATGTTGAGTTGCTATATAAAAAAACTAATTCTTATCACCATTCTCTGTATTTTCTTATTTTTTTTGAAAGACCAAGTTCAATACCTGTTATTTTGGCTATTTGTTTTGTTGTTAATTTCTAACAATGGTTGGACTTTTGATTCATTAAAATACTTTTGCTAGTATATTTCTACATAGGCAGAAACCTAAAAGAGATTTTCCATATAATTTAGACCAAATATATTTTATTTAAGCATAGTAGCTATAAATTTCAAATGAAAAAGAAATTGTTTTAACTGAATGTGAATATTTATAGAATTAGTTCACCTGTAATTTCAGTTGAAAAATTACCTTTTATCCCCAAAAAGGATAGGAAGAGAATAATAGTATTGTCAAGGCATTCTTCTCTTTCCATGATCACCCCAGTTGCATGCTTCTCTAATCCATTCTAATTCATGCCATGACCTCAACTGCCACCTAAGAGATAATTACTTCAAATACATATTTATATCTTCACTAATTCATTTAACAAATATGCATTGTACAACTATGTTGTTTGCATTGCTGCCTAGACCCTGAAGATACAGGTAAAAATGACAAGGCCCTTGTTTGCAGTGAGCATGTACTCTAGAAGAGGATACAAAAACAAACAAACAAATAGAGAAAATGATTTCAGGTGGTTTCATGTACTGTGAAAAAAGTTATAATGTTGACATGACTAATGGGTCTCGTTTACATTTGTGGTCAGTGAAGCCTTCTCAAACTGAGACCTGAATGAAAAGAAGTGGCACGGTAATGATCAGAACATCCTATATGGCAGAACAACTAGTGCAAAAGCACGAGGGGAGGAACCAGCTTGGTGTGTTGAAGGGCAGAATACCAGAGTGACCAGAGTACCGGAACCAAGAGGGGAATGAGGTTGGTGAGGGTGGCCAGATACACTATGTAGGGCCTTGTGGCCGCGATTACGGGGTATGGATTTAATTCTGCATGTTTTCTTCACTACACCACCAAATCCTACCTGGGCTCCAGTCCTCGTGGAGGGCTTTCTCAGGAAGTCCCACTGGAGCCCCATAGGCGTCTCCATCTCCACATGTGCTGGATGAATGTATCATTTCCTGCCACCACTATTCCTTCAACCTACCCCTCCCCATACCTTCCTTGTGGCTATAAAATGAACCACTATCCAAACAGTTGCTGAGTCAGAAATTCAAAAGTTATCCTAGACTCCTGTCTTCCTTTTTATTATTGACTGCCAATCAATGCAATCCTCATCTATTTTCCACAGTATTGACATTGTTTGATCTTGTTTCTGTGCCCTGCTTAGGGATTTTCCTCACTCCAATTCCCTTTTCCTACTCTCTCTTTTCAGTCTATATCATGTTTCTATCAAACATAAAGGCAGTATAGCATAAGGTTTAATCAAGAGAGCCACTCTGTTGTCAAAGGGCTGAATTGAAACCAGGTTCTACAACTTTGTAGAAGTGTAATTTGTTTCATTACCTTTCTGTACCTCAGTTTCCTCATCTGCATAATGAGAATGATAGCAGGATCTACATTTTATGATTAGTTATCGGTGTTAACCCATGAAACAATGATATAAAGATCCCATCATACAGTGACATCTTTGAAGAAGAATGTCTAAATACTTCATTACAGAATTCACAGTTTGAAACAGTTAAATTCACTGCAATAAAACCATGCAAACCTCATCTTTTAAGTAATATTCTCAGAATCATCTTTCACATATATATGTAAACTCTTAGTAATAAGGCCTTTAAACTCAATGGGAAAGAACATCTTCAAAGAAGTGTGCATAAACACTTATTCACAGAGTTCACTATTTGGTTAAAAGTTAAATTCACAGTAACTTGAGTATAGTTAGCACTCAATAAATATTATTCCCCTGATTAAAATTATTCAGCGGATTCCATTTCACATCAGGAAAAAACCAAACTTCTCTAATAAACAATCTGCAAAGCTTTGATTCTCTGATCTGTGCTTACTTTGAAACCCAGACTCACCTTATGGTTTTTTCTTCTTTCTTCTCCTTTCTCATTCTCTTTTCGCACACTTTTTTCTCTAACAGTTCCCTATTATTTCCATGCTCTTTGACTTCATCACCCTTCCTCACTTCTCTTAGCAAAATTCTGCTTGTCAATCAAATTATATCCTCTGTGAAGGACTGGCAAACTCAAAAAATGTTTTTCTGTCCTCACTGTACATGGTACTCAACTACATTCTCGCAATTCTACTGCCATGCTGCAGTTTGTGTGCATACTCATATTCTTGCCAGCAACTCATAAACAATTGCCATGGCATTTTATTTTCATTTGTATCTTTAGTGCCTTGTCACAAAAATGAATCATTTAAAATATCTGTAAAAACTAATCCATGGCTGGGCATGATGGCTCACGCCTGTAATCCCAGCAGTTTGCGAGGCCGAGTCGGGTGTATCACCTGAGGTCAGGAGTTCAAGAACAGCCTGGCCAACATGGAGAAACCCGTTCTCTACTAAAAATACACACACAAAAAAAAATTAGCCATGTGTTGTGGTGATTGCCTATAATCCCTGCTACTCAGGAGGCTGAGGAAAGAGAATCGCTTGAACCCAAGAGTCAGAGGTTGCAGCAAGCCAAAATCACGCCATTGCACTCCAACCTGGGTAACAGAGTGGGAGTCCTTCAGAAAAAAGAAAACAAACGAACAAACAAAAACAAAAAAAAACAACAACTAATCCATAAGGTTAATTTTATTTTTATCAAAAGTTATGCAATCTCATAAACAGGACATTATCAATATTTATGTTATATAAATGGATATCCAACGATTTTTATTCAAATTGTCAACCAAAAATTGTTCTTTCCTGGTTGGATATCTCTAGTATTCATATATTTAGATGAGGTGTAGGTCATATAAATTATATTAAATCTTATTCTTTGTTGAAATAGATAGGTACTAACAGTATTTTCTGATATAAGCAACTTCTAAGAAATAAAATAAAAGCAGTTTGATAAATTAAAATAAACTAAGGAGGAATTATCCCAAAGATTATTCTTAGCCTGAAATCTCCTACATCTCCCCTTAATCTCATATCTGCATTCAGCAAAGAGAAAAAAAAATCAGCAGTGCTTATTGAGCTTAATTTCTTCCCTTAGTCAAATAAAAGTCACTCAAACATTAATCCACAAATTATTTATTGATTGCTCATTATATGCACAGTCATAAGCTAGGGACTATGGAAGACACAGGCACATAAAGGGCTCTCTATAGCCTCCCCAAATTCACAGGTATAGTGTCTACTCCCTTTGCGATGAAAATTGAGGTGTCAAAGTGTCCTTTGGTACTAAATTGAAATAGCTTGCCCACTATTTCTTTCAATTGGTGCTGGGAGTACATGACAAATATTACATTTTATTCTCTCTCTGCATTTAGTTATTCAGCAAGGATGAACTGAAAAATGGTGTCAGGCACTTTGCCAAGCATCAGCAGGGATGCAATCATAACCATAATAAGGATAATTTCTACCTTAGACAGTACACAGGATCTTTCTCCCTCTACCCCAGACACATAAAAGGAAACAAAATAATTCTAATAATTGTTGTCATCCTGGATGTACAAGTTACAATGGTTTCCTGAATTCACCTAATTTAGAGCATCAGGGGATGCCTCTGAGAGAACAAAGATACAGGGATTTCTGAAAGTTAAATAGAAGTGAATCAAATAAAAGACAAGGAGTAGGAGGGGAGTGTTCCTGGCACAGGAGATTTTATATACATGTCTATATATGTATGTATTCTAGCAGAGGGATATTCTAAAATCTGAAGGCAAGAAGATCCATACTGTGTTGGAAGAACTGAAAGAATTTCTACAAGGCAGTACAAAGGGGTGTCATGAGAGATGAGGCTGGATAGCAAGGCATGGGACCAGATAATGCAAATATTTAAAGTGACATAAAGAACTATCATAACCTCATCTTAATAGAAATGGAAAGCAGTTTTATTTTTATTAGAAAAATACTATGGTTAGATATGCATGATAGAAGGACCACTTTGAATTGTGGGAAACAGATCGGATGAGAACAAGGTAACTAGACCGCATATATACACCTTAAGGGAAGAAGCTTTCACAACAATCCAGGAAAGAGATAATAGAAGTCTGTACAACGACAGACTCCTATAATGTCCTATAATGAAGAGAAAGAGGTGGAAAGAATCAAGAGATGTGTTCATATCCACACAACATCATGGTATTTGTCTAAAAGCAAACAGTGTGAAGAAGAGGAAAGTGTCAAGGATGAAGTACAGGCAGGGGAAGAAGCCATTCCCTAACATCAAGAATGTGGGAGAAGCAGCAGTTTGGGTTTTGCAGGGACTGAGAGGAGGTTTGTCATTTTGTCAAGGGCTGAATTTGAGGCGTCTGAGAATCATCAACATTATACTACCCAATACAAAGTTTGATATATTTCCTTGAAGCTCATAGGTAGACCTGACAAGAACATGAAGATTTGGAAATCAATTTATAGATAATGACGGAGACTTCAGGAATGCTGCTATCTATCACCCACACAAATATATAGAATAAGCAGAGAAGAAAGCCTAATTCTAAACCCTGAGAAATGCCTATGGCAAAAAAGAAAAATAAAAGAAAAAGAACAACCTACAAAGAAATCTAAGATGACATAATTTAAATTGCCCAGAAGTAGAAAAAGAAAAGCAGAAAAAGAAAAGAACATTCCCTAAAGAGGAGAATACCCAACAACATCAAGTTCTGCCTCAAAGTCAAGAAAGAAAGAAATGTAAAAGCAAGTTTAATAACAAGAAGGTCACTGGTGACTTGGAGAGAGTGACCTATGCAATGTAGCAGAGACAGAAGCAGGATGCGGGAGGTTGATGAGCGAGAGTCTGGTGAGGAAATAGAATAAATACAGACACTATTTCCAAAAGCTTAGCCATTGGCAGTGAATGTGCTGACTATATTTAAAAATATAAAGGTCACTTGCAGGATTCTAAAGTTTTCAGTAAAAGGAAGATCACCTCTTTATTCTGGTTTACAAAAGGTTGTTTCTGTCCTTTCCTGTGAGATGCAATGCCCAATCGTGACCCCAGGGGAAAAGGGCTCTATCCACTTTTGAATGGCAGTGTATAGTAATCTTGGACTTTAAAGGTCCCCGAATGACTATGTGCACAGCTCAGGAACAGAATGGTTTCTTCTAAATAAACTTTTTTTAAAATAAATAATTGTACTAATCTCCAGAAGAAACATAGCTGTGCAGAAAGTGAGTTTAGAATATGTGTGAGCTCTAATGTTACAGCTTAAGCCTTGGGCTAATCCACTGCTATTTCCATGGTCAAACTTTTACAGGTAATTGCAGATTATCCCATGTGTTCTATATACTTTATGGATCAACCATATTGTATTTATAAATTTTGCTTTGAAATTTGGCCCTTATCCAGGTCACTTCTTTTTTTGCCCAGTTAGGGCATGCTAGCAAATTACAAATTATAATCAAATCTCAATTTTCCAAACTAATGACTTTAAAGAGCAATAATGCACGATCCAAAATGATGGTGAATTCATGAACCATTTATCCCTGTAATGTATATTCATTAATGTATATTCATTAAATTCATAATGTATATTCATTAAACTTGGCTATAAATACATCTTATATGACATTCATAACAAAATGATAAAGCATTTCAACCAAAATGACCCAAAGGGCCTTGGAAATTTTTCCAACTTCTCTGTTCCCATTTCCTACTACATTCTATTGAGTATATCACTTTTATGTTGCTTTAACTTCTTAAAATAAACTAACACATGTTTTTTAGGCCAGAAGAGGCAATGAAGTTCAATCTACTCTTTGAACCATTCTCATATTATGTTTCTTTTGCCCTGTTTCTCTGAACATTTGTACTCACAAAGTGAAGACAGTAGCATAACGAACCCATTTACCCATCACTCACCTTGACAATGATCAGCATCTCTTTTCAAAATGTACTATTTTTTATGAAATATCTCTAAGACATTACGTGCAAAGACATCACACTAAGGGAGCTTTTAATACTGTCTATTCCAGCCCAGTGTCTCAGTGAGGAAAATGAAGCACGTAGAGAGGCGCACAAAGTCACAGCGCTAATTGATAGGAGTGTGGAAGCCAGATGTAGTTCCCATTGTTCTCATTCTCCCTATGAATCAGGACTACACTTCTACTGACTTATTTTTGGTATGGAATTTTTCCCAAAATCCACATATTACTGTTACATTCTACAGTCTTACAAAGCACAAACAACATGCAGAAACTTGAAGCATTTATAAGTCTGCCACTTTAGCCACGTGGCTACTGGGGTGAATTTTTGGGGTGAGGGAGCTGAATGACAGACTGTAAGAGACAAAGGTTTGATTTTTTTTTTAACCAGGATATCTATGAATGTACTCAATATTATCTTTTAATGGGATGATTTCCACTGTTTCTATACTCCTTTTACCACATAAAGGGAAGGTAATTAGTTTGACATTTGCACTTTTGGCCTTTATGTGAAAGTGCCAGTGTTTCTGTGCCTGAAGAAATGTTTAGGGATCTCACATAATATTAAGTTGAAATAAGTATGATGTTTCTCCCAAGAGTCCTCTTGTACACATGCTTCTTTGTGGGATAATTCTTAAGAAGACCACTCACCCATGGCTGCTGCTAAAGATGCCTACAGAGTACTGTACCATTATCAGAGGAGCTGGAAAACCACAGCTAACCTAGTTCTACTCACGGAAGCACTGTCTCTTACTCTAATACTACCTTGTTCTTCCTGCTAATATTAACCAAGCGATGGTTGCATAAACATAAGTTATTAGTTTACAAATGACAATAAGGCAATGTTTTCCCACCATGTGTTCTAGAAAAAGCACCAAAATATCTCTTTGATGAAGAAGACTCCCATTTGATTAATGGAAATAAAATGCTTGTATAAATAGAATTACATACATGTGCAAACTTGAAATATAATTATAGAAAGATGGAGATATTAGTGTATATAGATACATGTGAATATATGTACATATATGTGTATATATAACTATATTAAACTAACGAAACAAATTCAGATTAATAAAATGCCTCCCAATCAAGTGGAAGAAACAGGGATTTAACTATCAGTGTTTAACAGTGCTGTACAAAAAAGGCTTTGCATAAATAATGCAGATCATTTCTGTTAATTATATCCTCCCTACCCGTCTTCTGATCTCCTTCAGATAGAGCTGCCCATGGACTTTTCTCAGAGTGTCTCCTTCCATAGCTCCCCGGGTAGAATACAAATGTGTTACCCTGTCACCATCTCCTCTCCAACTCAATCTGTTTTTCTCTCCTCTCTTGCCCTATTAAACAACACACACACACACACACACACACACACACACACACACACACACACA